>NC_051221.1:5556362-5868445 GCF_015220715.1 Pygocentrus nattereri
CTTTGCATGGCAGAGTTTTAACTTGCACTTGTAGATGGAGCGACGAACTGAGTTCACTGACAGTGGTTTTCTGAAGTGTTCCTGATCCCATGTGGGAATATCCGTTACAGAATGATGTCGGTTTTTAATGCAGAGCCGCCTGAGGGGTCGAAGGTCACGGGCATTTAGTGTTGGTTTTCTGCCTTGCCGCTTACTTGCAGAGATTTCTCCAGATTCTCTGAATCTTTTGATGATATTATGGACTGTAGATGATGAAATCCCTAAATTCCTTGCAATTGCATGTGTTACCGGCCTCAGGCCCAGGGGAAACCTGAGGTGCAGTACAAACATCTGTTTCTCTTAGAAGAGAGAGACGGATACAGAAGTTAGCGTGTGCAAACTGGCGTTCTTTATTTATACAAACATCATAAAATAGCAATCTTTAATACCAACTAATACCTTAAGCCAAAAGACATTTAAACAAGATTAACATTGAAATACAAAAGAATAAATCTCAAAGTAACCACCAGTGAAGTTAACCAAATATACAAAAAATAACATATAGAAAATAAGCAACTAAAGTAAACTTCAATACACTAATATAATAAATAATCAGAAAACCAATCCTATTCATAAGGCAGAATATAATAATAATAATAATAATAATAATAATAAATCAGCAAAGAAACAACCTTAATAAAATAAACCAACATAACTAATGAAATCAATTGGACAAACCCAAAACTCAAGAAACACCATAATCAAGAAATGAAAATAAATAAATAACTTACAAATACACACACAAAATAGCTCATAATTATGAGAAAGGAAAAATATGAGAAAAGCAAAAAACTTAAGCACTAACTCAGAACACAGCTATAAACCCCTTAATCCCACATACAAACCAATAATAAACTTCATTCAGCATTTAATAAGTACTACCCATCAAAAAGGTACAAAAGTGCAACAGAGAAGTTCTATTAATAACATTTACGTTAACACAGCTAGTTGTTCTTTCACCTTGAGCTTGACATACACAACCAATAGCCTTCAATCATTGAGAACTTATCTGAGCCAGCTAATGGCGTGTTGGCCTTACACGTTTCTCCCGTAGTATGAATCGTACACTGCATATCACCCAAGACACATACAATACATTTGAAAACCATGCAGAGAAAAGGCGATAGTGGAATAAAACCATATTTTCCGTACCTTAAAAGAGAGAGACGGACACAGAAGTTAGCGTGTGAAAACTGGCGTTCTGAAGAGTGGCTCCACGCTCTGACCGATCTCTCATTAAGGTGCGCCCCCTGCTGGTCTGGTGCCATTATTTAGTACTTAAAGCTGATTTGGTTTAAACCCACATGAAGTTTATTTAAGAAAACCCAAATCAAACAAAAGGAAGAAAAATAACAAATTACAAAAAAACATTTTTAGAAAAATACCTAAATGTTTCTAAAACCAATTAAGAGTAATCAAAAAAAATACAAGGGGTGTTTATTATTTTATTTAAAATTTCCAACCCCTTACACATGTTGAGAGACGTTGTTCTTAAACTGTTGGACTATTTGCTCACGCAGTTGTTCACAAAGTGGTGAACCTCTCCCATCCCTGCTTGTGACGACTGAGCCTTTCAGGGATGCTCCCTTTAATCATGACACTCACCTGTTTCCAGTTAACCTGTTCACCTGTGGAATGCTCAAAGTGTTTTTTGAGCATTCCACAACTTTCCCAGTCTTTTGCTGCCCCTGTCCCAACTTCTTTGGAACATGTTGCAGGCATCAAATTCAAAATGAGTGAATATTTGCAAAAAACAATAGTTTATCTGTTTGAACATTAAATATCTTGTCTTTGTAGTGTATCCAATTGAATATAGGTTTAAAAGGATTTGCAAATCATCGTTTTCTGTTTTTATTTATGTTTTAATAATTGGGGTTGTAATATTTTATACTAACATTTGGTGTTGACCAGAGGAGGATGGGTTCTGAGTCTTGGTTCTTCTCAAGGTTTCTTCCTCTTGCTCTTAGGGAGTTTTTCCTTGCCACTGTTGCCATCGATGACGCTCATGGGGGCTTGGACCTGGATTTTTCTGTAAAGCTGCTTTGTGACAACACCTGTTGTAATATAAATATAATATAATATAAATACAATTTGACTTGACCAAGATTGGAACCGTATATTCTGCAGCTGCTCAAATACTTTGCTTATAACTCACAGCTAGCTGGAGGTGCTGGGTTGTTCGTGTGAAGCAGCCAGGGTGTCCCATTTTTTGTGTTACAGTCTTTCGCAGGATGCACTTCAAATTCCTTCAGGAATTTTACACTCCTTTGGTTTTTTTGTGCTGGTTTTTGGTTTTGATTAAATATATTAAATGTGTTTTTTGGTGACCTGCCTTTGACACAGGGGAAAAAATAAACAAACAAAAAAAACCGGGAAGCCAAAACACAGACTGAAGTATCGGATTGTTCTGGGAAAAATGGAATGTCTGGTCACCACAGTACTAGATGATGTGTTACGAGGTTTCATTCTCTTATGAAATTTTAGATGCCTGACTCATTGATGTATTGGGACACTGGTTTCGGGAGGATAAATAGAAATAGCTGTTAAAGTGGGCAAGAGATATCCCTCCAGGGATTTAGAGAACATCTTATATTTAGAAAATAAACATGCGATAATTTTATGTAGTAGTTTAACGAAAGATAACATTTATATATGCACACTGTATGAAAAAAAGATCAGTGTTTTGTGTTTACATGCACATAATACTGTCCCATCTCAGATTTAACCAGACAGTGTGCGTTATGCATGTTTACATTGGTCCACTAACTGTCTGTCCAAGATGCAGTAGGAAACACTTGAATCTGACATTTGATATTTCTTTATTACTTTAATCCTGCGGAGAGCAGAACCAGGCATGTCAGAGGAGGGGAAATAGGTTGCACTGTGCAGAGGGTCTAAGTAAGAAATGCTGAGGACTCATCCATCACTGTTCTAATGTTCTGTAGGTGGTTCTGAAACCAAGCATGGACAAAATGAAGATCTGAAAAATGTCATGCAGTCGTGGTTTGGTTTTAATCTTGTTTCTCATTTTAAAAGGCAACTTGTGCCAAACATGCTCTGTGTGATGATGTGAGCTGTCCTGTGAGGTCATCTTGTGTTTTTATTTTCAGTTCTGCAGAGCTGCCTGATCATAATATCAGTGAGCTGCTTGATGTCTGTGGTGCTGGTTCTGTACTCATGGAGATGTTTTTAAAAAACAAAGGGTGATGAGGCTTTTTATTGCTGTAAATTGTGGAATATTGTACAGTTTCTTACACACACACACACACACACACACATATATACATATATATATATATATATATATATATATATATATATATATATATATATATATATATATATATATATATATGTACACATCCATCCATTATCTTCTGCTTCTCCGGGGTTCGGGTCGCGGGGGCAGCATCCTAAGCAATGAAGACCAGACCTCCCTTTCCCCAGCCACTTCCACCAGCTCTCCAAGGGGGATTCCGAGGCGCTCCCAGGCCAGCTGGGCGATATAGTCGCGCCAGCGTGTCCTGGGTCTTCCCCGGGGTCTCCTCCCAGGTGGACTCGCCTGTGACAACTCCCGAGGGAGGCGTCCAGGAGGCATCCTAACCAGATGCCCGAACCACCTCAGCTGGCTCCTCTCGACGTGAAGAAGCAGCGGCTCTACTCCGAGTCCCTCCCGGATGACTGAACTTCTCACCCTATCTCTAAGGGAGAGTCCAGACACCCTGCGGAGGAAACTCATCTCGGCCGCTTGTATTCGCAATCTTATTCTTTCGGTCATTACCCAAAGCTCATGACCATAGGTGAGGGTGGGAACGTAGATCGACCGGTAAATCGAGAGCCTTGCCTTATGGCTCAGCTCTTTCTTTACCACAACAGACCAGTAAAGAGCCCGCATCACTGCTGACCCAGCACCAATCCGCCTGTCAATCTCCCGCTCCCTTGTACCATCACTCGTGAACAAGACCCCGAGATACTTGAACTCCTCCACTTGAGGCAAGAGCCTATCCCCGACCCAGAGAGGGCTCTCCACCCTTTTCCGCCTGAGAACCATGGTCTCAGATTTAGAGGTATTGATTCTCATCCCAGCCGCTTCACACTCGGCTGCAAACCGATCCAGCGAAAGCTGAAGTTCGTGGCCTGATGTCCCCAATAGGACCACATCATCTGCAAACAGCAGCGATGTGACCCTGAGGTCACCAAACCGGACACCCTCCATCCCCTGACTGCGCCTAGAAATTCTATCCATAAAATTTATGAATAGAATCGGTGACAAAGGGGAGCCCTGACGGAGTCCAACTCTCACTGGGAACGAGTCTGACTTACTGCCGGCTAGGCAAACCAAACTCCAGCTTTGTTTGTACAGGGCCTGAATGGCTCGTAGCAAAGAGCCATGTACCCCGTACTCCCGAAGCACCTCCCACAGAATACCCCAGGGAACACATTCGAATGCCTTCTCCAGATCCACAAAGCACATGTGGACTGGTTGGGCAAACTCCCATGAACCCTCCAGAATCCTGGAGAGGGTGAAGAGTTGGTCCAGTGTTCCACGACCAGGGCGGAACCCGCACTGTTCCTCCTGGATCCGAGGTTCGACTATAAGCCGGACTCTCTTCTCCAGTACCCCTGCATAGACCTTGCCAGGGAGGCTGAGGAGTGTGATTCCCCTGTAGTTGGAACACACCCTCCGGTCCCCTTTTTTAAAAAGAGGCACCACCACCCCAGTCTGCCAATCCAGTGGCACTGCCCCCGATGTCCACGCAATGTTGAAAAGGCGTGTCAGCCAAGACAGCCCCACAACATCCAGAGCCTTGAGGAACTCAGGGCGGATCTCATCCACCCCTGGAGCCTTGCCACCAAGGAGCTTCTTAACTACCTTAGCGTCTTCGGCCTCAGTAATGGACAAGCCTATTCCCATGTCCCCAGACTCAGCCTCCTCACTGGAGAACGTGTCGGTGGGATTGAGAAGGTCCTCAAAGTATTCCTTCCACCGCCCAATGACGTCTTCAGTCGAAGTCAGCAGCACACCATCTCCACTATATACAGTGGTAGTGGCACACTGCTTTCCCCTTCTGAGTCGCCTGATGGTTTGCCAGAATCTTTTTGGAGCCGACTTAAAGTCACTTTCCAAGGCCTCACCAAACTCCTCCCATACACGGGTTTTTGCCTTGGCGACGACTGAAGCCGCAGATCGCTTGGCCTGTCGATACCTGCCAGCTGCCTCTGGTGTCCCACAGGCCAACCATGCCCGGTAGGACTCCTTCTTCAGCTTGACGGCATCTCTCACCTGGGGTGTCCACCACCGGGTTCGAGGATTACCACCCCGACAGGCACCAACTACCTTACGGCCACAGCTACAGTCAGCCGCTTCAGCAATGGAGGAACGGAACATGGCCCATCCCCCGATATCTGGTCAAAGTTCTGACGGAGGTGTGAGTTGAAGATCAATCTGACAGGTTCTTCTGCTAGACGTTCCCAGCAAACCCTCACTATACGTTTGGGCTTGCCTGGTCTGACCGGCATCTTCCCCCACCACCTGATCCAACTCACCACCAGGTGGTGATCAGTTGACAGCTCAGCTCCTCTCTTTACCCGAGTGTCCAAAACACATGGCCGCAAGTCCGATGACACGACTACAAAGTCAATCATTGAACTGCGGCCTAGGGTGTCCTGGTGCCATGTGCACTTATGGACATCCTTGTGTTCAAACATGGTGTTCGTGATGGACAAACTGTGGTTTGCACAGAAGTCCAAAAACTGAACACCACTCGGGTTCAGATCAGAGAGGCCATTCCTCCCAATCACACCCCTCCAGGTCTCACTGTCATTGCCCACTTGAGCATTGAAGTCCCCCAGTAGGACAATAGAGTCTCCAGGAGGAGCACTTTCAAGCACCCTTCCCAAGGACTCTAAGAAGGCTGGGTACTCTGAACTGCTGTTCGGTGCATAAGCACAGACAACAGTCAGGACCCGTTCCCCAACCTGAAGGCGTAGGGAAGCTACCCTCTCATCCATTGGAGAAAACCCCAACATACAGGCACCGAGTCGAGGGGCTATGAGAGAGCCCACACCTGCCCGCCGCCTCTCACCATGGGCAACTCCAGAAAAGAATAAAGTCCAGCCCCTCTCAAGGAGATTGGACCCAGAGCCCAAGCTGTGTGTTGAGGTGAGCCCGACTATATCTAGCCGGTATCTCTCAACCTCGCGCACCAACTCAGGCTCCTTCCCCACCAGTGAGGTAACGTTCCAAGTTCCAAAAGCCAGTTTCAGCAACCGAGGATCAGAACGCCAAGGTCCACACCTTCGGACACTGCCCGATCCACAATGCACCGCACCCCTACTACTGCCCCTCCCATCGGTGGTGGGTCGATGGGAGGGGGGACTCATGTAGCTCCTTCGGGCTGGGCCCGGCCGGGCACCATGAGTGAATGCCCGGCCACCAGACGCTCGCTTGCGAGCCACTTCCCCAGGCCTGGCTCCAGGGTGGGGCCCCGGTATCCCTGATCTGCGCAGGGTACACAAGTCCTGCTTTCTTGTTTTCATAGGGGTGATTATGGATCACAGTTTGTCTGGCCTGTCACCTAGGACCAGTTTGCCATGGGAGACCCTACCAGGAGCTTTGCTCCAGACAACATAGCTCCTAGGATCATTCAAGCACACAAACCTCTCCACCACGATAAGGTGGTGATCCATGGAGAGGCAGCCATATATTAGTGTCTAATATAGTATAATATAGATTCTAAGCACTGATTTAATGTAAAAGGAGCCGGTGATGTATGTGTGGGGTAGCCCTGTTTACTGATGCTGCAGCTGCTCAGCGTAAACAACCTGTGTGTCTTTGTACAACATGCCAGTGATTTCTATGATTTTATTGTCTTTAAAAAGAAAGTTGAAGTATTACATCATCACTGTCCAAAGAAAAACATTTATCTTCAAAATAGTAACTTCACAGGAGAGGGCAGAAACGCTCTTGGCTTTCAATGGAAGTCAATGGAAAGAGATTTTATTTTAAGTATTTTTGGAGCATTTCTATTGGTCCAATCATCATGAAATTATCATACAATGTAAGGGACGGCGGCCAAGCTCCAGTGATGCGGAAACGTAAAAATCGCAAAAAATGGAGATACATGTTTTTCATTGGACAGCAACAATAATAGGCTTTGTTTACATTTAGCTAGCTATACTACCTAGAAGCCATATGAACAGGGCTCAAAAATGGAGGTTGTAGCTCAGCGTTTGGGCGC
This sequence comes from Pygocentrus nattereri, assembly GCF_015220715.1. NCBI lineage: Eukaryota > Metazoa > Chordata > Actinopteri > Characiformes > Serrasalmidae > Pygocentrus > Pygocentrus nattereri. Next base: position 5,563,643 of record NC_051221.1, read on the forward strand.
AGTGGTACATTACAATAACATTTGGATAGGATTTCTGCAGCAGTGACATGGAACAGCTGTGCCCCTTGTTCACCCTGACGTCACAACGCGTGACACTATCCTGAAACATTTGTCTGAGATTGGCTGCCAAGCAGACATTATTCTAGTTTAATTTCACTGGTGTAACTTGTTGGATACACACGAGGTGCCTTCCTCAGCTACCTTAGCAGGTAGCTGTAGCCTTAGGCCAGGAGCAGATGTCATCAGGTGGTGTCCAACCTTCTCTGGGTGTTTCGGCCCTAACCACGACACCCTCCAGTTGGTAGGCCAGCAGTGAGTGGCCAGCTCACTGCCCATCTACTCCTGGCTTCCAGCTTTCCTCCTCTCTCTTACTCCAAATCCAGCATGAGGCACGTTCCGCATCCTCCCACATCCGGCGAGCTGCTTGCTTTTTATTGTGCTCATCCATTCCTATGGCAGAAAGGAAACTCCATGCAGACCTTGCTGGAAAGCCTCTGCACCCTATCTCCACCGGGAAGACCCGTCTGCCAGCCTCTATCGCGGCAGTCTTGGGCCAGCTGTAGGTACTTTGCAGCCTTCCTTTCGTGGGCCTCCTCACAGCCCTCCTCCCATGGTACTGTCAATTCAACCAGGATTATCTTCTGGTCCTGGGATGACCACAGCACTATATCAGGGCGGAGGGATGTTTGCACCACTTCCGGAAACTGCAACCTCCTTCGAAGATCCACCCTCATCTCCCAGGAACTTGCATTGTGGAGAATGCTAGTTCTTTTCTTTTTGGTGGTTTGTGCGGGTCTAACTCCTTCCTTGACAAAGGGGATTGCTCTCTGTGCGGTTGTGTGGGCTGGTCTCTTCTTAACCCTCTCCCGCTCTATGGTGTCTGCCAATGAGAAGAGTACTTTGTCGTGGCGCCATCTATACCGCCCCTGGGTTAAAGATGTTTTGCACCCAGACAACATATGGGCCAAGGTCCCCCTCTTGTCGCACAGCTTACAAAGCGGATCCTCTCTTAGACCCCACGTGTGCAGATGTACTGGGGAGGGGAGGGTATCGTAAACCGACCGTAAGAGGAAGGAGATGCGATAGGGCTCCAGGTGCCACAGATCCCTCCATGTGAGTTTGCGCCTGGGCAAGTCCCACTTTGTCCAGGCCCCCTGGGAACCTTGCTGCACTGCTCTGGCTACTCGCTTCTCCTCCTCTCTGCTCCTTACTTCCACTTGCACCATGCCTCTCCTGGTTTTTGTGTTCCCAGGTTTGGAATTGTGCAGAGCCGAGGCCTTGTCGATGGACGCACTGGTTGCCAACTACATCCTGCAACTTCAGGGAGCTGACCGCCTGTTCCACAGCTGCGTTGGCAGCCCACTTGCGTCCTGACCTGGTTATCATGCCAGCTTGTCTGATGAGGTCGTCGTTGGAGTCCCCCAGACTTAGGGCACCTCTGCATTTCGCCACCTTGTACTCCTCTACTACTGAAGACAAGGGGAGTTGCAGTTGACCAGACCTGATGTAAAGGCCCACTGATGAGAAGCTTGGGGGAATGCCCAGCCACCTTCGCAGGTGCTTGTTTGTCCTTCTCTCAATGACCTCGATGGTAGTCATGGGAAACTCGTAGACTGTGAGTAGCCAAAGGAGCCTGGGCAAGAGGCCGTACTGATACAGCCAGGTCTTAAACTTGCCCGGGAGTAAAGACTTGTCAATCTTCTTCAGCCACTCCTCGGTCTGCTTCACCGCCTCTGCAACAATGGCACCATCTGTCAGTGACACGTTAAACCACTTTCCCAGGCATTTTACTGGGTTGCCCTCGATGGGTGGGATGACCTCACCCTGGACTTGGAGACGAAACCTGCTGGTGACTCTGCCCTTCTTGGTGACCATACTCCTGGACTTCCTGGCCTTGAACAGCATCCCGCCCATGAGGCAACGCTGCCCAATGTATCCAGCACCCATCTTGCTTGCACATGCGTAACAGTGGTTACTGTGATGTCGTCCATAAATGCTGCACGACTCCAGTCTCCAATCTAGGGCCCCGGGTTATGCCCTCTGCGGCGGATAACAGTATGTTCATGCCCATAATAAACAAGATGGGGGAGATGGTGCACCCTGTTGGAATCGCCTTTTGGAGGTCCAGCCAGTTGGTGGTAAAGAGTACCGATGTAAACCTGAGTCGAAATCCTGCAAGGTAGTTGGTAATCAAACCTCGGGAATGCCATAGGAATGTAATAATGGTCAAGTCCTTGGATGAGATCATGTGGAATTGACCCCTAAGCATTGGCTAAGTCTAGCCAGACGACTGTTAGGTCGCTTTTCTTCCGTTTTGCTTCTTGGATCAGTTGGGGAATCATTGAGGTATGTTCCAGACAGCCCGAGAAACCTGGGATGCCACCTTTTTGGATGGATGGATTGATATAATGGTTTTGCATCATGTAGGAGGTAATTCTTCGTGCCAGAACAGAGAAGAAGATCTTACACTCTATGCTCAGAAGAGAGATTGTTCTGAACTGGGAGATTGCGGAGGATCCTTCCTCTTTCGGAACAAAGCACCCCTCAGCCAACTTCCAGCTTGATGGAATTGTCCCCTTGGCCCAGATCTTCCTCAAGATTTTCCACAGCCTCTTAAGGAGCTTGGGGCATTTCTTGTATACCTTACATGGTATACCACTTGGGCCAGGGGCAGCTGGTGATTTGGCCTTACGGACGACGTCCAGAACTTCTTGCCATGTGGGTTCCTTTGCATTCAACTCAGTTGTTGGCTTCTCAGGCCTTGAGATATTGCAGTTGGCCCCTAGGCCCTGACTCCTGTTAGGGTCGCTGTGAGCTTCCGCAAGGAACTCTTCAACCTCCATCTTTGAGCTGGAGAGTGAGCCAGATTTTTGTTGGCATAGAAGAGACTTTGCGAAGCTGTATGGATCCCTCACAAACTGAACTCTTCTCCTTTCTTTCTTCCGACGCTGCTTCCGGATGTGCTCTGCTCTCCTGACCCTGCTGTTCCCGGAGCTTACTTGTTAGGTCTTTGATACCTTCCTTCTCGGTCGGTGAGCTGGTCTTGAAACGCTTGTTGAGGGCTTTTATCTCGCTTCTTAGGCGACGGATCTCTCTCTCCCTCCTATTTGGCTGCTGCTGTAGTTGACGTTGGTCTTTCTGCACCATAGTGCCAAAACGTTCCTTGGCAAGCTTGTATACTATGGTTATTAGTGCGTCGATCTTCCTATGAGCTGAGCCTAATACAGTTGCTTCCAAGATGCCTTCGAGGTCGTCATCCAGCTGCATCCAAGCATTGTTGTCTGCCATTGTAGGCCATTTAATCCTCTCTCTCCTTTCCAGTTGGATTGGGGTGGTTGGAGGGGGGTTCACATGAGCTGGTCTCTGGTGCTGGGGCAGTTCAGTTGCGGAGAGATCTTCAGCACTGTGGGGTGCTTCCTGGCTGGAGTTCTCCTTCGTCTGACCAGACATTGGGTCTGTGTGCTGCTCCTGAACTGCAGATGTTCTGCACTTGGACCTACTCTGATGTTGCTTTAGTCCTCTGGTGCTTTTGCAGATCTTCCCGCAATGGCACCTAACAGTGTATTCCACTCCAGTCAATGTAGATTGCTTGAGCTTTATCGTAGTCATGTTCCGTGTCCTGGCCGATACCGGTGTGTCAGTCTCATTGAGTCTCTCTTCCGCCCCCCCTCTCAGGAGACTCTGGGGGTATTGTTCATTTAGTTCCTTCGTAGCTTGGGTGGTGCCCTCTTATGAGTGCTGCACACAGGATTGCTTTAATAACAATATACACTTTAATATCATGAACTGTTATGGATCCTCAACTAAGGCTGTGTTACGCTTTGTTTCAAAAGCTGTTGTATTGTATATTTACGTTGGATGGAAAATCAATCAAACCTTCCTTGTTTTCTCTGCAATAACCAGGTAACCAGCAGTGTGTATAGGAGAACATGGGTCCCCTGAACATCCACCCATTACCTGAAGGTAAAGTTTTGGAAAAGTTTAGATTAGTTTGGAACAAATACAATGTTTCCAAGATAGTTTTGAAAAGTTTTTTTTCTCTCTCTAATACAGGAAAGAGTTGAGCAGCTATATGCTGATATCAAGAAGTGCACACAACAAACCCTGGACTTTCACTTCATTACTGCTCTATAATGACCTCTGGTTTTTATTATATTATTCTGTTGTCTAACTGGCTGTGACTTTCAGAGTTATTACAGACTACAGAGTTGTGTAAAATGAAAGAAACAATCTGATTCACAGTGCTCAAAGTTCTCTTCTGTATCAGTAAATTAATTTGTATGCAAAATTAAGTTCCCTCCTACATTAACATTCAGGATGTCTTCCTTTTCTGTTTTAATTCACTGTTATTTTGCATTAGATGTTGTTTGTGTTCATAAACACTAAACCTGACTCACCTCATCAGCTAATTTCTAATAGAATCAAGTGAAAACTTTAGTCATATGCATAAACTATAGACTTCTACAATGTTTTAGTGTATGTAAGGGTTTTATTGTATTAAAACTTACCTTTCATTATTTTTAGTTATTAAAAGGTATTTTTTTCTCAATGTTTTAAATTCAAATGTTTTAAATGCTGTTCATTATTTTAGTTGTTTGCACCCAAACCCAAGTGCCCCTGACCTGGGACAGCTCATTAGATTTTGATCCTGGTAAACTTTCTCTTTTTTTCTTTATTATATTGTTGTTTTTTGTGTTACTTGCTGTTTTCTACTAGCACTTTGTAGAACTTCTCTAAAAACCAATATGAATAAAATCTATTAATATTTCAGGCAGGTCTTATGTGCTCTTATTTCTTGGGTGTATCATTGTAGGTCACAAGTGCTTTACAGTCAAAGCTCATACTGTAGAATCCAGAGCTTTTAAAACATTAGCCTACAGCTAAATTGTAATAATGTCAGCATTCAACATAAACAATGGCCCGATGGCCATCTGTAAAAAAGTATGTCAGGCAAGTTGATTGGCCAGTCTCTGGCCTGTTCAGGCCAATGACAATTGGTGTGGCTCATTTAAAGGTCCTGGTCTCCTTCTACCTCTCTCCCTCACTCAGTGTTGCCTGTCAACTTGTCTCTTGTCAACTAGCAGACTGTGAGAAAATGTTATGTTGGATGCTAGATGTTAAGGGCAAAATGATCGAATATACTTAGGAAAATGGGAATACAAGAGCATCCCATAGTTCTAATACATAATCTCAACACTAATCAATACATCAGTCATCACAGAAAATGGATAAACAGACTTCCAAATTGGCAAAGGAGCTTGACAAGGCTGCCCACTATCCCCATTAAGCTATTTAAGATTAAGAGACTCTTATTAGTCCCACAACAGGGAAATTTCACCTCCGCATTCTAACCCATCCATGAAGTGAAACACCACATATACTCTAGTGAGCACACACATACTAGGGGGCAGTGAGCACACTTGCCCAGAGCGGTGGGCAGCCCAATCCGCAGCGCCCGGGGAGCAGTTGGGGGTTAGGTGTCTTGCTCAAGGACACCTCGGTCATGTGCTGTCGGCTCTGGGGATCAAACCAGTGACCTTCCAGTCATGAGGCTGGTTCCCTAACCTCCAGCCCACAACTGCCCCAATATTTGCAAATTATATAATAAAAGAAGCATATGTGGCCTTCGATGTTTGGATGATAGAACACTTACAGATGAAAACCTATAAGGCCTGAAGGCCCGTATTAGGAAGATTAAAGAAAAGAGTGGAAAGGTGGGACTTCAGCTGAATATGAAGAAGAGAAGGGTTTTGACAACAGGCAAGATTGCTAACCTTCCCACTGATGGAAGAGATGTAGAAACAGTGGACTAATTGGTGGAACTTGGCTGAACAAGGATGAAGGAGCTTGAAATGCATTGGTTCTACAAAGATCAGTATTGTTCTGGCTATGGTCTTCTCTGTAGTTCTTTATAGATGCGAAAGCTGGACGATAAACCAGTTCTTTTGAACTTTGGTTTTCAAGTTGTTCAGAATACTCTAGATAGTAAAGAAAACAAACAAATGGATCCTCAACCAAGTTAAATCAGAGCTATCAAGAAAAAGTCCTTCATCACCAGATAGAACCATTCATGGCAATGGTGTTCCCTGATTGCAGTGGCCTCTTTCAGCAGGATATTGAGCCCTGCCACAGTGCATACCCTGTTCAGGAGTGGTCTGATGAAGAGATCCAGCCTGTCCTCCAAACTCCCCAGATCTCAATACGGCTGAGCATGTCTGGGATGTGCTGGAACAAGATTTCCGACTTGGTGGACATGAAGGATCTGCTGTTAATGTCTTGATGCCAAAAACCAAAGCCCACCTTCTGAGTTCTTGCAGAGTCCATGCAGGTGGTCATAAAGTTTTGACAAACCGGTGTGTATAAATATGTTGGTTTTCATGACATCATAATACATTTCAAACTGGCTATTGTTATTGCTTACTCTTCATGTATGGACTGGGGAGTGAATGGTATTCTTTGAAACATTGACAATATTAATATACTCCATCGATCCATTGATCCATCCATCCATCCATCCATCATCTTCCGCTCCTCCAGGGTTTGGGTCGTGGGGGCAGCATCTTAAGCAATGGGGCCCAGACCTCCCTTTCCCCAGCCACTTCTACTTGCTTTCCAAGGGGGATTCCGAGGCGCTCCCAGGCCAGCTGGGCAGTATAGTCTATGGTATGTTGTCTACTGTATGGTCTCCTTCCTGGTGGACTTGCCTGTGACACCTCATGAGGGAGGCATTTTCCATCATAAAGACCCTGTTTTGAAGGAATCTGTTGTATTATACACTTTATGTGTAATGTTAGATTCAGTATTATGTGTTGTAATATGCAATCTCTGTGTATTTCATGTCACCCCTTTCATTTCAAGCTGTACCTGGGAGGACAATGGGAGGACATTCTGAACAGTTATTCTTGGCTATGTATAGGTTAAGAACAGCTGTTGCTTCAGTACCTAATTTGGCAGTGGTGCAGGAGCAACTATGTGCCTGGGCCTATATGAACGCCATTCTGTGTTCTGTCAGCTTGTCGTCTGTGAACCGTGTACACAGACAATTAAAACTTGTCCTTCAGACATGAAGCTGCACTCCCTGTTTCAAGTCTTCAGTTCATGAAGACACAGGTTGAAGATTAATTAGGAGGGGTTCGAAATTCTTCAGCTTATAAGATAAGAAGAGAACTGCTTACTGAAAAATGTGTCTCTCTTGGTCTCTCTCACCTACAGACACAGGAAGGCATGAAATTACCCACACAGAAACACAGGCACACAAACACGTCCTAAACCACGAGTGATCTCATACTTCTCCTCCCACCCACCTCTTCAGTCCACTTAGATGACTTTGTCCTATAAGACCACACTGTAGCTTTGAGAGCCTCACTCTTTTCAGCTTGTATTGTACACTACTTTACTGAATTGTACATAAAATAGTTCTTTTGCACACTGCATGTTCGTTAAGAAGTCTGTCACTCCGCTGAGACAGTAGCAGTGACCATAGTGTAGTGTATAGTGTAGTCAAATATAAGGCAATTCAGATCAAAACTCAACACTAGGACACTGATGACAGCAGTGAGTTCTTTCTTTCCCTCTCAACTCAGGTGCCTGTGTTGCACTAGATGATGCAGGTTTATCTTCAGTGGTATAGGCACCTTTCAAATATGTGGAGAGCGAAGGAGGAGAAAGAATATAGACGAGACACAGAAGCGGAGAAAGGCGAGCCAAAAGCTTCTGTGTACAAACAGAAAAAAAATTATGAAAGTTTGTTTTGTTGAAAGACCACATATATATGCATGTGCACTATCTATTAATATCTAATATCTAAACATAATTTTCAGGTGTTTGCTTAATTAGCATTTAGGTTAGTTAGTTAGCATTCTGGGGGCCTCCTAAGATGCTGGTGCCCAGGGGCCTCACAAGAACATAATCCATTCTTGAGATAAATATAACCTGAGTAACCACGAAAAACAGTTTTGACATGATCACTTCATTGAAGGAAAGAAGTGATCCAACACCAATTAAGGTGATACTAGGCTTAATAATCTAGAAGACTGATTCACTCATCCATGTTAAACCACTTAAATAGACCTTATACAGCAATGCAAATTAGATTAAATAGTCTCATTAAGCACCAAACTATGATCTTATATTCCAAAGGAAATGAGAAAGATACTTAAAAACTATCAGTTTAAAAACTCTGGGACTCCAGTGAACCACAACCGTTATCTCCACATACTTCTCCACATGGGTGATAGAGGCATTGCAAAACGTATTTTCTCAAATGAGAAAAATGTCAAGGTAATGACTGTGTATTTCCAAATACTCTTTCATGGTACTACTGTATATGTTACAGTGCAAGTCAAGTGTCAAGTCTCTGGGTACAAGTTGAGTCTAGTCTCTGAGGTGCAAGTTCAAGTTGAATCTCTGAGTTGCAAGTTCAACTTGAGTCTCTGAGAGGTGAGCCTGGATCGAGCCTCTAAGATGTGAGTGCAAGTCAAGTCTCAAGTCTCTGTAGAGTGAGTTGAGGCTAGAGTCTCTGAGGCTCAAGTCGAATCTCGAGTCTCTGTGTAGTGAGTGAGAGTTAAGTCTCTGGGGTGTGCAAGTGCAGTCTTGGGTCTCTGATGTTTGACTGAAAGTCAAGTTTCAAGTCTCTGGAGTGAGAGTGTAAGTCTCAAGTCTCTGAGAAGTAAGTATTTCAAATCTCTAAGGAGTTAGTCTGACTTAAGGCTCTAAGAAGTTCGTCTCTGAGGTGTGGGCGTGAGTTGAGTCTCCAAGGAGCGAGTCTGAGTCGAGACTTTGATGAAACAGTCTAGTCTTGAGATTCTAAGGGGAGCACATCTGAGTTGACTCACTGAGGTGCAAGTGAGAGTCAAGTCTCAAGTCTCTAAGGTATGAGTGCAACTTCAGTCTTTGAGGAGAGCGTCTGGGTAGAGTGCCTGAGGTGCAAGTGTGAGTCGAGTCTCGAACCTCTGAGGTACAAATGTGAGTCAAGTCTCTGAGGGACAAGTCCAGTCTTTGAAGATTCAGAGTCTGAATCAAGTCTTGAGTTTCCGGGGTGCCAGTCAAGGTATCAAATCTCAGACGTTTATGTGTGAGTTGAGACTTAAGCCTCTGAGGTGCAAGCCCAGATCCCAAGTCTTTGAGGTGCAAGTGACATCAAATTGTGTTTACATATTGCTTTTTATGAAAGATATTGCCACAAAACAGCTTTATAGAAATCTGTGTCCAAGGCCAAATGAGCAAGAGAAGGCCAACAGTGGCAAGGAAAAGTCCCTAAGAGTGAGAAGAAGAAACCTTGAGAGACACCAAGACTCAAAAGTGAAAACCATCCTCCGTCCTCCTCTGATCGACATCAGATAACCAAACAGTAACACTACTATTTACATTTACATTTATGGCATTTAGCAGACGCTCTTATCCAGAGCGACTTACAAAATTGCTTGTCATTACTTCAGAATATCTCTTGTTAATAAAGGTCGACATAATTTTAAAGAGTAGTTGTACTTTATTAAACTTAATGGGTGGGGGGTAATGTGTAGCATGTAGTGATATCGCAATGCAAAAATGCGACATGCAGAATTATATCTATTGCAACTGTATTGTTTGAGGCCCTAACAATCAGCACCACTCAGGTCTTGCGTTCCCATCTCTGACACATGCTCACACATTTTTTCACACATCACACCGCAGGAACTGCTTTTAGCTGTAAGTGAACAGCTCTGTGTTTTCACACGGCAGTGGCTATTCGTGTCTTAGCTTTTTTTCCATTTTATAAGAAACTATCCTCGACTAGTTTCGCTCACTTGCTGTCCGAGCATGATGGAGCGTACTGGGTTCTTCTGTCTCCTGCTGTGTGCAAGCGTACACATGATCAGCAATGGTGAGTACTCTACACCAGAGGTGGAGCACACTTCTGTAGTTGTTATTTTATTAATAATCTCAGTGGGGCTTAATTAAGTGTGGAGGCATCGCAATATCGCAACTGATATTGAACTGGGCACCAGTCAACAACTCACAGGCATGTTCATTAGAAATCTGTACAACAACATGGAGACAAGAATTGTTTTTCTTCTTAATTCAGATTTTGTTGAAAATATCATGAGAATATTGAAACATCAAGCCAGTATTGAGACTTGAATCAAATGATGGCCCAAGTTTATCATTACAGCAATTATCTAATACAGCAATAAGCCAGCCGAGGCGATATTATGATGGGTAAGGGTGATAAAATCACTATAACACGCAACCTCAAGTGGCTTACTGCTTGTAAAAAAAAAAAAAAAGGGAGCACATAAATTAAGATAAAATACACAAATTTATCATTAAATAATCTTAGGTAAGTATTTCACCAAGAAATGTAAATATTAAGAATATGTTATTGTTTCTAGGCAGCTATGGACTGCTGAACAATGAATTCTGCAATTGTTTCGTATACCTTTAAGACTTTTTGTCATGTAATACTGAAGATATCACGATATAGTACTGTTAGTGCAAAAACCTTCACTTATGTAAGTAGTGCTCTCCAAATGACCATCGTGATGGCTATGCTAATTTAGCGTCTTTTTAGCACCAAGTTAACGGTGTTGTACGCCCGTCTTACCACGCTGGGTCTAATTCTCAAATATTGACTGCTGCACCCAAACATTGCAAAATATCTTTAACAAATGACCATTTGGGATTTAACTGTACAATTCCATATTGTACAAATCCACACTGGACAAATCCTGAAGCCGGAATTTCATAACATACACAGCAGACAGAGGGAGGTGGTTAAGAATCAGCCTGGATTAAAAGCAGATCTAATAAAAGCAGACATTTGACGCTAATAAGACATTCATGTGACTTTCTTTAAACTTTTATATTGCAGTTTTACAGTAAATCATACAGTAAATACTTTAATTTGAAGCCTTTGAGATTAATGTAGTTGTTTAGCCTGTTTGCTGTATTTTAGACTGTTTATGAAGCTGATCAGCCTAGTCTTAGTTAATAAAATGAAGTTTTCAGCATTTCAGTTTAAACAGGTTCTTACTTCATCACTTGGTGGTCCAAGTGAGCAGCATTACAGTTAAAGATTATTCCATTATCAACTATTTTTAGTGACCTGGTGCAATAATGCAGATGTAATGCGGTCACCGCTGCAAGTATATCAAGTCTTTTACAATGGCTTTTATTTTCATATTTGGTCATTCAGAGTGGTTTGATGTAAAACGGTGTAGAAAGTCAGATGTCTTTACAGTGGTGGTGATAGGAACCAGACGTCACTATGACTACAACACAAATATAGACATTTTATTTACTATCCAAACCTGTGTCTTCTGAGTTTTATATGGAATATTGATTGGAAAATCTAAATACTACTTTGAGGACTAAACACACTTCATGTGTCCCTCCACCATGAAGGATCCTCAAAAATAGCGAAAGAAAATAAGGCCGAAGCTCTAAAACATTTGAACAACTTTATGTAGAACTTGGTGGAAATATCTTTTTGCCACATATATAGTACATGACTTTTTAAATCGTAGCATATTATGAAAAAATGCAGAAAATGCCTTTTGTAGATTTAACACATTGTTACGGTGACTGAAGATTGGCGATCAGCGTTTCCTATCACTGTGTTAAAGATGCAGGAGGCCTCTTATTGTTGGATTGCTCATTCATTGCTCAGAGTAATTCAGATTGGTAAGCGCTTATAACAATCAATATGCGTGCTTATGAAAAGTGCTGACATTGATTTGTTTAATCAGACGAAATAAAACAGCACTAACACATTGATTGTATTCCTATTTACATGTTTACTTGTTCAACTGAATTTGTGATTTCAGTTTAGTTAGATCATGTCTTTTGCACTTTAAATAAACAGAATTCAAAAGAAATCACTTTATTGAACAGGCGTAGCAGATCAAATTTTGGGGGTTTAAAGATTTCCGATACTGTAGTTTCTCTCCCATCCTGAATATTTATCATATGCATGCTCAGTTTCATGCCTATGGATAAAAAACTCATACAGTCATTCGACATCTTAGGCACACATATTTTGACTCTTAATGAAAAAGTTCATATTGCCATTCTACTAAAATGACTAGGTCTCAGTGTTACATATATGATCTATGGCTGCGGTCTTTACCAAATGTCATTCAGCAGGTCAAGTCAGAGAAGAGAGGCATCACATTACTCTGTAATTTTGTGGTGCTGCCACCATCAGGTGAAAAAAAATATGCAACATGCTGGCTGGTGTGACTGGGAGAGAGGAGGCAGACGTACGTGCTGAGATAACCGAGATTTATTATGGGCAAATCCAGGGTCATAGTCATAACGGTCCAGGTTCAAGTAGCCAATACAGAGAGATCATGGGGAAGACATGACACAAACCAGAATTCAACAGAACAAGCAGAACAGAACAAACACCACAGCAGATCACACCACCAACACAGACAGAGACTCAAACAAAGCAAACAGAAGAGATGGCAAACACAGGGCTTAAATACACAGGGAAAACGAGGAAAAACAGGTGGAGACAATCAGGGGCGGAGTCATGAAATGAGGGGGCTAAACCAAAACATGAACACATGGCCAATCATGAAGCTGGTGGGCCACTTACAAGACACTCTAAATGAGAAACCATGGGTTAAAAGCAGGCTGGACCTGGACAGGCTGCACCAGTGTTTGCCTCGCTCACATTGAGCCTTTGGAAGCAGAATAACACCTCTATGATGACCAAGACCCGCCTTGTCCGAACACCGATCCTATCTTTCTTTATGGAACAGATGCTTGAACCCTACCAACATGGACTTGAAAAAACTCCCCAACTCCCCAACCCAAACTTCGCAGACGCCTGGGGCAGATCCTTGGCATCTCCCTTCGGGATCACATTAACAGCAACACCATTCGAGCCAGATGTCAACAGCATGTCAACAGCAAGCAACCATCGAGGAACAGATACAACAGCATAGGCTGAAATGGTTTGGACACGTGCAGAATGGGGGTGGACCGTATACCACACCAACGTCTCTTGAACTGCACCTAAGAAAACGTGGAACACCTAAAGAAACAACGGTTTGATCTCAACGAAGCAAGAACATTAGGGGTGGATCATAAAACGTGTCAATCAAGTTCAGAATCCTGCAGCAGCGTCCCTTTCACGATATTGCCCTTATCTAGACACTAGCTGGGGACTGATGGTGGTGATGATGATGATGATGATCCTGACTGAGTTACGAAGTCTGTCATTTCTCCCCAGAGAGTAGGCGTCAAAAAAAAAAAAAAAAACTGTCAGCGTCACTTGACATGGATGTTCTGTCAACATAATATTAAATCTGGGAAATGCAAATTCCACAAAATATCAATTTTTTTTCTTTTTTTTGGGGGGAGAGTCTGAATAATCACAATTTGCATTGTATTAGAATTCATGACAAAATGATTCGGAATGAAAAATCATTAAATTAACTTCCATTAGCACTTAAGAATGTTTTTTTATGCATGATATGATGACATAAGAATTCTGAAATATCTTAATAATTACTAATGCTTTCTTACCATCTTTTCCTTCAGCAACATCAGCCCTTCAAACCCCGTCTAATGAATCAATCAACATCACAAGTGAGGGAACAGGTGAGCGTAAAGGAATTCACTGTAGTTTAAGCAGAAATCAACACGAAAATAAACATTCTGTACTGAATGTCATTTAGTCTTCACTTATAAAATCATGTTTCATTAAATAAGATTGAAATATTTTATTCATTTTTTAATTTAATTTGTGTCCAGGTTTTCTTAGAATAACAAAAGTATTATACAACCCCAATTCCAGTGAAGTTTGGACGTTGTGTAAAACATATAAAAACAGAAAACGATGATTTGCAAATCCTTTTCAACCCATATTCAACTGAATACACTACAAAGACGAGATATTTAATATTCAAACAGATAAACTTTATTGTTCTTTTGCAAATATTCACTCATTTTGAATTTGATGCCTGCAACACGTTCCAAAGAAGTTGGGACAGGGGCGTGTTTCCCACTGTGTTACATCACCTTTCCTTTAACAACACTCAATAAGTGTTTGGGAACTGAGGACACTGAATGTTGGAGCTTTGTAGGTGGAATTCTTTCCCATTCTTGCTTGATGTACAGCTTCAGTTGCTCAGCAGTCCGGGGTCTCCACTGTCGTATTTTGCGCTTCATAATGTGCCACACATTTTCAATGGGAGACGGGTCTGGACTGCAGGCAGGCCAGTCTAGCACCCGCACTCTTTTACTACGAAGCCACGCTGTTGTAACACGTGCAGAATATGGCTTGGCATCGTCTTGCTGAAATAAGCAGGACGTCCCTGAACAAGACGCTGCTTGGATGGCAGCAGATGTTGCTCCAAAACCTGTATGTACCTTTCAGCATTAATGGGGCCTTCACAGATGTGCAAGTTACCCCTGCCATGGGCACTAACATGCCCCCCCACACCATCAGAGATGCTGGCTTTTGAACTTTGCGCTGAAAACAATCCGGAGAGTCCTTTTCCTCTTTGGCCCGGAGGACACAACGTCCATGATTTCCAAAAACAGTGTGAAATGTGGACGCGTCAGACCACAAGACACTTTTCCACTTTGCGTCAGTCCATCTCAGATGAGCTCGGCCCAGAGAAGCCGGCGGCGTTTCTGGGTGGTGTTGATATGTGGCTTCGCTTTGCATGGCAGAGTTTTAACTTGCACTTGTAGATGGAGCGACGAACTGAGTTCACTGACAGTGGTTTTCTGAAGTGTTCCTGAGCCCTTGTGGGAATATCCGCTACAGAATGATGTCGGTTTTTAATGCAGTGCCACCTGAGGGGTCGAAGGTCACGGACATTCAATGTTGGTTTTCTGCCGTGCTGCTTACTTGCAGAGATTTCTCCAGATTCTCTGAATCTTTTGATGATATTATGGACTGTAGATGATGAAACCCCTAAATTCCTTGCAATTGGATGTTGAGAAACATTGTTCTTAAACTGTTGGACTATTTGGTCATGCAGTTGTTAACAAAGTGGTGAACCTCGTCCCGTCTTTGCTTGTGAACGACTGAGCCTTTCAGCGATGCTCCCTTTATACCCAATCATGACACTCACCCAAATTAATCTCTCAACTTTCCCAGTGTTTTTTTGCCCCTGTCCCAACTTCTTTGGAACATGTTGCAGGCATCAAATTAAAAATGAATAATTTGCAAAAAACAAAGTTTATCCGTTTGAACATTAAATATCTTGTCTTTGTAGTGTATTCAATTGAATATGGGTTGAAAAGGATTTGCAAATCACTGTATTCACTGTTTTATTTATGTTTTACACAACGTTCCCACTTCATTGTAATTGTGGTTGTATTTAATATTATTAATGCTTTTGTGCCATTTCATAATTTATAAACAATCCTTCAATATGTTAATAATGAATAACACTTTCTTACAATTACCAAATAAAAAAATAGATTTTTTTTCATCAGATAAGTCAGCACCCACATCTACTACATCAAGCAACAACAAAAATGAGGAAAAAGGTGAGCTCAATGGAATTCACTGTGGTTTAAGTAGAAATCATCATGTAAAAAAATCTAATGAATGAATGACGTTCAGTTTTCACTTTTCTGAAATACTTCATTTAAATAAAACTATTATTCATGTTCTTAGAATTTTGTAGATCTCTGCATTGTGACTTCAGAAATAACAACAGTAATTATAAACCATTTCAAACATTAAATTGATTATCTTTTATGGTTCACATTTGAACATAAAACATCTTGATTACACTGTTATTGTCCCTAAAACTAATATGAGTCTGGGTGAGGTGTTAAATCACTGGTCAGTAACTTTGTATAACAGGCTCTGGTCTGTATTCAGGCAGACTTTACTCTAAAATCTTTACTGAAGTGGAGACTCTTAAACTGAGTTTTATATGGAATATTGATTGGAAAATCTAAATACTACTTTGAGGACTAAACACACTTCATGTGTCCCTCCACCATGAAGGATCCTCAAAAATAGCGAAAGAAAATAAGGCCGAAGCTCAAACATTTGAACAACTTTATGTAGAACTTGGTGGAAATATCTTTTTGCCACATATATAGTACATGACTTTTTAAATCGTAGCATATTATGAAAAAATGCAGAAAATGCCTTTTGTAGATTTAACACATTGTTACGGTGACTGAAGATTGGAGATCAGCGTTTCCTATCACTGTTAAAGATGCAGGAGGCCTCTTTTATTGTTGGATTGCTCATTCATTGCTCAGAGTAATTCAGCTTGGTAAGCGCTTATAACAATCAATATGCGTGCTTATGAAAAGTGCTGACATTGATTTGTTTAATCAGACGAAATAAAACAGCACTAACACATTGATTGTATTCCTATTTACATGTTTACTTGTTCAACTGAATTTGTGATTTCAGTTTAGTTAGATCATGTCTTTTGCACTTTAAATAAACAGAATTCAAAAGAAATCACTTTATTGAACAGGCGTAGCAGATCAAATTTTGGGGGTTTAAAGATTTCCGATACTGTAGTTTCTCTCCCATCCTGAATATTTATCATATGCATGCTCAGTTTCATGCCTATGGATAAAAAACTCATACAGTCATTTGACATCTTAGGCACACATATTTTGACTCTTAATGAAAAAGTTCATATTGCCATTCTACTAAAATGACTAGGTCTCAGTGTTACATATATGATCTATGGCTGCGGTCTTTACCAAATGTCATTCAGCAGGTCAAGTCAGAGAAGAGAGGCATCACATTACTCTGTAATTTTGTGGTGCTGCCACCATCAGGTGAAAAAAAATATGCAACATGCTGGCTGGTGTGACTGGGAGAGAGGAGGCAGACGTACGTGCTGAGATAACCGAGATTTATTATGGGCAAATCCAGGGTCATAGTCATAACGGTCCAGGTTCAAGTAGCCAATACAGAGAGATCATGGGGAAGACATGACACAAACCAGAATACAACAGAACAAGCAGAACAGAACAAACACCACAGCAGATCACACCACCAACACAGACAGAGACACAAACAAAGCAAACAGAACAAATGCCAAACACAGGGCTTAAATACACAGGGAAAACGAGGAAAAACAGGTGGAGACAATCAGGGCCGGAGTCATGAAATGAGGGGGCTAAACCAAAACATGAACACATGGACAAGACTGGGAGGGGCCAATCATGAAGCTGGTGGGCCACTGATAAGACACTCTAAATGAGAAACCATGGGTTAAAAGCAGGCTGCAGGCTGACTTTGGACACCCCTGTTAAGTCCTATATATATATACACACCTCAATATCACACAGCATCTGCTTAAAAGGCAGTTTTCTGTCAAGTGCCATGGATTTTTTTTCTGAGTTGTTGAGAGAATATTTTGGCTAAAATGACTTTATGTATACTACAGTGACACAATGCTGATGTATCTAGTCTTTAAAATAGTAAAACAAAACTTAAAGGCCATGGAAAATGTTCATGTTTGTTGAACCAGCTTGACTTGGCAAGCTCCATCATGTTACCTGCATTTCATCACCGTGACATTCACTCGAATTGACATCCAAATTGAACAAGTGCAGGATGAATCGGGTTTGACTGGTTCAGGAGAAAGGAGTGCACCAGTGTTTGCCTCGCTCACATTGTGCCTTTGGAAGCAGAATAACATCTCTATGAAGATCAAGACCCGTGTAACACTCGTGTGCAAGGGCTATCACAAATGGTTACGCTAATGGACCAGTTCTAGGGCCGTTGGGAGTGGTGCACCTATAAATGACCAGAGACACACATAAAAAGATTTTTATTTACATTACGGTTATAATCCTCATAGTTCTCTATTTAGGAATGTATTAGTTCAAGTTTAGTTAATGGCTGAGGTTACATTAATTATGGGTTTATTTGTGTTAGTTTAATTCGGTTAATTCACATTAAGTTTAGGTCAATATTGTCGTTTCTTTCTAATTAATTATTTGCTTATTTAGTGTGGCTGTGGGTTTTCTTTGGTTTGCAGGTTAAAATGTAAGTTTATCTATGTTTGCAATTATCAATTGTATTTTTTTTCTTATTTAGGCTGAATATTGTCAGTTAATGTCCATTTGATACGATATTAGAAGAAATTCACCAGCTACAGCGCCGCGGGCTCCACAGCAGCAACACCATGGAGACAGGACAGCAGGCTGCTAGCTGTAGGCTAGCACTGACCTAGCTCCTTAACAAGCTCCCTTCACAAACCTCCACCCAGCTAAACACAACATACTCAGCCTCATTTAACAGCAGCACAGCACCACAGTGCACCATGTTAATGTAGCCATTAGTTCCACCTTAAAGTCTTTAATTCAGCCACATACAGCAGCTAAACTGAGCTCTAACTCACCAAACCAGCCTGTTTTACTCTAAATCAGGGAAAGGTATCGTCCTCTGTGGGTCCTGGACTGGGAAACACAGGTAGAGCGGGTTTGTAGTGTCTGTAGTTCAGTAGTTTGAGAGAAACAGGCTGTATCTCACAGCTTCAGCGCTCTCTCTTCTCCCCTCTCCCTTCTGCTTCCACCGGGCGCTCTCGAACTTTCCGCTCAGCGCTGTGGGGTTTTAGCTGCAGGGTCTTAAAGGGGCAGCGCACTTTTGCTGTGGTGGATTCAACTGAGTAAATGTTTTAATATTTTAACTGTTTTAAGGAATTATAATATGAATTAGTTCCTGTTACCTGTTTATTAATTACTCTTTCTGTAGTAATCTGTGTACTAATAGTTCAATATTTTAGAGTTTGTAATATCATATTCACACCCGCCTTGTCCGAACACCGATCCTCTTTCTTTATGGATCAGATGCTTTAACCCTACCAACATGGACTTGAAAAAACTCCCAAGGCTTCCCAAATGTGATGCCTGGGGCAGATCCTTGGCATCTCCCTTCGGCATCACATTAACAGCGACACCATCCGAGCCAGATGTCAACAGCATGTCAACAGCAAGCAACCATTGAGGAACAGATACAACAGCATAGGCTGAAATGGTTTGGACACGTGCAGAATGGGGGTGAACCGTATACCACACCAACGTCTCTTGAACTGCACCTAATAAAACGTGGAACACCTAAAGAAACAACGGTTTGATCTCAACGAAGCAAGAACATTAGCTGTGGATCATAAAATGTGTCAGTCAAGTCCGGAATCCTGCAGCAGCGTCCCTTTCACGATATTGCCCTTATCTAGACACTAGCTGGGGACTGATGGTGGTGATGATGATGATGATGATCCTGACTGAGTTACGAAGTCTGTCATTTCTCCCCAGAGAGTAGGCGTCAAAAAAAAAAAAAAAAACTGTCAGCGTCACTTGACATGGATGTTCTGTCAACATAATATTAAATCTGGGAAATGCAAATTCCACAAAATATCAATTTTTTTTCTTTTTTTGGGGGGAGAGTCTGAATAATCACAATTTGCATTGTATTAGAATTCATGACAAAATGACTCGGAATGAAAAATCATTAAATTAACTTCCATTAGCACTTCGGAATGTTTTTTTTATGCATGATATGATGACATATAAGAATTCTGAAATATCTTAATAATTACTAATGCTTTCTTACCATCTTTTCCTTCAGCAACATCAACCCTTCAAACCCCGTCTAATGAATCAATCAACATCACAAATGAGGAAGCAGGTGAGCATAAAGGAATTCACTGTAGTTTAAGCAGAAATCAACACGAAAATAAACATTCTGTACTGAATGTCATTTAGTCTTCACTGTTATAAAATCATATTTCATTAAATAAGATTGAAATATTTTATTCATTTATCAATTTAATTTAATTTATTTGTGTCCAGATTTTCTTAGAATAACAAAAATATTATACAACCCCAATTCCAGTGAAGTTGGGACGTTGTGTAAAACATAAATAAAAACAGAAAACGATGATTTGCAAATCCTTTTCAACCCATATTCAACTGAATACACTACAAAGACGAGATATTTAATGTTCAAACAGATCAATTTCTTTTTTTGCAAATATTCACTCATTTTTAATTTGATGCCTGCAACACATTCCAAAGAAGTTGGGACAGGGGCGTGTTTACCACTGTGTTACATCACCTTTCCTTTTAACAACACTCAATAAGCGTTTGGGAACTGAGGACACTGATTGTTGAAGCTTTGTAGGTGGAATTCTTTCCCATTCTTGCTTGATGTACAGCTTCAGTTGCTCAGCAGTCCGGGGTCTCTGTTGTCGTATTTTGCGCTTCATAATGCGCCACACATTTTCAATGGGAGACGGTCTGGACTGCAGGCAGGCCAGTCTAGTACCCACACTCTTTTCCGGAGGACACAACGTCCATGATTTCCAAAAACAATTTGAAATGTGGACGCGTCAGACCACAGGACACTTTTCCACTCTGCGTCAGTCCATCTCAGATGAGCTCGGCCCAGAGAAGCCGGCAGCGTTTCTGGGTGGTGTTGATATGTGGCTTCACTTTGCATGGCAGAGTTTTAACTTGCACTTGTAGATGGAGCGACGAACTGAGTTCACTGACAGTGGTTTTCTGGAGTGTTCCTGAGCCCATGTGGGAATATCCGTTACAGAATGATGTCGGTTTTTAATGCAGTGCCGCCTGAGGGATCGAAGGTCACGGGCATTCAATGTTGGTTTTCTGCCTTGCCGCTTACTTGCAGAGATTTCTCCAGATTCTCTGAATCTTTTCATGATATTATGGACTGTAGATGATGAAATCCCTAAATTCCTTGCAATTGGATGTTGAGAAACATTGTTCTTAAACTGTTGGACTATTTGGTCATGCAGTTGTTAACAAAGTGGTGAACCTGACCCCATCTTTGATTGTGAACGACTGAGCCTTTCAGGAATGCTCCCTTTATACCCAAACATGACACTCACCCAAATTAATCTCTCAACTTTCCCAGTCTTTTGTTGCCCCTGTCCCAACTTCTTTGGAACGTGTTGCAGGCATCAAATTAAAAATGAGTGAATATTTGCGAAAATCAATAAAGTTTATCCGTTTGAACATTAAATATCTTGTCTTTGTAGTGTATTCAATTGAATATGGGTTGAAAAGGATTTGCAAATCACTGTATTCTGTTTTTATTTATGTTTTACACAACGTTCCCACTTCATTGTCATTGTGATTGTATTTAATATTATTAATGCTATTGTGACATTTCATAATCTATAAACAATCCTTCAATATGTTAATAATTAATAATGCTTTCTTACAATTACCAAATAAAAAATAGATTTTTTTTCATCAGATAAGTCAGCACCCACATTTACTACAACAAGCAACAACAAAAATGAGGAAAAAGGTGAGCTCAATGGAATTCACTGTGGTTTAAGTAGAAATCATCATGTAAAAAAATCTAATGAATGAATGACGTTCAGTTTTCACTTTTCTGAAATAATACTTCATTTAAATAAAACTATTATTCATGTTCTTAGAATTTTGTAGATCTCTGCATTGTGACTTCAGAAATAACAACAGTAATTATAAACCATTTCAAACATTAAATTGATTATCTTTTATGGTTCACATTTGAACATAAAACATCTTGATTACACTGCTATTGTCCCTAAAACTAATATGAGTCTGGGGTCTGGGTGAGGTGTTAAATCACTGGTCAGTTACTTTGTATAACAGGCTCTGGTCTGTATTCAGGTGGACTTTACTCTAGAATCTTTACTGAAGCGGAGACTCTTAAACCGAAGCAAAGTCCGAAATATGGGCTTTAGTACAAGCCTCAATTGTAATTATGGTTTAGGCTAAAGAATGTTTTTCAACTGTAAACTGTACAATTATTAATGTTACTTATTCATCTCAAAGCAGAATAGAATTTTTCTTTTTAGAGGAGGAATGGTCGGCTCTCATTGAGGGCTTCCTTGTTTAAAGTACCCTGCATGTCATAGTTTAAACCATAAAATGTGTCTTGAATAGTCAATTACTAA
Source organism: Pygocentrus nattereri (assembly GCF_015220715.1). Classification (NCBI taxonomy): domain Eukaryota; kingdom Metazoa; phylum Chordata; class Actinopteri; order Characiformes; family Serrasalmidae; genus Pygocentrus; species Pygocentrus nattereri. Next base: position 5,585,554 of record NC_051221.1, read on the forward strand.
ACCATTAATTATTGACTGAAGCTTTGGGCAGGAGAACATTTAATCACACTGGGTCTGGCATTCTTGGCTGGTATCTAACTGGTATCTAATGTGATAGGATCACATTCAGAATGGATCACGTTCAGATTTCACTTCACTGCACCAGGTGTGACAACTTTCAGAGGTGGTCAGAAACAGATACTGACCACATCAGGCACAAGTGCATTCTTACACTATGAACCAATGAAAATGTCCATATCAACTTTGCCCGTTTGAACAATTGGCAAACAGATATAACTGAAAACAACGTGTGTTATGTATATGGGGAAGTAAAATCAAATATTATGTGGTCACATTGGGGACCAGGCCCAAACACATTTACTGCAAGGTGTAAACAGCCTTAATGTACAAGTCATATGATGCTAAACAGACTGAACCAAGCAAACACAAACAACAAATGCTGTTCCCTACATTCCAGGTACAAATAACATAACCGCATCCATAACTGCTACAGAAGCTGCAACAACTACACCAACATCCAAAACTAACATCACAGGGACAAACGCTACCGAAACTGCAACGACTACATCCACATCCACAACTAACATCACAGGGACAAACGCTACCGAAACTGCAATGACTACACCCAAATCCACAACTAACAGCACAGGGACAAAAGCAACCGAAACTGCAACAACTACAACCACATCCACAACTAATAAAACGAACAGAACAGGCACAACGGCACCAAAAACTGCAACAAATACAACTCACCATTCATCTGGAGGAACAACTCAAGGTTCGTATGAGCTACTGATGTAATGCCATCAGATGATCTAGCACTAGACACAGTGATGAGATTTTTAATACAGCACTCTGTGTATTTTAAGCATGACATGAATATGCATTTTAATGTTAGTTTTAATGTTAGTTTGTTTTTTACTCATATTTAGATGAAGGTACTAAGTCTGAAAAATTGAAGGTGCAGGGTATGTTTGTCCTTCAGTAATTTTGCCAAAAAGACAAAAAAGCCTTGTTCAATTCAGTTTGTACAAAAAATATTGTTGCACACTTTTTTCGTTGCAATTTTTCAATCAAATTTACAGAATAATGACCTGCATGAGAAAATGAAAACACATCTACCAAATCATTCTGCTGCTAGGCAAAATTATGCTGTATTGATTTGAAGCTGGTTAAATTTTTAGATAGATAGATAGATAGATAGATAGATAGATAGATAGATAGATAGATAGATAGATAGATAGATAGATAGATACTTTATTGGTCCCGAAGGAAATTTAGGCATCCAGCAGCAACAACACAATACAGTAAGAAACATATTCAACATCTATTAAACACAGAACAATAGAAAATATATAAGGGTATAAAGACTTTCTGTACAAGGTAAAGAACTATCTGTAGATGGAGCAGTGCAGTAGAGTTTTCTAACAGCCAATAAATAAATTCACAGAGCAAAGTGCAAGGTGCAAACGACATTAGTTATAAAAGTTATAAAAGTGACTGATGTGCCATAGAATTATTAATATGTACATGTAAAAAATATAGTTCTGTAAAGTGAATATGTGAATATATGAATACCACACCATGAGTAAATGTACTTGAGTGTAAGAGAGGTTGGGGAAGTGTAATTGTGAATAAATAATTAAGCGGTTGAGTAGTTGAATAATGTCCATGTAGTGCGACTGGGTTAAACTCAGTCAGCAGCAGCCTCCCGTCCCCGATGGGAGGAGTTGAAGAGTCTGAAGGCTCTCGGAATGAATGATCTTCTGAGTCTGTCTGTTGTGCAGCTCTGTGACAGCAGCCTGCCACTGAACACACTCCTCTGCTTCATGATGATGGTGTGAAGTGGGTGACTATCATTGTTCATGATAGAAAGCAGTTTATCCAAAGTCCTCCTATCTGCTATTGTAACCAGAGAGTCCAGCTCCACTCCCACCACTGCCCCGGTCCTCCTGACCAGCTTGTCCAGCCTTGATGCATCTCTTCTCTTCATGGTGCCTCCCCAGCAAACCACAGCGTAGAAGAGAATGCTGGCCACGATTGAGTGGTAGAACATCTGCAGAAGCTTCTTACAGATGTTAAAGGTCCGCAGTCTCCTCAGGAAATACAGCCGACTCTGTCCTTTCCTGTACAGGGTGTCCATGTTTGTTGACCAGTCCACATTGTTGTCCAGATGCAGACCAAGGTACTTGTAGGTCTTGACCGTCTCCACATCAACCCCCTCAATGGAGACTGGCTGCAGGGGTAGTCCAGACCTACGGATGTCCACCACCAACTCCTTGGTCTTGGATATGTTCAACTGCAGTTGGTTCAGTCGACACCAAGCAACAAATTCCTCCACCTGTCTCCTGTACTCCTCCTCCTGACCACCCTTGACACATCCAACGATGGCAGTGTCATCCGAGAATATCTGCAGATGGCACATCTCAGAGTTGTACTGGAAGTCTGATGTGTAGAGAGTGAAGAGGAAGGGGGAGAGCACAGTCCCCTGTGGTGCTCCAGTGCTGCTGACAACAGTCTCAGATGTACCGTCAGTCAGCCTCACGTACTGTGGTCTGCAGGTGAGATAGTCCGTGATCCAATGCACCAGGTGAGGATCCACCTGCATCTTCACCAGCTTGTCTCTGAGAACTGGGGGCTGGATGGTATTAAAAGCACTGGAGAAATCAAAAAACATGATTCTCACAGCGCTATTCCCCTTGTCCAGATGAGAGTAGGTTCGGTGGAGGAGGTAGGTGATGGCGTCCTCGACACCAATCCTCTCCCGATAGGCAAACTGGAGAGGGTCCAGTGCATGCTGTACCTGGGGTCTGAGAAGAGGGAGAAGCAGTCGCTCCATGTCTTCATAATGTGGGACGTCAACGCAACTGGCCTGTAGTCGTTGAGCTCACTGGGGTGAGGTTTCTTAGGTGGTTAACTAAACAAGAATATTTGACCACTGTACAGAGTGAGGTCAGTAAATCACTTTGATGAAGAGCGGCTGATAAATGGTTCAACTGTATTAGGTTTTTGCAAAATTAATTCATGTAATTGGCCTTTTTATGGTTAGATGCATATAAAGACATGTAACTTCTAAAATATAGAATTAATCAATTTAATCAATTTGTCAATGCCTTTAACATACAGAAAAAATGTACCTCTTTTAAAAACAAGCTAGGAAGCTGGGATGCTGGGGCATGGACTGAAGTACAGCATTGTCCCTGGAAAAACAGGATGTCTGGTCATGCTAGCACTAGATCATGTCTTACAAGGTTTATATTCTTATGAAACTGTATATGTAAGACTCATTGATGAGTTTTAAGCTGTTTTAGACAATTTTGGGAGAGTCAGAGTGGGTAAGAGAAATCACTCCAGGGATATAACATATACCTTATATGTAAAAATGAAATCTACTAATTATCGATACTAGTTTATCAACAGACAACTTTGTGACAAAATTAGTACACCCCATGACAACCCTAGTTTTTAACATATTTAAGCATGTGGACATTTGATCTTCATTTCATCAACATTTCACATGGAGGTAATAAGTAAATTAAAAAAGAAGACATTTCTTAATTTGTAGAATGAATTATTAAAAATTCAATTTTCCTGTGAGGAGAAATTAGGACCACTCCACATTTATTACTACTTAAAATGTCTAAAATTAGAATCAGGTGACCTCATCAACTGCAAATGATTTGCTAGATTTTGGATTTTGGAGGAGGCTGTTGGATTTAAACCTCAGACATTTAGTTCTGATCTGTATTGTTGAAGTGAGGGGTGTCATCTTGGCAGGATCTTACAATTCTTACAATTGGAGAACATCTAAAACAACTGCTAATATGGCCAGGCCAGGCTATCATAGCAAGTTCGGCCCAAGAGCAGACCACGAGGTGTGTAAATAAGTCTCCAACAAATCCTAAAATGTCATCACGGGACCTACAGGTATCTGTCAAAGTACATTGATCTGCCAGAATTGATCTATCAGAAAGGGATTGCACAAGTCTGACTTTCAAGGAGGAAACACTTGATGTCAAAAAAACAGAGTAAGACTAAAGTTTGCCAGAAAAGACCTAGACAAAAACAGAGGACTTGACTTATTGAAAGTTGAATTATTTGGACATGTCGTGCAAAGGAAACATGCAACCAAAGAACCTCAAACCAACTGCGAAGCATGGAGGGGAAATGTCATAGCTTGAGGCGGGTTTGCTACAGCAAGGTCTGGCAAACTGTCCATCATAGAATCCACTATGAATTCCTTATTTTATTAATAAGAATCAATAAAAATGATCAAGAGAGGAAAACGTGAAATGTGAAACACAAAGTAGGCGTTGGTCTCGGGAAAAACAGGCAAAATGGTCATAAACAGAAAGGCAGGTACACAGTGGAACGCTCAGTGGGTTGATAACGCTCAGTGGGCTGAAAACTGAGGCTCAAGTGGAGGTGGACCACACAACATAACAAAGACCCGAAACACTGAAGTAAACCCACCAAGGAACAGCTCAAAAGTAAGAAATAGAGAGTAGTGAAATGGCCAGTCACAGCCCGGATCTTAATCTTATTGAGATGCTGTGGGGTGATTTGAAACAGGCTGTGCATGTATAAACATCACACTGCTGAATGAAACCTGCATAGAGAGAGACTTTCTCCTACTCAATGCCAGAGTGTGGTAGACAGTTATAGGAAACATCTAATAGAGGTTATTTCAGTCATAGGAGGAAATACCAGCTATTAGGCCATAAGGTGTTCCAACTTTTTCCTCAGTAGAAATTTCTTTTTTATTTATTTATTTTTTTTGTTAAATGAATGATCACATTTTTTGTGTTTACATGCACATAACACAGTATTTATTCAGACAATGTGCATTATGTATTTACATCTGACCATTATCCAAGACGCAGTAGGAAACTCTATTGATATGAGCTGATAGTGTTCATCTAGCAACTCACCCTGCAGCTATCTAATGTATATACAGAGTCTCTCAGTCAGACGCTGGTAGATACGACTGCAGTGGAGCTACAGTGGAGCTCAGTGTGACATCACGAACCAGCAAGTGTGAAAATGTGTTTCATTTCTATCTACACAAAAGCTGCAGTGGCCTCCAGAATCATTGGCACCCTTTGTAAAGATGAGATTAGAATATCTATAAAATCTGTTTATTGATCCAAAGTGGAGAATATAAGCAGGTCAGGGGAGGTCAGGACAGGTCCTAAAGCCCTGATCAGTGATGGTGACCTTATCCACATTGTTCATTCATGGTTAAGGAACTCTCAGTTCATTGTCCTTAAATTCTGTCAGTTTCAGTGGAAACTTGTAGAAACGTCCAGCAGTATGGATTAACAGGATTGTGAAACTGTAAACAGGATGATCATCTATCAGCTGTAATTATCAGCTTTATTTCCCACGTTAGATAATATTCATTAAAATAATGCACCTTTATTTTATAATGGTCATAAATACTGATACTTTACTGTATGGCTGTATTCATAAGACCCACAAAAACATTTATACAGGTTTATTTATAACGTTTATCATCTATCATAAAGACTTTTGTCAACTTTGATGTCAAGTTGACGCAACACTTGTGTCACATGACACTGATTTTTTCTGACTTTTTTGACTGAAATACCAGCAAATAACTAACTTCTATTACAGTGATGCAGAGCTGATGTGAGGAATCCTCTAAATGGAGAAATTAAACTCTTTATTAAACGGCTACAGGAAATGTTCACTTTTTTCAGGCAGCCTGACTTGGAAGCTACGCCATGTTATCAGCGTTATATCACTGTGACACACACAAACCAATAAACAAACAGGGCGAGTTTGTCGTTTTAAAAATGGCTCTGCCGAGAAGGAGTTTCGCTGGATATATTTCCAGAGGTTTCATTCACAGCATGTGGCCAAATCAATCAACCAGTCAGAAACGAACAGACACATCAAAAATCTCACATCAAAAAAAACAAACACAGAAGTATCTATACACACAAGAAAAACAATCAAAGAGTGAAGCCAATTTAATACAGCAACCAGCAGGCGCTACTGGAAAGACTGAAAACTGCTCCACATGTCTGGCAAACCACCCGGCTGCTATACAACATACTTTTCCTTAGATATTTATACTGTATTCTCTTTAAGCTGATCATTAAGTGAATACACACACACACACACACACACACACACACACACACACACACACAGCCGCTCACCTTCAGGGTCACAGGGGGTGCTGGAGCCTATCCCAGCAGTCATCGGGCGGAAGGCAGGATCCTGGACAGGTCGCCAGTCCATCGCAGGGCAGACAGACAGACAGTCACTCACTCACCCCTCATTAAGTGAATAATGCTCAGTTATTGTGCAGAGCACGACTAGTAAGTCACATCAATGCACGACGAGTAATAATCAGTTATGTTGAGTTAAATTAGGCTTTTGTAAAATGAACAAACCTGATGAGCACTTTGACCCAGAGGGTCCCCAGTCTGACATGCCGGCACTACATCATGTGTTATGAGCTTTGTTCTTTATGAAACTGTATATTTCTGACTCAGTGATGCTGGGAAGCTGTTATTGGGAGGATTAATGGAAATAATTGTACAGGAGGGCAAAAAAGAATCTCTCCAAGAATAAAAACATCTACTAAATATCTTTAGAGGTTTTTCAACAGGGAACTTTTACACAAGCACAAGGTGTGAAAATCAGTGTTTACATGTATATAAACACAGTACCAGCTCAGATTTCAGACGCTGTGAATTTTATGTGTTTACATCTGTCCATCCGCTGCCTGTCCAGGACGCAGTGGACTGAGATTAGATGTTTCAGTGGGTTCTAGACTCTAATCCTGGGAAGTCAGTGGTGAAGAGCTGAATGTGCAGAGAGTCTTAGTGAGAAATGTTGAGGACTCAGTCATTACTGTTATGTTTTCAGGCGCTTGTGAACCGAACGAGGATGGACGAGGTCTGAGTAGTGGCACCCAGGGCTTGATTTAACAGTGTTTTTCAGACAGAAGTCGTTTTAGGAGGCAGCTTATGCTGAACATCCTCAGAATGAAGACATGAATGGATCCTGTTACATATACTGTGTTTTCAGTTTCAGCTCTATGGAATGTCCTGATCATAGCAGGTTCCTGTCTGGTTGCTGTGGCTCTGGTTCTGTTCCCATGGAGATGTTTTCACAAAAGAAAAGGTGATGATGATGATGATGATTTACGATCTGTAAATTATGGAATATTGTATTATTTAACCAAACGACCCTGATGGAGAATCGGCTTCGAAAATGTGTGTGTAATCATATGGAAATGACTACACATGTTTACATTTTGGCTTCCGGTTCCGGTTGAGAGTACGCTGTGCGCTTTGTTTGCTGCCACTTCTCGCTGGATCTTCTATTTTTTTTTTTCTTTTCTTTTTTTCTTTTTTCTCTTTTTTCACTTTTCTGTCTGTTATACTTTGCCCCTGTGGCTCTGATGTCGAGCGGGTGGCTAAATGGGCTTGCGGTTTGTTTACTTTTGCCTTTTCTCAGATTATCATTTTTTGATCGGGTGCGATGGAGGAATTAACTGGTACTCCGAGCCTTTATCCTATATACTCATACTCCAGCGAGGACTTACGAAGGCTGCGTTCTTTCCGTCAGCTTGATGCTCCCACTTACAATCTTTGCTGCTCTATCAGCATCTGTAGACGACCCCGATATATACATCGTGGCTGTAAACGTCAGTCTTATCCAGCACCTCAGGCACTGTGCATCAATCATCCCGCAGTACAGATTACTGATCGTTGCTTTAGGCGACGCCCTGAAAGAGCGCATCGTGGAGTGAACCATAGGTTTCTACTGGAGGTCCCTCGTTCTACATCGTCGCATCGGTCTGCTCCTTCGATCTCGGCACATCATCTATCTAACCTGGCGCTACTGAACTGTCGCTCGCTCACAGATAAGGCTGCATTAGTCAATGACCTTATCGACCAGCATCAGTTGGATCTATTCTTTTTAACTGAAACGTGGCAGGTACCGGGTGACTTTTCTTACCTGAATGCTGCTTCTCCCCCTAATTTTAATTATCTGGCCTCACCTAGAAAAACAGGTAGAGGTGGGGGACTGGCGGTTTTATTCAGGGTCAGAATTTGGGGAGATCTTGGCGTTTGCCAGTTCACTCTCCTCTTCCATCATTGTTCTTGGCGATGGTAATATCCACCTTGACTCTAACTCTTCTGCCTCTTCAGAATTCCTGTCATTGATAAGCTGTTTTGATCTAACTCAACACGTTGACTTTCCGACTCATAAGAAGGGTCATATTCTGGACATAATCTGTTCTACGGGTGGGATTATTACTAATATAACTGGACATTGTGTTGGTGTGTCTGATCATATACTAATCAATGCCTCTTTCTCTCCACCTGTTCCTAAACCTCACTCAAAATCTGTACTTACTTATCGTAATGTTAAGGCTATTGATTGTCCTTCTCTGTTGGCCTCTCTGGAAACGTTTCATTTTGCCCATCTTTGTTCAATGCAATCCACTGATGATGCTGTATCTTTCTATAACTGTACTCTACGTGCTTGTCTTGACACCTTGGCACCGATGAAAACTAGATCTGTGCCTTCTACTCATAGATCGCCTTGGTTTACTCCTGCTCTCCGCAATATGAAAACAGCTGGAAGACGTCTTGAACGTCTTTTTAAGAAATCCGGGTTGCAGGTTCACTATCTAGCTTACACTGATCATCTGGCCTCATACAAAGTAGCACTAAACAATGCTCGTGCATCATACTACACGGATGTTTTCAGTGCTGCTGGTCAGAATCCCAAGCTTCTGTTTTCAGTGGTAAATAAGCTTCTGCGAGCCCCATCAACTCCAAATACTGCCTCAACTGATCTATGTAATGCCTTTCTGAAATTCTACTGTAACAAGGTGTCAACCATCTATAAAGACCTGTTGAATACCCCTGCTGACTGCCATGGGCCTATCGTTTTCTCTCCAACTCTGTCACTTTCTTTTTCAAATTTCTCTCTGACTGACTCAACTTCTATTGTCAATATTATAGCTAACTCTAAGACTTCATCCTCTCGACTGGACCCTGTTCCTACCCATCTTCTTCAACGCTGTGTCTGTATCTTTTCCGAACCAATATGCCACTTGGTTAATCTTTCACTCACTTCTGGATATGTTCCTGTGTCTTTAAAAACAGCAGCTGTCACACCTATTATTAAGAAACCTGACTCAGATCTAACAATTTTGAGCAATTACAGGCCTATTTCAAATCTCCCATTCATCTCTAAAGTTCTAGAAAAGGTTGTGGCTTCCCAGCTGCTTGATTTTTTGAACACTAATGATTTATTTGAAAAATTTCAATCTGGTTTTCGTTTGCATCATAGCACCGAGACTGCTCTTCTCTGTGTCCTAAATGACCTTCTCCTTTCCACGGATACAGGTTGCATCTCCATTCTTTTGCTTCTTGATCTCACTGCTGCTTTCGACACAGTAAATCACAATGTTCTTTTAACTAGGCTCACTGAGATTGGTCTCTCTGGAACCGTATTATCCTGGTTCCACTCGTATCTGACTAACAGGCTTCAGTTTATTTCAATTGGGAACCATACGTCTGACACAGTGCCCATTGAATATGGTGTCCCTCAGGGTTCCGTCCTTGGTCCCCTCCTTTTTATAATCTATATTCTCCCCCTCGGTTATATTTTTCGTAGTCACAATTTACATTTTCATTGCTATGCTGATGATACTCAGATCTATCTCAACTTCAAACCAGCAGCACTGTTTCCCCCACCCGAGTTAAATAGATGTCTTACTGACCTGAACTCCTGGCTTAGGGCAAATTTTCTTTCTTTAAATGCACACAAAACCGAGTTTATAGTTACTGGCTCCAAGTCAACTGTTAACGCTCTCAAAAATCTTGCTCTCACTGTAAATGATATTACAATCACTCCATCTGTCACTGTCCGAAACCTAGGTGTTCTTTTTGACCCTTCTTTGTCTTTTGAACCGCACATCAAGTCTCTGTCTAGGTCTGCATTTTTCCACCTTCGCAATATTTCACATATCCGTCCTTTACTGTCCCCGGCTGCAGCTGAGTCTCTGGTCCATGCTTTTGTTACTTCTCGCCTGGACTATTGTAACTCATTGCTTTATGGGCTCCCCGCTAAGTCACTTAGGTCATTACAAATAGTGCAAAATTCTGCAGCACGGATTCTCACACACTAAAAAATCTGAGCACATTACTCCTGTTCTTCAGAGACTTCATTGGCTGCCCATTACTTTACGTATTCACTATAAAATTCTACTTCTCACATTCAAGGCACTTCATGGCCTGGCTCCTGCATACTTACTCGACCTTCTAATACCCTACAAGCCCACTCGTAACCTCAGGTCTTCTGAAGCAGGCCTTCTAGTGGTCCCTAGGTTCAGGCTCAGCTCTATGGGTGGTCGTTCCTTCAGTGTTGCGGCCCCCTTGCTCTGGAACTCTCTGCCTCTCTCTCTTCGCTCTACCTCTTCTCTTTCTCACTTCAAATCTTCATTGAAATCTCATCTTTTTCTCTTTCATTTTTCTCCTGCATCTTCCTCGGGCCTTGTGTAATGTGATATGCATTTTGTAAAGCGACCTTGGGTTTTGTGTAAAGGCACTATATAAGTTCAACTTATTATTATTATTATTATTATTACTACATACGTTTCCACAAGGGTTCTTTAGAGGAACCTCACACAGGAACTACATCCCTTTAGAACCTTTCAGTGCATGGTCTATGTAAGGGTTTTAGATAGGGGTGGGTGTTATGGCCAAAACATTATATCATGCTATGGTTAATATTTCAGATGTTTGTTAAATATTATGGTGTTACACAAACATCTGTTACTGTTAGCCCCCCTTCACCCTGTTCTTCAACAGTCAGGACCCCCCACAGAGCATTAGTGTGGATATTGGGTGATGATGGGTGGTGGATCATTCTCAGCACTGCAGTAACACTGACGTGGTGGTGGTGTGTTAATGTGTGTTGTGCTGGTGAAAGTGGATCAGCAGGTGGATCAGTGGACACAGCTGTTACTTGGAAACAGAATTCAGATGAATGCAGATCTGGAAGTAGAACAGGTTTAATCTTTGCCAGACGGAAAACCAGAATCGTAGTCAAGACACAGTCCAAGCAGTCAAAACACAGATCCAACAACAGAGGCGACAGTACAAAAAGGGCAAGGCAAAAACTCGAGTCAAGGTCAAAAAACACAAGGAGGTGAACATCAACAAACCGCTGAGTAGATCACATGATACAATACTTCACAATGCTCATATTCTAAGTCCAGGCTTAAACACTACCTAGTAAGGTCATATGATCTAGTCCACAGGTGATCCGTGTTGGTAGTCTGGGGATTGTGAATGCTGATAGGAGCGCCGTGCTTGGCAGTCAGTCACGTGAGTCCCCTATGAATCCTGGGAAATGGAATCCAGACTCGTGTCCGCTGAATGCGTGACTCAGCACTGCTGGAGTTTTTAAACGCTGTGTCCACTCTCTGTCCACTCTATTAGACACTCCCACCTTGTTGGTCCAGCTTGTAGATGTAAAGTCAGAGACGACAGCTCATCTGCTGCTGCACAGTTTGTGTTGGTCATCCTCTAGTCCTTCATCAGTGGGCACAGGACGCTGCCCACAGGACGCTGCCCACAGGACGCTGTTGGCTGGATGTTTTTGGTTCTCAGTCTAGCAGCGACACTGAGGCGTTTAAAAACTCCAGCAGCACTGCTGTGTCTGATCCACTTGCACCAGCACAAAACACCCCAGCTTGATTTGGGCTGTGAAGACAAACTCTGCCTCTTTCCATGTTTAACAGAGGACTGTGAGATGCCGTATGACGACGTCTACACTACCATTGAATACGTCGCCTTTAATAAAGAACAAACAGGTAAATATATGCAGATTCTCAGATCACAGAACGTTCATAGGCCACTGATGAATGTGAGGAAGTGGCTGTTTTAAGCTTTTGTTTATCATCTAGGCCCAGTACCAACCCAGAAGAGTTCATCTGGCTGCTTCTGTCTTTTCTGACTATTGAGCCTTTGAAGAGCTTAACTGTTAGTATGAGTGCTTGATGTGTTCTCTAAGAGTAACACAATGTTGTATTTAGCTGCTTGGTCTATAGACATGAATTCATTTTTCACAGTTTTCCAGCCACTCCTTATCACTCAGAATTAAACAGGAAGGTTTTGTTACTGTACCATTTAAGAATAGCCTTTGTGTGGTGTTGATGTGTTGGCTAGTTGGTGGTCTGGTGGTCCCAACATTTTATTGTTTTTTTAATCAATACAGCCATAAAAATTTCTGTAAAAGTACCAGATGTAGCCAGTCAGCAGCATGTTCCTGTTGTCCACCCTCACACATACACACACACACACACTAACAGCAAGCAATGTAGAGGAGAACACAGGGAAGGACACAGCACCTCCACACTTTTACTCCTCGCAGGTTCAGCCCAACACCACCTGTGTAATATAAATTATAAACATTGAAAATGGGTCCCACAGACCCCAACACCACACAAGGGACAATATATGTAATAAATCAACTGAGCTGAAAAGTCGCCTAAGCTGAAACACACTTTAGAACTTAAACAGTGAAATTGGGTGTAAAGAGCATCTCAGAGAGGCGAAGACTTTCAGAAGTAAAGATGAGGAGGGTTCACCACTCTGTGAAACACTGCACCATCAAATAGAGCAACAATTCAAGAAGAACGTTTCTCAACATTAAATAGGAAAGAACTTCTGCTTTTCATCGTCTATGGTACATAATATCATTGAAAGACTCAAAGAATCTGAAGAAGTCTCTGTTTGTGAGGGACGAGACCAAAAACCAGTATTAGCTGGCCGTGATCTTTGGGCCCTCAGGCAGCACTGCATTAAAAACAGACATGATTCTGTAGTGGAAATCACTGCATGGGCTCAGAAACACTTCTGAAAACCACTGTCTGTGAAAACAGCTCATCACTGCATCGACAAATGCTGTTAAACTCTAAAACACAAAGAAGAAACCAAATATAAACAGGATCCAGAAATGCTGCCACCTTCTCTGGGCCTGAGCTCATTTAAATTGGACTGAGGAGAAGTGGAAAAGTGTCCTGTGGTCTGATGAACCAACATTTGAAATTCCTTTAGGAAATCATGGACACTGTGTCCTCCTGGCTAAAGACCACTCAGCTTTTTATCAGTGCATGTTGTCTTTGTAGTATTTTCTGTTAAAAATATGGTTCACATGATTTCCATATCACTGCATTCTATTTTTATTTACATTCTGCACAGCATCCCAGTGTTTCCTTTTCTGGAAATGGGATTGTAAACTATGTAAAAAAATGATCAGCTCCAAACTATTGACATACTAAACCTGTGAGACCCTATTCTCCTCTTTTTGGATAATTCTGATCTAAAATAATATTGGGTTTTGTACTTTTCTGTTCTTGTACTTTTTCACATCACTGCTCAGTTTTCTGTATCAGAATTCATATTTGACCATTTTCAGCACCTTTTATCCACAATACGTTTTACTGCTTTAATTTACTGTTATTTCACATGATCTCATTCTGTATATGAGCTGTTTGTGTGAAGATTCCACAACTGACTCGTCTCATCAGCTAATCAGGAGGAAATGTCATATCGTTTAATCCCTTAGCTTTTAGAAATATTGGGGTGGAAGGAAAAAGCAATGAATACTAGAACCCAGAGAAACCAGTTATTTAATATTGCTTTTAACAAGGACCTGTGCAGGTTGTATCTAGCCTTCCACCCAGTGACCGCTGGGATAGGCTCCAGCTCCCCACCCTCTGTGACCAAGAAGGATAAGCAGTTTAAAAAATGTGTGTGTGTGTTTTAAATAAGGCTATTATTTATATTAAACTTTGCTGTTCATTCCATTCCAAACCAATTTAGCAAGTTTTTCTTTGTGTTTGAATGTTTTAGTTGTTTTAGTTTCCCACATTTATGTGATTTAATTTTGCTTTGAGCTACAATTCAGTTATAGAGCAGTTCTCTCCGTATTTTGCAGTTCACCCAAACTCATATTCCTGAGTCATTCTCAGGTTTCAGACTTTTTTATCCTGTTAAACTTTATTGATATTTCTTTTTCTTCATTATGTTGTAACGTACCTCTTCATGGATCACCAGCTTATCATGGTGGAGGGGTTTGCATTCTTGAATGATCCTAGGAGCTATGTTGTCTGGAGCAAAAGCTCCTGGTAGGGTCTCCCAAGGCACTGGTCCTAGGTGACAGGTCAGACAAAGCATGATCCAAAAATACCCTTATGAAAAGTATTTAAAAAATTAGGGTCTCCGGGTCCCCACCCTGGAGCCAGGGGTGCGCCAGCGAGCGTCTGGTGGCCGGGCATTTACCTATGGTGCCCGGTGGGGTCCAGCCTGAAGGAGCTACATGAGTCCCCCCTTCCATCAATGCACCACCGATGGGAGGAGCAGTAGTAGAGGTTCACTGCTTTGTGGATCGGACCGTATCCGAAGGCGTGGGCCTTGGCGTTCTGATCCTCGGCTGCTGAAACTGGCTTTTGGAACTTGGAATGTTACCTTACTAGCAGGGAAGGAGCCTGAGTTGGTGTGTGAGGTTGAGCCATACCGGCTAGATATAGTCGGGCTCACCTCAACACACAGCTTGGGCTCTGGGTCCAGTCTCCTTGAGAGGGGCTGGACTTTATTCTTTTCTGGGGTTGCCCATGGTGAGAGGCAGCGGGCAGGTGTGGGCTTTCTCATAGCCCCTCGACTTGGCACCTGTATGTTGGGGTTTCCTCCGGTGGACGAGAGGGTAACTTCCCTACGCCTTCGGGTTGGGGAACGGGTCCTGACTGCTGTCTGTGCTTATGCACTGAACAGCAGTTCAGAGTACCCAGGCTTCTTAGAGTCCTTGGGAGGGGTGCTTGAAGGTGTTCCTCCTGGAGACTCTATTGTCCTACTGGGGGACTTCAACGCTCACGTGGGCAATGACAGTGAGACCTGGAGGGGTGTGATTGGGAGGAACGGCCTCTCTGATCCGAACGAGTGGTGTTCAGTTTTTGGATTTCTGTGCAAACCAGAGTTTGTCCATCATGAACACAATGTTCGAACACAAAGATGTCTATAAGTGCACATGGCACCAGGACACCCTAGGCCGCAGTTCAATAATTGACTTTGTAGTTGTGTCATCAGACTTGCGGCCATGTGTTTTGGACACTCGGGTAAAGAGAGGAGCTGAGCTGTCAACTGATCACCACCTGGTGGTGAGTTGGATCAGGTGGTGGGGGAAGTTGCCGGTCAGGCCAGGCAAGCCCAAACGTATAGTGAGGGTTTGCTGGGAACGTCTGGCAGAAGAACCTGTCAGATTGATCTTTAACTCACACCTCCATCAGAACTTTGACCAGATATCAGGGGAGGTGAGAGACATTGACTCAGAATAGGCCATGTTCCACTCCTCCATTGTTGAAACGGCTGACTGTAACTGTGGTCGCAAAATAGTTGGTGCCTGTTGGGGCGGTAATCCTCGAACCCGGTGGTGGACACCCCAGGTGAGAGATGCCGTCAAGCAGAAGAAGGAGTCCTACCGGGCATGGTTGGCCTGTGGGACACCAGAGGCAGCTGGCAGGTATCGACAGGCCAAGCGATTTGCGGCTTCAGTCGTCGCCAAGTCAAAAACCCGGGTGTGGGAGGAGTTTGGTGAGGCCTTGGAAAGTGACTAAGTCGACTCCGGAAAGATTCTGGCAAACCATCAGTTGACTCAGAAGGGGAAAGCAGTGTGCCACTAGCACTGTATATAGTGGACATGGTGTGCTGTTGCCTTTGACTGGAGACATCATTGGGCGGTGGAAGGAATACTTTGAGGACCTTCTCAATCCCACCGACATGTTCTCCAGTGAGGAGGCAGAGTCTGGGGACCGGAGGGTGTGTTCCAACTACAGGGGAATCGCACTCCTCAGCCTCCCTGGTAAGGTCTATGCAGGGGTACTGGAGAAGAGAGTCCGGCTTATAGTCGAACCTCAGATTCAGGAGGAGCAGTGTGGGTTCTGTCCGGGTTGTGGAACACTGGTCCAACTCTTCACCCCCTCCAGAATTCTTGAGGGTTCATGGGAGTTTGCCCAACCAGGAGAAGGCATTCGACTGTGTTCCCCAGGGTATTCTGTGGGAGGTGCTTCAGGAGTACAGGGTACATGGCTCTTTGCTACAAGCTATTCAGGCCGTGTACAAACAAAGCAGGAGTTTGCTTCGCATGGCCAGCAGTAAGTCAGACTCGTTCCCAGTGAGAGTTGGATACTGTCAGGGCTGCCCTTTGTTACCGATTCTGTTCACAATTTTCATGGATAGAATTTCTAGGCGCAGTCAGGGGATGGAGGGTGTCCGGCTTGGTGACCTCAGGGTCACATCGCTGCTGGTTGTACCATTACTGTACCATTAAGATGAATATGTGTAATGACCTCTGTTCTGACTGACTGTCCTGCAATGTCCCTCAGTTAAAGAGTCGCTAGAGCTGAAACACACTTCATAACTTCAACAGTGAAATAGTGAGACTAACTTAACTTTGGCTGAAGTAGAAATAAAGTAAACTGAGTAGAAAAACAAATCAGGTCTGTTTGCACTATTTACATACTGAGTAACTTACAGAACTGCACTGGAGCGTCTTAGGTTTAGCCTGTCAGAGTAGGAACTGAAGTCTGTGAGACTCTATTCTCCTCTTTTTGGATCATTTTGGTCTAAAATAAAATTTTATTTTGTACGTTTCTGTTGTAAGTTTCCTTTTCCACATCGCTGCTCAGTTTTCTATATCAGTGCACAAATTTCACCATTTTTGGCACCTTTTATCCACAATATGACGTCTTCTACTGTTTTAACTGACTGTGATTCCACATGATCTCATTTTGTGCAGGAGCTGTTTGTGTACAGACTCCACGGACTCGTCTCATCAGCTAATCAGGAGGAAACATCTATGTCATACATTTTAATCCATTAACTTTGAGAAATCTCAGGTAGAAGGAAAAGGACAGGAATACTAAAACCCACAGAAATCACAAACACATTGTTCAATTCTGAATTTAATACAACTTTTATTCTGTTAAACCTCACTGTATATTCTTTTCCTTACCAACTGTTAGTTTTCTCCTTGTATTTTATTAATTTAGATGTTTTAGTTTCCCATATTTATGTCATTTGGCTTTGTAATCATATATATTTTTGTCCATATTTTACAGTTCATTCTCAGGTTTCAGGACTTTAAATTTTATTGACATTTCTTTTTCTTTATTATGTTCTAACATCATTTCTATTTTCCACAAAGCACTTTGTAAAAATCTTAAGCCAACCTAAATAAAATGTCATGATCTTATTTCAAATGTTTCCTGTGTATTATGAAGTGATGGGAACCTGTAGCTCTACATCTTCTTCTTCTTTCGGCTGCTCCCTTTAGGGGTCGCCACAGCGGATCATCTGCCTCCATCTTGCCCTATCCACTGCCTCCTCTACATATGATCGCCTACTTGGCGGATTCATCCTCTGTCTAGCTACCTCAAGCTCTTCTTCATCCTTAATCTCATTAAGTAGTTTTAAAAAAGGAGGATTGTTCTTTCTTTCCCTAGTCGAAGTTGTAACAGCATGAGATCTGAATCAACTGCACCTCGAAGTAACTGCTCCACTCGTACTTTGTCAACTGAAGTAGCAGGAAGACCTCCCCTCTGTACTGTCTTGGAGCCCTTTCAAGCCTCTTTAGAAATTCAGAGAGACGCTCCCCGTGCTGCTGCCGCATCATTCTAAAAGCAAAGTACAGGTCTTCTCCAGACTCCATACTACCAAATGAGCCTTCTATAGCCTCAACATATTCCATTGGGCTAGCTTCAGGGTTGGCTGCTTTTACTGCTTGAAAAATCCCTAAATCCGGACTTTTAAGACTTTCAACAATTCTCCTACGCTTTTCTCGATCAGGACAGCCACACTCTTCAACCATAAGTTTAGCCTGTTCTAGCCAGTTTTCTAAAGTTTCTTCTCCAGCAGGGGTGGGACTGGTTCCAGAGAAAGTCCTTAAGCGCTTGTATGCACTGCTCTCACATGATGGTTTAGACGCTTTCTCTAACAGGTCACCCA
Organism: Pygocentrus nattereri; assembly: GCF_015220715.1. Classification (NCBI taxonomy): domain Eukaryota; kingdom Metazoa; phylum Chordata; class Actinopteri; order Characiformes; family Serrasalmidae; genus Pygocentrus; species Pygocentrus nattereri. The sequence goes on from NC_051221.1 coordinate 5,603,622, forward strand.
CAGCCTGAATAATAGACTCAGGACCACTAACATAGGAAGAACTCAAAGCATGCAATGCAGGAATGTCACTCCATGTTTTACCTTCTTCTCTGAGTAGTCTGGATAGTTTCTCTGTGAAATCCTCAGTGCTTCTACTGGGCTCATCTGAAATAATTAGCTTCCATGTGGCACGTCCATCACTAGGAATGACTTCAGATGGAACTTGTGTGATATCCACAACCTCACGGCATTCACAAAACACCACAAGACTGTTCTGCTGGGGATCAAACATCTTGCCTCTCACTCTTACTCTGCCCAGAGCTTTTATGCTTTGCATAGTTTCTTCAATATATGCCACATCAGTGTCTTCAGGAACACCGATTAGCATAAAGACATGTTTAATGTCTAAGCCTTCACCTCTACACCAGTTGCGAAGCTCGACAGAAGAGGGAATCCTAGAGGGCTCTGCCATGACTGCTCTGTTTACCTTAACTAGAACTGGGTTTTTACTATCTGCCTGCTAATAAGACCATTACCCTAAAAGGGAATAACTAAAAGGGAATGCTCCCAGCGGTGCCTCCCATTTATTATGTAACCCCTATCCCAAATATATGTGGCAAGAATAAGGGCCCTGAATTCAATATATCACTCCCTATTCCCTTATATAAGTTATTGGCAGAAGTAAAACACACACGTAAGAGAAAGTAAATGCTCAAATACACTTAGATATAAAATACCAGAGGTTTACTGAGCGTTTCACAAGTGAAAAATATCAGATTTTATCAAAGAACGTTCTCTTATGGATTTTTCACAATTATCAGGGTTCAGAAAAATGTAAACTGTAAATACCTTTACAATATAACAGTGCTTAGAATTTTAAATGACATATTTCAGAGTTTTAGTAACCAGATGTTAGAGCTTTTTTAAGTTACAGATGAAGTAAATGTTCAATGTACACCGTATTTGTTGCACAAGTAGCTTTTGTATAAATTCACCTCCAATTTAAACTCATATGACCAATCATGAATTTGACTTATGTAGAATTTCCCCAGGGCGGCATGGTGGCGTGGTGGGTAGCACTGTCGCCTCACAGTGAGGAGGGCCTGGGTTCCCCGGCCAGGTGACCGGGGTCCTCTCTTTTTGGAGTTTGCATGTTCTCCCCATGTCTGCGTGGGTTTCCTCCGGGTTCTCCGGTTTCCTCCCACAGTCCAAAGACATGCAGTCAGGCCAATTAGACATGCTAAATTACCCCTAGGTGTGAGTGACTGTCTGTGTCTGTCTGTCTGCCCTGCGATGGACTGGCGACCTGTCCAGGGTGTATCCTACCTTCTGCCTGAAGACTGCTGGGATAGGCTCCAGCACCCCCACATGACCCTGACGGAGAAGCGGCTTAGAAAATGGATGGATGGATGGATAGAATTTCCCCTTTAACACACCTGTAATAGTACTTGAGCAGGGGAAAATATAAAGCACGCTCATAAAAGAGTTCTGAACACATGTACAAAGTATAAACCTCTGGAAATATTTAAACTCCAGTGGGCCCACGTCCTTACACAGTCAACAGCCTAAACTACGTAAACAAAAGAAAAACGTTGCAGGCCTGAGTCGGAGCTGGGGAACGTAGAGACCCAAAACTTAGGAGGTCGCTTCACTCAAACGAGCAAAAGAAAATATTAAATCAGTGCCTTACTTGAGACAACTGTCTGAACCTGTCCAGGCAGCAATAGCAGAGCTGAGCACGTTGTCATACGAGGCGGACCCCCCCCTCCCCCCCAACCTCAGAGCACATTTGAAACCACAGAAGAAAGAACCACACCGGACACGCTCACCACAGACTGACACGGTTCTCATCACTCAGCTGACTGATGTGAAAGTGCCTGTGCAAGTCAGAGAGCCTGAGTTTGATGTGCGCCACCAACAAACGGTCCATATACAGTCCTGTGATAAAGTGGGCTAAAAGGGAGTTTGCGTTTAGTGCAGTTTTTCTTGCATCTTCTTCTCTGACAGCACAATGTAGCTTAAATATCTCCATCATTTATTCAGAGAGCAGGGACTCTGGACTGTTATTTATAACACAATGTCTTCAAACTGTAGAGTCATTCCCGTTTGCAAGTCCTGTTCATTCTGAAGTCAATACTAAAAACACAGTAACACATTCATAAAGCACTATTACTGCGTTTCCAGTGGCACCTTGAAGCTCCACTGTGTGAGATTTTGTGAGTTGTTGTTGAAACTGAAATGTGTCATTACGGAGTGAGGAGAGTAAAAACAGGCTAAAATATGGTGAGCTGCTGTAAGTTACCCTGTAAAGCCATTTAAACGTTTTGGGAGTTTTTCACACCACATTGTGCATCTTTACGTATAAATGTCACACACACAGGCTCAAGAAGAAGGTCTGAAACTGATGTTCTTCCAGATATTGGGTGCAATTACATTTTCCCACCAGAGAGGGCTCCAAAGCCCCAAGTCTTACAAAGCACAACTTTAACACTAGAATGACAAAAGCTACGAAAATTTTTGTAAGGGAAAGCAGCCCCCATGTAGCCCACTCCCCTGCTGTGAAGCGATTAACGCCTATTGTCTTGGTAATGAGAAGGAATGCGTTGGAAGCACCAACTCCCCAAATATGTTCAGCTGCGTTAACATTTCATTCACTACAAATGCATCAGAACACGTTAATCTTGAAGACGAGTTCGTTCAGAATCAGCTGCTTCTCCCGTAGCGTCAGTGGATTCGCCCGTAGAAGCTGAGTGTCTATTCTCTTCAGCGGGACCACATGGAGAGGGTTTTTTCATTGCTTCAAAATTCGCCGGTCATTGGATAAATGCCACGATTTTGTCCCGCTCCTGGACGCTGAGCGTCTCTGGGGGTGAATGCAGCTGTGGGTGGGCGGGTCTGGATGCGGAGCTTCTTCAAGATGATTGGAGGATCAGTCGAAAGGCTGAATCCCGTTTTGATTGACAGCTATTTAACGTTGAAAGACGAACTGCAGCCCATTTCTTGGTGTTTACTTGGTGAAGTTACTCACGCATTTAGATACAGATACTGCTACAGAGATAGGGAGAGAAAGACAGATCTGCTAATTGCTGGCAAGAAGGAGCGGTGATGTCCTGAGGATCCTGAAATCTCAATCATGCTAGTGTTGAAGATGCACTCTAGCATTAAATACTTTTCAACTGTGTTCATGTGTTTTGTCTGAATTTGAAAGCTTTTTCCCTGATTATAATTATTAAATTAGCCATTGGCCACAATGAAAGGTCTCAGGGTGCAGGACTCAATGCGTCATTATACCTAATAGATTAACTTTGACACAGCAGTTCATCTTTACCACTGTGGGACGGGGAGCGAGGAGGCGAACGCACGTGCTGAGATAAGTGAGGTTTATTAAGAGCAGATCCAGGGTCGTGGTCAGAACAGTCCAGGTTCATACAGACAACACAGAGATCGCGGGACAGACATGACAGTAAAGAACACAGAGCAAGAACAAGAATCAAACACTACAAACAACACAGACAGAGATTCAAGCAACAAAGACAAGAGGCAAACACAGGGCTTAAATACACATGGAAAACGAGGGACAGGTGGAAAACAGGTGGAGACAATCAGGGGCGGAGTCATGAAACGAGGGGGCTAAACCAAAACATGAACACATGGACAGGACTGGGAGTGGCCAATCGTGACACACTGGCTGACCTGTGTGACAAACTAATAACACAGCAGTGCGACAGACAGTGTAGAAGAATACATTAAGTACATTAAGTTGTACATAATTCTGCAGTGTAAGGCACTAAATCAGTACAGTAAGTACACAACACTGCAATTAAACACACCAGTGCAGTGCAATGAATTCACACCAGTGCAACACCAGGATCAAAGCCTAACAAAACATCTGGTACACAAACCTCACAGAACAAGACAATAAAAGACAGACATGTATTCATATGAAATGAGTATGTGAGGAGAGATTAAACGCACACCTGCTGTTTTCCACATGTGTGTGTTTCACTTATGATTTCTAAAAGTTTCTAAAGGCCTAAACACTGCAAACCAAAACAGCTCATGTAGGATGTGGTGAGGAAGGGGCAGAGCTGCTGTACCCCCTCCTACACAGTAGCTCTCAGAGCACAGATACACACAGACAGACCACGTGTGGAGATATGAAGACATTACTCACTCTTCATTCTTCACCCTATAGACTTCATTATCTCTGACTTCTTGTTCATCACTGTCAGAAATGACAAAGACAAAAATGATCCCCCTGTTAAAACTGCTACCCTCCTTTCACCATCCCCGTTTGATGAATGTGATTGTAAGTGCTGTACATATATATATATATATATATATATATATATATATATATATATATAGGACTAGCCACAATACAGGGCAGCCAATCAGAACAGAGCTCATTTACATATATCACAGTTAAAAGAAGCAGCCTGTTTAATTCTAAGGAATAAAGGCTGTTAGACTGTCATGACTGATGTTTATATAAAACCACAGAAAACATCATTAGTGGACCTTCAGCTGATTCCCATTAACACATTTCTGTGCTGCCATGATATCAAGGTTTTGGCCTGTATATGAGCTTTCTGAAGAACATGCACAGCTTATGACCAGCAGGGGAAAACACACATACTTCTCTCTGTTAGCTTGCTGTTTGCTTTTTGGCTGGTGTTAACTCATGTGAGTGAAACGTTTCAGGATGGAGTTTCAGAGGAGAACCACAGCATTGTGATAATACAGCGTCTACACCTGTGTCAGAAGCATCTACCTAAATTTCAAAAGGCTCAGAGGTCTTGAGTCAGGATCTTTTAGTACTGAGGCTGTGGTGAAAACTTCTTTCAATGTTTGGAAAGCGTTTTCGGCCTGCCCCATCCAACTTATTTTCTTAGGACCACCCTTTAGTAGGGAAGTTGGGGAGTTGCAGTGCTACTGAAATTTCGAATGAATCATTGATAGAAATGAGAGAATCCTAGGAATCTTTATGTCTAACATGTGTCTGAGTACCTCATTAATGAAGGGCTGAAAGGGATTTGATAGGGATTTTCAGGGTTTGTCCTTCGCTCCTTCATTCCAGTGAAGGGAATCTTAATGATTCAACACCAAGACATTTTGGACATTTGTACACTTCCAACTGTGTGGGAACAGTTTGGGGAAGGATCTTTCCTGTTCCAGCATGACTGAGCCCAAGTAACCAAAGCAGCTCCATAAAGTCATGGCTGGGCACAGAAACAGGAGACACAACACCAGACTCAAGAACAGATGAAACACGAACACAACAAGGATGAAACACGGAGGGAGGACGAGGAGGCACAGCACAAAAAGACGCCGAACGAGAGATGACCAGAGAAACAACAGAATGAGGAAAACAAGAACGGACCACAGACCACGCAAACGACAGGGGAACAGGAACCAAGACAGAAACAGGAAAAGAAACAGGCACACCAACAGAAACCGGGACAGAAACACAAGGAGACACAGGAACAGGTACAGACACAACAGACGGGAACAAGACAAAAACAGAACAGGGCAGAAATGAAGGAACAGACAAAACAGGGGACACAGAAGCAACAGGAGGCCCACGGGGAACAGACAGAGGCAAGGATGGGATGGGCGAGAACAGAGGGGCTGTGATGTCCACGGGGGCAGGCGGGTCTGCAGTGACGTCCACGGGTACAGTCACAGGATCAGGCATGCCGCGGGGGTGCGACCATGGGGTCAGGAACTCGGGCTAGGGACAGCTGCTCCAACCTGGAGGAACAAACAGAAACGGGACCCACTCGGCCGTTGCCAAGGCTCACTCGACCGATAGGCAGCTCGCAGTGGTGCTTGTGAACAAGCCGAGTACCACAGTACGGGTTATCTGAACGTTCCATCCATCTATCCACATCTTGCGCTGCAGGTCGCTCCTCCCTGCAGCGTTGCTCAAGATGGGCAGACCCTAGGTGTTTACTTGAGCTCTCGTTGTCCAGACACGAGGCGGGAAGGTCCTTTGCCTTCTTATGGGACCGATGAGTGCTCATATTCCCTCAGCACCAGGGGATTTGCTCTCACTGGCTTGGTGATGTTGGAACGTGAATAACTCGGGCTGCGTGGAAACAGCTGGAGTTTTGTCCCAACAGAACAGCCACATGCCAGTGTGTCACTTACTCCCTGTGTCCATTGCTGACTGGTCTTTCTGTGATGGGGAGTGAGGAGGTGGACGCACGTGCTGAGATAAGCGACTTTTATCATGGGGAAATCCAGGGTCACGGTCAAAACGGTCCAGGGTCAATGAGCCAACATGGATAGATCGGGGACCAGACCTGACATAAACCATAAATAACCAACAAAATAGAGAGAGACAAAGACAAGTCAAGACAAGGGGCAAACACAGGGCTTAAATACACAGGAAAAACAAGAGACAGGTGGAAAACAGGTGTAGACAATAAGCGGCGGAGTCATGAAATGAGGGGGCTAAACCAAAACAAACGCACATGGGCTAAACAAAAACACGAACACATGGACAGGACTAGGAGGGGCCAATCATGACATTAATAATGGGAAAATAGTGGAAAATCTGAGATAATAAGTTTTCTTTGGGGAGTGTTTTTCCTGGCATCCTCTCACTCTCCAGGATTTTGTTAAACAACCTGGTTAAAAAGTCCACTGCCTTCTCTCCTAAACATCTCCATACCTCCACAGGTATGTCATCTGGACCAACTGCCTTTCCATTCTTCATCCTTTTTAAAGATGCCCTCACTTCCACCTTACTAATTCTCTGCACTTCCTGATCCACTATCTCTCCCCCCGTTGTCCTCCTCTCTCTCTCGTTTTCCTCATTCATTAGTTCTTCAAAGTACTCCTTCCATCTACTCAACACTCTCTGTTCACTCACTAACCCTATTTCCCTCTCTGTCCTTTATCAGCCTAACCTGCTGTACATCCTTTCCAGCTCTATCTCTCTGTTTAGCCAAACGATACAAGTCATTTACTCCTTCTTTACTGTCCAGCCTCTCATACAGCTCATCATAGGCCTGAGCCTTTGCCTTTGCCACCATTCTTTTCGCTATGTGACTAGCCTCACGGTACTCCTGCCTACTTCCTTCATCTCTCTGGTTATCCCACTTTTTCTTAGCTGCCTTCTTCTTCTGAATACTCTCCTGGACCTCCTCATTCCAACACCAACTTTCCTTGTCTTCTTTCCTCTGACCAGACGAAACACCCAACACATTCTTGCCAGTTTCTCTCACCACCTTAGCTGTAGTTCCCAGTCCTCAGGTAGCTCCTCACTGCCCCCAAGGGCCTGTTGCAATTTTTCCCTGAACTGCCTGCAACCATCCTCCTCCTTCAGCTTCCACCATCTAATCTTTGGCTCTGTCTTCACTCTCTTCCTCTTCTTTGTTTCAGCCAACCACCCTATGCTGCCTTGCTACACTTTCCCCTGGCACCACTTTACAATCTCCAATCTCCTTTAGGTGGCATCTCCTGCTAAGGATATAATCCACCTGTGTGCACCTCCCTCCACTCTTGTATGTCACCCTGTGTTCTTCCCTCTTCTGAAAATACGTGTTCACCACAGCCATTTCCATTCTCTTTGCAAAATCTACAACCATCTGACCTTCCGAATTTCTGTCTTTCACACCATACATACCCAGCACCTCTTCATCCCCTCAGTTCCCTTCACCAACATGTCCATTGAAGTCTGCACCAATCACCAATCTCTCCTCTCTAGGGACACCATCTACCACTTCATCCATCTTACCCAAAATTCCTCTTTCTCCTCTGACAACCGACAACCAACCTGTGGTGCATATGAACTGACCACATTCAAAATTACACCATCAACTTCCAACTTCAGGCTCATGATCCTGTCTGACACTCTCTTTACATCCAGAACACTTTTCCCAAGCTGTTCCTTTAGGATTATCCCTACTCCATTTTTCTTCCTCTCTACACCATGATAGAACAGTTTGAATCCACCTCCAATGTTCCTGGCCTTGCTTCCTTTCCATCTGGTCTCCTGAACACACAGAATATCTACCTTCCTTCTCTCCATCATGTCTGCAAGCTCTCTGCCTTTACCAGTCATTGTCCCTATGTTCAGAGTCCCTACTCTAACCTCCACACTCCTGCCTTTCCTCCTCTCTCGCTGCCTTCTAACCTGCCTTCCTCTTCTCCTCTTTGATGGTCTTCGACCTACAGTAGTCCAATTTCCACCGGCACCCTGCTGGTCAACAGCACCGGAGGCGGTTGTTGTTAACCCGGGCCTCGACCGATCCGGTCACAAGTTTTAAACCGGATGCCCTTCCTGACGCAACCTTCACCATTCAGGCTTAGGACCGGCACCAGAAGTACACAAAGTACACCCCTAATGGCTGGTTAAAAAAAATGTTTTAGACTAAAATCTCAAAACTAATGTGGCCAAGTGGAAAATAACTTCTATTTTGTTCCCTTCAGTGCATATGGTAATAGGGTAATATGGTAATAGGGGCTATTTCGACACACCCCCTTTCAGTGGTTGGTACTGGCACGACTTGGGAGTTGAGCATTTGCTCAACTGAGTGATTTGATAATATGGAGAGCGATGGCGGGTTCAGCGGTGAAATATAAAGCTCCTTTTGTGCAATCATCCAGACAGCTTGGTGATGTAAGTGGCTACCCGGCAGAGGTAGGGGCCATCGGTTGTATAGGGATAGAAACACCTCCCGTATTTCCTTTGCTTGTATTTTACTTTGTTTTATTCCTTTAGATTGTCCACGCACTTTTCCGCTCAAAACCAGAAAACAGGATATCTAAAACAGGAGAATAATAAATAGACGTCCAGAAACAGAGTCCAGGGTCAAACATGGAAACACAAAGACCACAGAGGCAGAGCGCGGCATTAAATGTGCAGTAGTATGTTCTCTTTAGGGCATAAGTGTGTTCATTTAACTCCACTCAAAACTTCAACAGCACATAATTTGAGCGGTGTCGAATTCTTATTACCCCAGTGCACCTACTTGTCTGACTGTCATGGTTAAAGACTACTTATGTTTTAATGTTCAACTTTAAAATACACCACAGAATTCAGGATTTGAAAATAAAGGTTGGGGAATAAACACAATATACAGATTAACTTTATGAATTGTATCAGCTCTACTTTGTTACAGCAATGACAAAAAAAAACTCATTGAAATCAATGAAATCCTTCAGTTTTGGGATGACGTTTAGTTACTGACGTTATAAGTAATGTCCACTAGGTGTCTCTAGTCTCTATATTCAGGTGTATGTAGAGAATGTAGGAAAAGAAGGAAGCAAAAGCCGCATAATCACAGTAAGTTCCTCATTTTCATGGTATTAGTTGAAAACATATATATACACACACACACACACACACACACACACACCACAAGCTTCACTATTCACTGTTTGTATATATAAATGAAGAAAATATTAACTTTAATTCATTTGAACTTTTCCTAGTATTCTTAGGATTATATATTATATATAGATTATATTATATATTAATATTAGAGATGTTTGTGAAAATGACCCATTTGGAGACGAGCACTCCTGCATTAAATAACATCATCCAGAACTGGTACAACTGACAACTACTTCAAGAGATTTTACCTTTCAAAGAATGTGGTGTACAGTGAGGAGATATGTAGTCTTTAATAACAGATACAGGAAGGTATGAAATGATGAGAGGAGAAGTCAGAGGCCGGATAGAGAGACAATAAAAATAGTGATGAAGGGATGAATGAAGAGCTGTAATAAAGTATAATAAACTAATTCCAGCAACACTGCAGACTGAACACTGAACCTGCTCCACTGTGTTCTTCATAACAGAGACTCTACATGTGAGTCAGACAGAGGGAAGAACCGCCGTCCTTCACTGTGGAAGACTAACTAAAGGCCCAGTGACCTGGAGCAGAGACACCAACGGACAGAGAGTGGACATTCTGACCACTCATAATGGAGAGACGACCAAACACATCGCTGATCCAGACAGACGTTATGGCTCACAAGCAGATCTAGCGCTGACTATATTCAGAGTCTCTCAGTCAGACGCTGGTAGATACGACTGCAGTGGAGCTACAGTGGAGCTCATTGTGACTAAAGGTAAGTGTGAATCTCTCTACAGTGGCCTCCAGAATTATTGCTGCCCTTCATGAAGACGAGTCTTTAAAAAGGCTATAAAGTGTGTAGAGCTGGCCAGAATAACTTGAACACTGCTCTTTCATTACATTGGTCTACATTTCTCTATTTAAAATTTTAAAGCTATGTCTGTTTATTAGCCACACGAACTACAGCCTCACATCAGCTTCATCAGGTCAGAGCAGTTACTGGTAACGTGGAAAATATTAAAATAAATCAAATTTATCTGGTTTAGTTGAATGCATCATGAATCTCTGACAGACGCCCTCGTCACCTCATGTCAGAGCAGAACAACCTGCACCGCTTCCACACAGAGAGATAAACACACAGGAGGAAAATCACATGTGGGGACTTTTGAAATGACCACACACTGAGAAAAACACTGCAAATGCTGTGATAAGAGGACCGTTTACTTGTGGAAGCAGTAGAGTATAAAAGTACAACCAAGTGATGTGATGAGAGGAGAAGTCAGAGGTCTGGTACAGAGAGAGAAAACAGTGATGAAGGGATGAGAGGAGAAGTCAGAGGTCTGGTACAGAGAGAGAAAACAGTGATGAAGTGATGAGAGGAGAAGTCAGAGGTCTGGTACAGAGAGAGAAAACAGTGATGAAGGGATGAGAGGAGAAGTCAGAGGTCTGGTACAGAGAGAGAAAACAGTGATGAAGGGATGAGAGGAGAAGTCAGAGGTCTGGTACAGAGAGAGAAAACAGTGATGAAGTGATGAGAGGAGAAGTCAGAGGTCTGGTACAGAGAGAGAAAACAGTGATGAAGGGATGAGAGGAGAAGTCAGAGGTCTGGTACAGAGAGAGAAAACAGTGATGAAGGGATGAGAGGAGAAGTCAGAGGTCTGGTACAGAGAGAGAGAAAACAGTGATGAAGTGATGAGAGGAGAAGTCAGAGGTCTGGTACAGAGAGAGAAAACAGTGATGAAGTGATGAGAGGAGAAGTCAGAGGTCTGGTACAGAGAGAGAAAACAGTGATGAAGTGATGAGAGGAGAAGTCAGAGGTCTGGTACAGAGAGAGAAAACAGTGATGAAGGGATGAGAGGAGAAGTCAGAGGTCTGGTACACAGAGAGAAAACAGTGATGAAGGGATGAGAGGAGAAGTCAGAGGTCTGGTACAGAGAGAGGAAACAGTGATGAAGGGATGAGAGGAGAAGTCAGAGGCCTGATGGACTGAGAGAAAACAGTGATGAAGTGATGAATGAAGAGCTGTAATAAAGTATAATAAACTAATTCCAGCAACACTGCAGACTGAACACTGAACCTGCTGCACTGTGTTCTTCATAACAGAGACTCTACATCAGACTGAGAAAGAGGGAAACACTGTCGCTCTTAAATGTGGAAGACTAACTAAAGGCCCAGTGACCTGGAGCAGAGACACCAACGGACAGAGAGTGGACATTCTGACCACTCATAATGGAGAGACGACCAAACACATCGCTGATCCAGACAGACGTTACAACTCAAGGAAAGATCTAGTGCTGATTATATACGGAGTCTCTCAGTCAGACGCTGGTAGATACGACTGCAGTGGAGCTACAGTGGAGCTCAGTGTGACATCAGGAACCGGTAAGTGTGAAAATGTTTTATTTCAATGTTCAACCAAAAGCTACAGTAGCCTCCAGAAATACTGACACCCTTTGTAAAGCTACAGTTAAAAAGGCTATAAAATGTCTTTGTTTATCTTTTGATCCCTCATAGAAAATATGAGCAAAACCCATCACACAGGGGAGGTCAGGAGAGTTCCTAAAGCCCTGATAAGCCAGAGGGAAGAACATTATCCATTACCTGTGTTTATGGATGAAGAACGTTCTGTTCACTCTCCACAGGTTCTTCCATTTGAGTGTGTGGAAATGAATAGAAATGTCCAGCAGGACAGATTACAAAATGACTGTGAGCTAAAAACAGGACATTAATACATCAGCTGTGATTCCAAAATCTGACCAATAATGTTAATGTAAAGTCTCCCAGCGCGCCGTGAGTCTGTAACAGTCAGTAGAGTTACACTAACTTCAGTTACTACTACTTTAGGGTGTTTTTCCTTCTCCTGTTCAGTTCATTTCTGGAGATACGAGGTTTTGGTGTCATGTAGTTTTACGACACTCAAAAGCATTGATTATGGTGCTGATTTGACAGCAGAGAAGCAGCAACACTGAGAGGCATCAAACATTACAGGGGACATTATTTGTGTTCAGGTTTTCTTACTGTTCCTCGTTTCTCTCCATTGTTTGCTTGGTGCCCTCTTACGAGTGCTGTGTGTCAGGACGCTAACTTCACTCATCCATGCCAATCTTTCCTGGACTTCATCCATTTCTCTAGAACCACCCATCTTGTTTAGTTGCCATCCAGGCTTTCCTGGAAGTCACTGGGTTTCAAGATGGTCAATGTTCAAATACATCTTCTGTTATCTCTATATTCTAGGCCCAAACAGCATAACCACACCCAAAACTACAACCACATCTACACCTGCCACACCAGCTACAACTACAACCACATCTACACCTGCCACACCAGCTACAACTACAACCACATCTACACCTACCACACCAGCTACAACTACAACCACATCTACACCTGCCACACCAGCTACAACTACAACCACATCTACACCTGCCACACCAGCTACAACTACAACCACATCTACACCTGCCACACCAGCTACAACTACAACCACATCCACAGCTAAAAGAACCACTACTAAGACGACAGAAGCTTCAACAACAACTGAAGGTTCGTCTGAAAGACCATCTCAAGGTTCGTGTGTTGCTATCAGATGATCTAGCACTAGATACTGTGACCAGATTTTACATTTAGGACACTGTGTTTTCTATGTATGACACGTATATGTACTTTACATAATACCCACACAGCTTTCACTGCATCTGTTGAAATACGTTAGTTGTTTATGTTTATTGCTCAGTTAGCTAGAGGTGCTGGGCCGTTCATCTGAAGCAGCCACCGGGTCTGACTTTTAGCTTGAGGCAGTCTTTTACACGGTGTGTTGCCCTGCAGTAATTTTTGATAGAATTCACAACATTTTAAGGAAAATTACTCAAACAAAAAGCCTCATCCTCAGTGTAATATTAGGCTTTTGTGCTGCCGTGAGCTGAAACATTAAAATATGCCCATGACTGTAACGTGGAGCGAGGTAGCAGATGCATGTACGGAGGTAAGTTACTTTTATTGAGGGCAAATCCAATATCAGGTTCATAACGGTCCAGGGTCATTGAGCCAATACGGAGAGATTGAGGTTCAGACATGACAAATAACAGACTCAAACCAACACAGAGCTTCAAACAGTACAAACACGACGAGCAAACAACGACCAGCGAAAACAAAGGGCAAGCACAGGGCTTAAATACACAGGGGCAACGAGAGACGGGAGAAAACAATCAGGGGCGGAGTTACAAAACCAAAACAAAAACGCACATGGACAGGACTGGGAGGGGCCAATCGTGACAATAACCAACTGAACCATAAAGATCTTGTCTGATTCAGTTTGTGCTACTAAGACAACGGTCATAATAGTCACTGCACATTTTTATTTTCAGATCTGTGGAAAGTCCTGACCACAGTAACAGTGAGCTGCCTGGTTGCTGTGGTGCTGGTTCTGTTGTCATGGATATGCTTCTACAAAAGGAAAGGTGATATAAATATATTCTTGTGTATTTCACAGCCGAGTGACACTGAAGTGCACTGATTATAAAGACGTGTCAGTCAGTTCCACATAAATAAAGCACTGTAACGTTCACTGCTGTTAAAAGAGACACAAGCCGTAGTGCTTTATAATCCAGCTGTTGTTGGCCACAGCTACGCCGTACATAAGGACAGCTTCCTCTAACAGTTCGCTCGACCCAGCTCGTGTGTAGCGTAACTAGACTGGACACGTGCAGTTAAAGTGGACTTCACTGGGGTCCAACCAGGCTGAACTGGAAAGCTACCCCATGCCTGCCGTATCATTCACCACACCCAACAAAGTTTTATCCAGGGTCTTTACCTTCGTGGTTACCAAACAACAATACACTCCAACTCCCCACCCAGCAAATAACCAATAAACACACATATTAGCAGAAACATGTTTTTCAGTTTTGTCTGCAAATACCTGTCGCTCTTTACATTGTGTGTAAATTTCCTGATGAAGGGAACAGAAGAAATGGCCCACAATTACTTGAAAAAGAGTCTGGTTTCATGTAAAAACAGTTTGAATATGCATGTTTTCCTTTACATTGTGTGTCAGTTTCATGATGAATGGACGACCCGAAATCAAACCTTTGATTCTATTGACTTACATTAAAAGTAAAGTAGTTTTTTCTCTCTCTCTCCTGTAAAGTTACCATTTTGGAGATACGAGGTTTTGTTCGGACAGAAGTCAACAGCAGTTAATTTACCTTTTCACTTTCCATACAAGAAAAAACTACAGACTCCAGATTAATAACAAAAACTGAACAATATATAAAGTCTTTTGTCTCATATGTGTGTCCTGTCAACTTGCCCCTCCTCAACCGTCAGACACTACTGGACTGTGAAGAATATTATAGTCATTCACGCCCAGTAGCCACTCGCCCACACCTTGTTCCATGCACAAAACCCGGAGACCACGGTGTCGTCTGATACAGCTGAGCGAGGCAGGTGACTCCTTTTAGGCAGTACAAGAGGAAACAGAAGTGCTCTCGTGTCCATATTGGGCTATGGCTAACTCCAAAAGACCAGCCGCTCCTTTCTGAGATAAAACTACTCGTTTACGTGAGACTAGACAGCAGGAGGTGGTTGAGGGACGGCTGAGTTTTCATCGTTAAAACTCTCTCTGTTCCTGTAGGCATTCCTTAAGGATTTAACAGATCTTCTGCAGCATTTCTTCAAAGACCTCTTTGTTATCTTTGACTTTTTAAAGAACGCCGTCTACAGTGTGATTTCTGCTCTGTGTGCCTGCAGGTTACGTTGTTAAACACAATCAGGAGCATGTCTACGACTCCATTGATGACACCATGCCAACCGCACAGCCTGGTGAGTTTAACATTAACTTATGTTTTCATATAATTACTTGTGGTTTACTTTGAAGAAGAAGTAAGAATAAACAAAATATACGTTATACTTTGTTAAGCTAATTTCAGTTAACCTGTTTTTTGTCAGAATTGAGAACACTTGTTTTATTACAATGTTATAAAGGTTTTCACAGCATCTATAATAAAAGTATTTATTTAAACAGTGATGAAGTCGTTGGTCAGTGTGAGTGACCAAAGTATCTAAAGGAGCCTGCCGGCTGCTCTGATTCTTCAGTGGAGCTTTTGTCTGGTGTTGACAGTAAATTATGAGTAAATGTTGGAAATAAGTCATGTGACCTTGTCCGTGTTTATCTCAGTGATAACACTCAACAAATGATCGTCAGTCACGCTGTATTTCTCTATTAGTAAGTGACCAACAAAGGACAGAGGAGCCCATCTACTACTTGGCAACTGATCCAGGAGCCCAGACCACAGGTAAACCCACTGCAGTCCAACCACCAGTTCATGCTCAGATTTGCATACATTATTTTTCTGCCCTAAAACAAATCATGCAACTTTCTAACTACAACTAACGTCGTAATTACAAATAATATTAGAAACTGGAAGGTCTTTCAGCTTTCTCAAAGGCCTTATTTCTCAAAGGTCTGCAGCTTAGCCTGCCAATGTCAAAAGCGTCAATCATGGCAGGTTAAATGGCAGAAATAGACACATTCTTACATCAGCCTTATAGGGATTTAAGGCACTCGTGTTAAATATTACCAAATACAGACTTCCTCACAAATACAAGCAACCTCACCACATTCAGCTGCACTTTTAAAACATAAAACTGATGTTAGACTGAATTGCTAATTGGAATATTTACTGAGTACTCCAGTGTGTGATCACGTCCCCAGTGAAAAGACATCCTGTCCTCAGTGTTACCTTCACTAACTAAAACCCTGGCATGTCATTCACTGGAAAAAAAGCATGTCCACTTATCTATCACCATCTACTGCTGCACCAGTTAGCTCTAGTGTTAGTGGCCTACATTACCCAACGTGAAAGACTTCTGGTTTAACTAAAATATTTCTATGACAATTCTAATGACTATTTTAGTAATGCGATGTTTTATACAATCAAATACACCCCTGTTTATAAGTATTTTGTTATTTATAATTAATTAACCTTCAAGTACCTGTGTAGCTGTTTACCCTCTGTGTATTATCAGTAAGAACCAGGACACATTCATATCAGCCAAAGCCCTCTATTTCATTATTTCCTGTGTTCATGAACACTTACGGATCCTCAGCTACTGCTGTATTGAGTTCTGTTTGAAAGCTGCTGTATTGTATGTTTATGTCTGAAGGAAAATCAATCAGACTTCCTTCCTTCTTTCTCTGCTTTAACCAGATAACCAGCAGAGTGCGTATGAAGCCATAGATCCCCCAGAAGATCACTCCACACCACAGGTAAACACAGAAAACTCACTGCCACATTTTGATTCATTGTGGATTAGAGCGTTTACTGTATGCAACAAATTAAAACCACATGATTTTTAAGAAAGTTCAATCAGTTTGGAACAAATATTGTTTTGATAGAAGTTTAAAAAGGTTCTTTGGTATTTTATTCTACACCAGGAACGAGTTGACCAGCTATGCACCCTCATCAAGAAGCCAACAAAGTAAACCCTGAACTCTGCTCTCACCTCATTTCTGCTCTAGACTGACTTCTGGTTTTGCTTTAATAGTCTGTTGACTATCTGGTTGTATCTTTTAGTTTCACTTTCAAAGTTATTTCAGAGGCTACAGAGACGTGTAAAGTAAAAAGTATCAATCTGATACACGTCTCTTTTGTATACGTATGCGAAATTCACGGTTTCCTGCATCGTCTGTAAACATCTCAGCATGTTGACTCTTTCACATCTGTTTTAATTCACTGTTATTCAGCATTAGATGTTGTTTGTGTGCATAAACACAAAACCTGACTCACCTCATCAGATATTTATTAATGGAATCGGGAAACTTCAGTCGTACAAGGAACCTGTAGACGTTCATTTTTTAGAACAGTTTTTATATATTGTCTATATGATGGTTTTATTCTGTTAAAGGTTACTGTTCATTTTTTTATTACTTAGAACATTTCAATTTTTTAAATGCTATAAATGCTGTTCACTGTATTTAATTGTTAAGTTCCATAATATAATCAGATCTGAAAAATATTTACGTTTCTGTTTTGCAGTCTGTAAGAAAAATTCTCTGGTTAAAAAACAGCCTGGGATCACTGGTTGTCTTTGAAGTCTTTTATTCTTGCAGCAAGGGAGCAGATACACACAGAACATAGTCCAGATGCAGATGCTCACAAATGAACAAAAGAACAAAGGTCTTATAGCTAAGCAGGTAGCGTCCCCCTTCCTCTAGAATGAACCGCACCAGATCTTGAAAGTTCATTTGAGTCGTGTTTACCAAGAACTGGCGCTTCTCCTTCTGACTTTGTGTGCATGTCTCATAAGCTCTTCTCGATGCTTGTACATATGTTTATCCTAATGATCTCATAGGGCATTAATGCTCACACATCTTTTCTTATGTGACCTCGCAGCGCTCAGGTCACAGCCTAGAATATAAGAGTCTTCTGTTACAGCACAGAGTATAAAGTTTAGTTAGAATACAATAGTATACAGTTGAGTTTTTCCAGCACAGTCTCAAGTGTTCCTGATCCAAGATTGTTGATTGTTAAGCTTGCTGTTCGATTTTTATCCTGATAAACTTTGTTTTTCTTTTTTTTCTTATATAATACAGTTTTACTGTATTTTAAATAGCACTTTGTAGACCTTTCCTAAAAAGTGATACAAATAAAATCTATTCTTATTTCAGGCAGGTCTTGTGTGCTCTTATTTCTTGGGTGTCCAGTCACAGCTTTTACTGTAGAATCCATACGTTTCAAAACTTTAGCCTATTGCTAGACTGCAGTGACGTTCCTGCATTCAGAATCTCACTAAACAATTCAAAACATGTAAAGGTAAAATTATGTAACGTCTTTAGAAAAACAGGTTTTAATAGTTCTAATAGTTCTAATAAGTGCTGTGCTGTGATTCCCATTTTTGTAAAGCTGCTTTGTGACAACATCAGTTGTAAAAAGCGCTATATAAATAAATTTGATTTGATTTGATTTGATAATAAGGAATCTCAAGGCTAATCAACAAGACAAGTCAGGACAGAAAAAGGGCAAACAGACTTCCACATTGGCGAAGGAGCTCAACAAGGCTGCCCACTATCCCCAGACTTGTTCAACCTATGCAGAACACACATGAAAGAATTCATAGGATGTGCAGCCTTCCTGACAACCAAACTGACAAACCATGCTGCCAGTCTCCTGAGGTTTAGCTCATATCTAGCAATGTTCATATTTCAGCTCTTTAACGACCTCGTAATTCAGAGGATCCAGTGGTATTCGAGAGAAGAATGTTCACAGGACAAATCTTATCAGGACCTGGGCATTTTTAATTAATACAGGGGGTGATAACGGCGACTTTTCAAAAACTTTATTCATTCCAGCACCAGAGAAATGGAGCTCAGACCTGGAGTTCCTAATATGGCCATAAGTGTATGATGCTCAGTACTACTACAGCAGTCTATTAGTTAAAAACCTGAGAGAAAAATTGAATTTCCCATTATAAAGACCCTTTAACTGGTTGTGAATGTAATGACAATGTAAAGCACAGTGTCTCTACTGGTGGGGGTCTCTGGTTGGATGTTTATAAGAAGAGAATTGCTTATTGAAAAACAGCACTGTCTCTTTCTCTTTCTCTCTCTCTCTCTCTCTCTCTCTCTCTCTCTCTCTCTCTCTCTCTCTCTCTCTCTCTCTCTCTCTCTCTCTCTCTCTCTCACTCACTCACTCACAGACACAGCAAGGTATCAAATCAAACATGCACAGGCATACAAACACTTCAGTGATCTCATATCTCCCACCTACCTCTTCCGTCCTCTTAGATGACCTCATCCTATAAAACCACACTATAGCTTTAAGACCCCCATAGATCTACTCTACTGAACTGAACTGTACATGAAGTCATTCTTTTGCACTCAGCATGTCTGTGTGGTTTAAGAGTTCTGCAATGCATTTCTGTGATACTCTGATGTTACAGCAGCCACGTCTATCACCCCATTTCATCGCATGCAGTCACTAACGCATGTTAACTTAAGTCTAATCCTGAACGTCATCCTAATTTTAACTAGTTGGGAACTGGAAGGGGAGCTAGCCTTCAGTTCGGGCCAGAAATGTCCACGCTTGGTTAAAAAAAATGGGAAAAATGTACAAATCATGCTAATTTCTGCTAGAGGCACCATGAGCGTCCTAACAACAGTGCTGTGAAATAGTGTTTGCTTCAAGTTCTTGATTGAAGCTCTTCTTCAGGTACACAAAAAGCGTAAACTGTTACAGCGCAGACACAATATTAATGATTGGCAAGGCTGATTCTGTTCATTCTCAGAACAGATGGAGATGTACTTTGCTAATAGTGCTTATAATTATGCATGTGAAGTGCTGTTTAATCTCACAGTTTCATTTCATTTACTGAAAGAAAAAAGAGCCGACACAAACTGGCCCTTTTGAAAAACTTACTGCCTCCTCAGGTAATCAATCAAACCAAATTTCGCTGAGAGCTGATAGAACCTTCACTGATTCATGGATTGATTACTGCCATCCATGTTGACTCACTTAAACACCACTTTTACAGCACTGTGGAGTAGAATAACAGCTCTCATCAATAGACACACTATGATCAGATATTCCGGAGGAGATGAGAAAGGAAGTCACTGAAGTTTATTGGTCTGGAAAGTGTTTCAACGTCATTTCTGAGGCCCTGTGACTCCAGCCAACCACAACCATTATCTATAAATACTTTTTTCACATGGGTGATATAGGTATCATAAAACCTTCTCTAAGATACGAGTCCGAGTCGAGTCTCTGAAGTGTGAGTCCGGTTCGAATCTCTGAGGTGTGAGTGCAAGTCTAGTCTTGATTCTCTGAAGTGTAAGTCGAGTCTCAAGTCACTGGGGTGTGAGTGAAAATCGAGTCTCAAGTCTCTGAGGAGTTACTGCAATTCAAGTCTCTGAGGTGAGTCTGCGTCAAGTCTCTGAAGAGTTAGGTCTCGAGCCTCTAAGGTGAGTGTCTGAGTTAAGTCTCCTAAATGTGAATGTGAGCTGCCTTGAGTCTTTGAGCAAGTCTTGAGGCTCCAAGATGAGTGTGAGTCGAGACTGGATTGTCTAAAGTGTGAATGCGAGTTGAGTGTGAGTTAAATCATGAGTCTGTGAGGTGCAAGTGTAAATCGAGTCTCTAAGATATGAGCGCAAGTGGAGTCTCAAGGCTCCAAGACAAGAGTCGATTCTTGAGTCTCTACGTTGCGAGTGCGATTTGAGTCTTGTGTCTCTGAGGCACAAGTGGAGGCTTGAGTCTTGGTACACGTGCAAAATAAGTCTTCAGTCTCTGAGGAGCAAGTGTGAGTTGAGTCACTGAGAATCCAAGTCTGTGGAGTGAGTCTGAGTCAAGACATGAGTCTCTGAGATGTGAAATCAAGTCTTACGTCTTTGAAAAGCATGTTTACCTTGAGTCTCTGATGTTCTTGAGCTGATCTGAAGGCCACATGAAGTTAGGAGGTCTGTAGCGATTGACTCTGCAGAAAGTTGATAGTAGTGAGGAAATTTCACATCTGGACTTGTTGCACAGACAGCGTCTGATTATGGTACCACGCTGGAATTCACTGAGCTCCTGAGAGTGACCCATTCTTATATACAGTGGTATGCAAAAGTTTTCATGATTTGCCTTTTTAAATCATTGGTTGTTTGGATCAGCAATTTCAGTTAAATGTATCATATAGCAGACGAACACAGTGATATTTGAGAAGTGAAGTGAAGTTTATAGGATTTACAGAAAGTGTGCAATAATTATTTAAACAAAATTAGGCAGGTGCAGAAGTTTGGGCACCCATGTCGTTTTATTCATTTTAATACCTTTAGCACTAATTATTGGAACACAAAATTTGTTTTGTAAGCTCAGTGACCCTTCACCTACATACACAGGTGAATCCAATTATGAGGAAGGGTTAAGGTGGCCAATTGCAAGTATTTCTCCTCTTTGCATCTTCTCTGAAGAGTGGCAACATGTGAGCCTCAAAACAGCTCTCAAATGACCCGAAAACAAAGAATGTTCAACATCATGGTTCAGGGGAAGGATACAAAAAGCTATCTCAGAGATTTCAGCTGTCAGCTTCCACTGTGAGGAACATAGTGAGGAAATGGAAGACCACAGCATTTCAAGACAAACACTTGCTACCCCCAGTAAAATTTGGTGGCGGTTCCATCATGCTGTGGGGCTGAGTGGCCAGTGCAGGCTTTCAACCTTCCTTACCTTGGCCACGTCTCTGAGCACTGAACATCTTGATACTCCAGATAGGTTGCAGTTCTGGAATATGACAGAACTGGAAGATAATGGGTTCCTGGTAGCTTCATGCTTGATTCTTCTCAGATCCTTGGCAGTTAATTTGAGTCTTTTTTTCTCAACACGTTTCTTGCGACCCTGTTGACTATTTACAACAAAACATTTGATGGTTCTGTGATCATGCACCAATAACTTAGCAAGTTCAAGAGTGCTGCATCCCTCTGAGAGACTTTTGGTCATTCTTGACTTTTCAGAGTCAGTTAAATCTCTTTTTTGGCCCATTTTGCCCAAAGAAAAAAGCTGCCTTATGCACACCTTGATATAGGGTGTTGACCTCTTTAGGCCACACCCTCCCTCATTTCACAGATACACAGCACCTGCTATGCTTAAATCCATTAAGCATTCAAGTTTATCCAGCTTGGAGTTAGAAAATATTCCTAAAAATGATTGTAATGGGGAGCGAGCAGACGGATGCATATGCAGAGATAAGCAACGTTTATTATGGGCAAATCCTGGGACCCGGTCGAAACGGTCCAGGTTCATAGAGCCAACACGGATTAATCAAGGGTCAGACATGACAAACTATAATCAAACATACAACCAGGACAACAATGCAAACAGTTCAGACAACAATTCAAACACCAACAAATACCAGCAAACACAAGGGGCAAACCCAGGGCTGAAATACACAGGGTAAATGAGGGACAGGTGGGAAACAGGTGGAGACAGTCAGGGGTGGAGAGGGCTAAACCAACACACGAACAGGACTGGGAGGGGCCAATCATGGCAATGATAATATGGTCAAAACACTCACTTGCCTAATAATTGTGCACACAGTGCCTGTATATATATATATGTATAGATGTCATGTTCAACCTTTTATATTTCAAACATTTTTATCTGAAGAATTGTGAAAATGGAGCAATTGCATCTTCACTTTTTCTCGGATGACTGAACTTCTCACCATATCTCTAAGGGAGAGTCCAGACACCCTGTGGAGGAAACTCATTTCGGCCGCTTGTATTCACGATCTTATTCTTTCGGTCATTACCCAAAGCTCATGACCATAGGTGAGGGTGGGAACGTAGATCGACCAGTAAATCAAGAGCCTTGCCTTATGGCTCCGCTCTTTCTTTACAAAAACAGACCGGTAAAGAGCCCGCATCACTGCTGACCCAGCACCAATCCGCCTGTCAATCTCCCGCTCCCTTGTACCATCACTCGTGAAGAAGACCCTGAGATACTTAAACTCCTCCACTTGAGGCAAGAGCTCATCTCCGACCCAGAGAGGGCTCTCCACCCTTTTCCACCTGAGAACAATGGCCTCGGATATGGAGGTACAGATCCTCATCCCGGCCGCTTCACACTCGGCTGCAAACCGATCCTGTGAAAGCTGAAGTTCACAGCCTGATGTCCCCAGTAGGACCACATCATCTGCAACCAGCAGCAATGTGACTTTGAGGTCACTAAAGTGTGTTTGGTTTGGATTTTGATCCTGCAGCAGAACCGGATGTGGAACCGTCTACACAGCAAGGCCAGGCAACCTTCCCTGAGCAAACAATAGAACCCACAAGAACCACCTCAGTTCCCAAAGGTATTTTCTAGATAAATAAACATGTTGGTAAACTTTTTAAATCTGAACCTAAAAACAAAATGAAAGTAAATCTCAATACACTGAACCAGTTACTGACACAATCTGATTTTCTGCAGTTATCAGATTATTAAGTGTAAACACTCTGAACCAGTTACTGACACAATCTGATTTTCTGCAGTTATCAGATTATTAAGTGTAAACACTCTGAACCAGTTACTGACACCGTCTGATTTTCTGTAGTTATCAGATTATTAAGTGTAAACACTCTGAACCAGTTACTGACACAGTCTGATTTTCTGTAGTTATCAGATTATTAAGTGTAAACACTCTGAATCATTTACTGACACAATCTGATTTTCTGTAGTTATCAGATTATTAAGTGTAAACACGCTGAACCAGTTACTGACACAGTCTGATTTTCTGTAGTTATCAGATTATTAAGTGTAAACACTCTGAACCAGTTACTGAAACAATCCGATTTTCTGTAGTTATCAGATTATTAAGTGTAAACACACTGAACCAGTTACTGACACAATCCGATTTTCTGTAGTTCTCAGATTATTAAGTGTAAACACTCTGAACCAGTTACTGACACAATCTGATTTTCTGTAGTCATCAGATTATTAAGTGTAAACACTCTGAACCAGTTACTGACACAATCTGATTTTCTGTAGTCATCAGATTATTAAGTGTAAACACTCTGAACCAGTTACTGACACAATCTGATTTTCTGTAGTTATCAGATTATTAAGTGTAAACACTCTGAACCAGTTACTGACACAATCTGATTTTCTGTAGTTCTCAGATTATTAAGTGTAAACACTCTGAACCAGTTACTGACACAATCTGATTTTCTGTAGTCATCAGATTATTAAGTGTAAACACTCTGAACCAGTTACTGACACAATCTGATTTTCTGTAGTCATCAGATTATTAAGTGTAAACACTCTGAACCAGTTACTGACACAATCTGATTTTCTGTAGTTATCAGATTATTAAGTGTAAACACTCTGAACCAGTTACTGACACAATCTGATTTTCTGTAGTTATCAGATTATTAAGTGTAAACACACTGAACCAGTTACTGACACAATCTGATTTTCTGCAGTTATCAGATTATTAAGTGTAAACACTCTGAACCAGTTACTGACACAATCTGATTTTCTGTGGTTATCAGATTAAGTGCATGTAAACCCACCAGAGCCACCCCTGCTTTTAGCTCATTCTTCACGAGGCAGTGTGTTTGTTTTGAAACTTTATTTCCAAACTAATAATAAGATCTCTTCATCCCCTTCCAGTTAACCTACTGTAGGCTGAACATGTGGAGACATGAATGTAGTACTTTTCATGACCAGCAATGGATCCCAATCAACCTGGTTTCTGGCTTATTTTCCATGTTTGGACTGTTTGGACTGCTGGAGCTCTGAAACTGCAGTGATGTTTATATACGACATTAAACTGATTTATTTTTCAGAAGTGAGGGAGAAGCTTTTCTCTGATGTGGCTCTTAAATAAATGACCGCTCTAATAAACCCTGAATTCTCTCAGCAGGTCATTCAGTAAAATATCTGAGAAATGGATTACAGTAAAAACAAAGAGGAAAGAGGCTGAAAGATATTTTTCAATTTTATTGATTTTATTTATTTTTTTGATGCTCGTGCGTTTGTGTGTGTGTGTGTGTGTGTGTGTGTGTGTGAGTGTGTGTGTGAGTGTGTGTGTGAGTGTGTGTCTGCGTTTCTGGGGTGTGCCTGCGTTTCTGTGGTGTGTCTGTGTTTCTGTAGTGTGTCTGTGTTTCTGTAGTGTGTCTGCGTTTCTGTAGTGTGTCTGCGTTTCTGTAGTGTGTCTGTGTTTCTGTAGTGTGTCTGTGTTTCTGTAGTGTGTCTGCGTTTCTGGGGTGTGTCTGCGTTTCTGGGGCGTGTCTGCGTTTCTGTGGCGTGTCTGCGTTTCTGTAGCGTGTCTGCGTTTCTGTGGCGTGTCTGCGTTTCTGTGGCGTGTCTGCGTTTCTGTGGCGTGTCTGCGTTTCTGTGGTGTGTCTGTGTTTCTGTGATGTGTCTGTGTTTCTGTGATGTGTCTGCGTTTCTGCGGTGTGTCTGCGTTTCTGTGGTGTGTCTGCGTTTCTGTGGTGTGTCTGCGTTTCTGTGATGTGTCTGCGTTTCTGTGGTGTGTCTGCGTTTCTGTGGTGTGTCTGTGTTTCTGTGGTGTGTCTGTGTTTCTGTGGTGTGTCTGTCTCTCAGGGTCTGTCTCTCTCAGGGTCTGTCTGTCTCTCTCAGGACTCCACTCGAGGATCTTCTCTGGATCTTCTGTCTGTCTCTCCTGTCCTCAATGCTGTGGAGGAGTCGGTCACTGCAGTAGATCTTTTATCCGTCTGTTCCTGATCTTGACTGGGACGGAACACCTGCCTGCGTTCCTCATTCTTGTTTCTTCTGTTGTCCTTCTGAGAACTTCTTGGAATGAATGTGTGTTGGGTTCTCTACATAAAACAGGTTTAATTGTTTATGGACCATGACCAGGACTAAAACATCCACTCATTAGAGACCCTGACTAGGACTAAAAGATCCACTTATTAGAGAACCTGACTAGGACTAAAAGATCCACTCATTAGAGACCCTGACTAGGACTAAAAGATCCACTTATTAGGGACCCTGATTAGGACTAAAAGATCCACTCATGAGAGACCATGACTAGGAATAAAAGGTCCACTCATGAGAGACCATGACTAGGACTAAAGGATCCACTCATTAGAGACCCTGACTAGGACTAAAAGATCCACTCATTAGAGACCCTGACTAAGACTAAAAGATCCACTCATTAGGGACCCTGACTAGGAATAAAAGATCTGCAGTTTAGGGACCATCACTGAGGCTAAAAATCCATAAATTAGACACCATGACTCGGAGTAACAGATGTACTCTGTACCTGTTCTCTTTTCCACTGAGGATGTTCTCTTGGCTCTCCATGTTCCTCAGTCTTCCTCTTCTGATGAGGATGTGTTTTAGGTCTTGCATTCTCTACAGGGGTCTTTCTCTCTTCCTGTACATTTCTGCATTGACCCCTGATCTCCTCTGCTCCTCCTTTGGGTGCAGATACTCCGCTGTCATTTTGGTCAGGTCTTCTCTCTTCCTGCACACGTCTTGGGTGGAACACCTGCCTGCGTTCATCACCCCAGTTCTTTCTGACGTCCCTCTGTCCAGAAGAACGTCTCTCAGATAAGCCTTGGGTTCTCTGTATAAAAACACATTTTTAGTTTAGAGACCAGGATTAGGATAAAAAAAAAATTAATCGGTTTGGGACCATGACTAGGACTAAAAAGCTGTACCTGTCCCTGTTCTTTTTTCCACTGAGGACGTTCTCTCTTCTCCTCGTGTCTCTCCATCATCCTCTGCTGTTGATGAGGATGAGCTTTTCTGCCGTCATTTCGGTCAGGTTTTCTCTCCGTCTCTTCCTGTGTTCGTCTGGGGTAGAACACCTGCCTGCATTCAACACCCCAGTTCTTTCTGACGTCCCTCTGTCCAGAAGAATGTCTCTCAGATAAGCCTTGTTGGGTTCTCTGTATAAAAACGCATTTTTAGTTTAGAGACCAGGATTAGGACTAAAAGATACATCGATTTGGGACCATGACTAAGACTAAAAGCTGTACCTGTCCCTGTTCTCTTTTCCACTGAGGATGTTCTCTCTTCTCCTCTTGTCTCTCCATCATCCTCTGCTGTTGATGAGGATGAGCTTTGGGTCTCGGGGTCTCTGGTGGGTTCTTTCTCTCTTCTTCAACCTCTCTGCATTTACCCCTGAGCCCCTCTGCTCCTGTTCTGTGAGCAGATACTCTGATCTCATTCGTGGCACCGTCTTGTGGATTGTTGTCTCTTTGGTAGATGATCCTGTGTCCTTTTCCTCTCGTTCCTCTCTTGGTGTATCTCTTTGTGCTCTTAGCATCTTCCTCAGGAGGGTCGTCCTTCTTTATATCCATTTTGTCTAGAGAACCCAATTAGACTAATTAGTAATCAAGCTTTTCTTTTATTTCTTTTATTTTCATTATTATTTAGTATCCATCATGAATTATTCAGTACCTGCTACAAATGATTCAGTATCCAATATGATTTATTCAATGTCCATCATGAATTATTCAGTACCTGCTATAAAGTATTAAATATCCACTATGACTTATTCTATATCCATCATGAATTATTCAGTACCTGCAATAAAGTATTAAATATCCACTATGATTTATTCTGTAACCATCATGAATTATTCAGTACCTGCTATAAATGATTCAGTATCCATTATGAATTATTCAGCATGCACTATGGGTTCATAGTCAGTAATTTGAATTATTGTCTTTCTCCAATGACTTATTCATGATCCACTATGAATTATTCACTGTTTTTCATGAATTATGTATGATTCATTTAAATTATTCAGTATCTGCTATCAATTATTTTATATCTACTATAATATTCAGTGATTATTTTGAATTAGTCAGTATCTACTATGATATTTTAGTAACTAGTTTGAATTATTCAATATCTACTATTAATTATTCATGATCTATTATTAAATATTCAGTATCTACTATTATATTTTAGTGACCTGTTTGAATTATTCATTCAAATTCTTTACTCACCCAGATGTTTCTCCAGAGGTGTTTCCTTAATGACATCCAGGTTTATGTCCATGTGTTTATCGGTGGCTTCTGAGTCCTCAGTGTGTTCCCGGTGCGTGCTCATGAGCTCCTTAGAGGCTTCTGTCTCGGCTTCATCAGGCACCTTCATCGTCATCGTCGTCTCATTTTCTGCTTTTATGAAAATAAGGTCAGTTTTCCAGCTTATTCAGTTTTCATTATTATTATTTATTTCCTTTACTCACCCAGAGGCTGGACAATTGCTGAAACCTCGTCCTCCAGCTGGACCTCGTGGAGCTCACTGATGGCTTTATCTTCATCATTGCTGGAGCTCACTAGATGATCTTGAATGAAGTCAGACAGATTAGAGCTCATATTAATCTTTATACACTCTCAGAAATAAAGGCATGAAACTGTGACTGGGTCAGTGCCCCTCTTGTGTCTGGGGTGGGACCCTCCAAGGTTCATCTCAGTCCCTTTAGTCAGGGAACATAACTGAACCATAATCCACTGAAATGATCTGTTCTAAGCTGTACTGACTCCACACCCCCTGCCTCGCCTCCAGGCTTTTACTCTACTGCTCTGTTTTAAAGCATTAGGTTATGAAATGGTGTGTAAATGCACTTTTCCACTGGGAGAAACTTACATAAGGTTCACAAGTGGACCTTAAAGCCACTGCTGTACCTTTTAGGGCACATTTACACTGTTTGTACCTTGATTAACGAAAGATGTCCCTGCAAAGTACCTTTAATTCCAACATTGTACTACATATGAACTCCTGCTTTATATTCACTAAATGTTTATTATCTTCATGCTGTCTGGTCATTTTCTTTACTCACCCACAGGCTGGGCGCTATCTGAAACCTCCTCGTCCGCCTGGACCTCCAGGAGCTCGCTGATGGCTTCATGGTCATCATCACTGGAGCTCACTAGATGATCTTGAATCAGATAAGAGCTCATATTAATCTGAACTCCTGCTTTATATTCACTAAATGTTTATTATCTTCATGCTGTCTGGTCATTTTCTTTACTCACCCACAGGCTGGACGCTATCTGAAACCTCCTCGTCCGCCTGGACCTCCAGGAGCTCGCTGATGGCTTCATGGTCATCATCACTGGAGCTCACTAGATGATCTTGAATCAGATTAGAGCTCATATTAATCTGAATTCCTGCTTTATATTCACTAAATGTTTTCTGAATTCTGATTCCTATGGATTATTCAGTACCTGCAGTTAATTATTCAGCAGCTCCTGTAAATTATTCAGTGATGATAAAATATTCAATATGTACAATAAATTATTCTGTATTCTTTGTGATTTTTTCAGCATCTATTATAAATTTATCAGCATCTATTGTAAAATCCACTGTGAATTATTTTATGTCTTCTACAAATCTTTAGTGATGAATTTGAGTTTTTCAGGATCTGCTATGAATTTTAGAACTGGTTTGAATTAAATCAGTGCGTACTATGAAAATGTTTACTGTATCCACTATGAATTCTTAGTTATTAATGTGAATTATTTAGTATCTGCAATGAATTATTCAATATCTTCTATCATTTTTAGGAACTAATTTGAATTATTCAGCAACCACTATGAAAATGTATTGACTGATTAGAATTATTCTGTATCCACTGTGAATTATTTAATATAATAAATGAATTTTTAGTGACTGATTTGAATTATTCAGGATCCACGCTGAATTATTCCATATCCACTATGAATTCCTCAATATTTACTATGAATATTTAGTCACCACTATGAATTGTTCTGTATCTACTATGAGTATTTGGTGCTTTCTGCTTTAATTCAGTGACTGTTATGAATATTATCTCATTAACTCACTCAAAACGCTGCTCCACGTTTGTCTCGACCTCATTCTGCAGCGTTTTCATCAGAAGTTCTATGGTTTCCTCCATCTCTGCAGCGAGGTTCCACTGCAGTGGAGGTACCGGGTTCTCCAGCGTCTCAGCTGAAACACTGGCAAGGCTGCCGGACACGAGGCCTACAGGCAGGTCCAGCACATCGGCCTCACCCTCCACCTTTGCCGGCTGCTGGTTTGTTTGGCTTTCTTCCATTTCTTCTTTGTTCGAGTTGTTCTTTCTCTCTTTCTTCCACCGAATCTTCCATTTTCCACTCCTCCCCTTCTTTCCTCTCTTTCTCTTCTCACTCTGCTCCTCCTTTCTCTCGCGCTGTGTGTCTGCGTCGTCCTCACGGACTCGGCAGCACCAGAACCTGAAGCAGCTCATTACAGCAGCTGTCCTCTTCACGGCGTCACGGAATGCTGTGAAACGTCAGTGTGACGGAATCTTCTGTACCCTCACCTTTATGACCTCACACCCTGCAGCCTTTACTCCTTCATGACATCAGAGAGCAACTTCCAACAACATTCTACAGTCTGTTCCGCTCCCTGATCAATGAGGGACAGACTGCAGTCCAGTGGACAGAATGTAGTGAATTACAGTGAAGACGCTCTTTATTTACTCAGTTCCCCCAAATATGTATCATATAATATGAGTTTCTGCTCACTGACGGCTTTAAGACCACTTTCATCCCCCTAACAAGTTTTATCCACTAAAATGAGTCCTTTGTAGAAACTGAATTTACTCTGAGTAGAAGTGGGAAAAGTTTTATCTAATGTTTACATAAACTTTCAGCCTAAAATCAGAACATATGCAGGTATTTAAGTGGATCTTAGTCAGTGTTTATGACCAATGTGTCTATGATCACAAACCACACCCACTACTGATAAAACATCATTATTATTAGTATTAGTAGCAGTATTAATAGTTTAGTCTGATAAATACGTTTAATAAATAGGATTTATTATTTCATTGTTTAAACTAATTACCTTACATTCAAAAGTAGAATTAGATGGGACTCGTATTGTGACAGCACTGCTGTTCCTGCTGAACACGAGTGAAGTTACTGTGAGTGAGATGTTTCAGCAGTAGAGCTCGAGAGGGAGTGTGTTATCCTGAAATAACATCCCGGCTGTGATCTGGAGGCCGTAGATCATCACAGCCGTGATGTTATTGGTGATAACTCACTCCTCGAGTGTCTCTACTGCTTTAATACAGCAGTTAAATAAATACAGTAAGAAATGAATAAACTGGCCGTGAACGCGGCGTTTAATATGGTTTAATGTTCAGGTCCTTCCTCCTAATTAAAGCTCCTTAACGAGCAGCTTGTTGCTACGTCAGAGTAACGAGCTCCGCCCACTCGCTGCTCAGCCGGCAGTTCGTTCTCCAGCTCCAGACAGACCCACTGACCGTTTGGGAATTTAGTGTAGCCTCATCTTCAGAGTCTGCCTGATAAACAGAATTATTAAGAAATTAATGAAATACAGTGAGAGTCTGACTCGCCGCCTCATGCCTTGAGCTGCTGCCTCTCTGATCAGCCTTGACCCAAAGAGGCAGGTTAATAGAGCTGAAAATACTGTGTTAAAATGTAGAATAAGAGTCCTGATGACTCCAGAGACCACAATCTCTGAGACCAATGAACTTTTAAAATGAAGCTCATCTTTTTCAGATGTGCAGTAACATTAATCATATATAAAGAGTAAATATGACTCTGTTTATAAGAAGTTAAGCTCTTAAAAATCCAGTTTGAACGTTGGTTTAGTGACGAGCTGTTTTACAGACGCAGAGCGATGATGAAACAGGATAAAAGGAGAAAAATCAGAGAGTCAGGAGGAAAAGTGGGCAGCACTTTATTTGAAGGAACACATGTTGGTCTGTTCATCTCTGCTGTACAAATAAAGCCTCTGAATCAGAACATCTGCACTGGTTCTTCTTCATGTCGTGGTGTTTGGAGATATTCTGGAAAAGATGAACGACAAGACACAATAACTGAAGAAGAAGAAGTCACAGCAAACGAGTTTAGAGTCCTTAAAACTTTCCATTGTTAGAAAATCAATGAAAGAATAAATTCAAACACAAAAAATCACAAAATCCATCCAGACAAACGGATCCATGGCTGATCGTTAAACTCTACCCAAACATCATTAATTAATGAATCTGATTCAGAGACTCTAAAAACTCCAGAATCTACCAGCAACTTTCATTAACCTGAAAACACGGTAACATCACACTGTTACACAAACAATCGGGCATTTGTTTATTTAGATGCTTGTAATAATAATAATAATAATAATAATAATAATAATAATAATAATAATAATAATAATAATAGCACTCATATTTACACATATAAAACTGAAATTTAGTCCAGTAAAATGAGAAAAAGGCCGGTTTTGAATTGTGTCCTAAAGTCTGAGACAGTCGAGATCGTGGAGACTCTGAGGAAGTGACTCGCAAAGCCCTCTGACTTTTTAGACTGATAATGAACCGAATCTGAACGACTGATTCATGGAGTTGGTGGAGTTTAACTTCAGATCATTGAACGTTTTTGAAAACCTATAAAATCAGAACCTGTTTCTTATAAAAGAACCAACACTGATTCAGATCATGATGAACAGCTGGTCTGAGGTCAGTGAGATTCTCCTGGATGAAGACATTCACAGGATTTAATGAGAGGTTTGAACTGTTTTTATGACACTTCATCTGATGGTAGTTAGATTATGAGTTCTAGTTGTTCCACTGTGTAAAGAGGAACCAGTAAATGTTCTCCAGTGTTAGAACGCATTAGTGCTGCTGCATAGTGTCCAGTTCTTTTAGTTCAGTCTGAGTTCTTTACTGTGATGAATGGTGATGATCAGTGTTGTTAGAGAGGGAGTTCAGCTGGAGATTCAGTGCAGTGCTGTGTGTTGATCTTGAGGCAGTTCAGCTGGAGATTCAGTGCAGTGCTGTGTGTTGATCTTGAGGGAGTTTGGCTGGAGATTCAGTGCAGTGCTGTGTGTTGATCTTGAGGGAGTTTGGCTGGAGATTTAGTGCAGTGCTGTGTGTTGATCTTGAGGGAGTTCGGCTGGAGATTCAGTGCAGTGCTGTGTGTTGATCTTGAGGGAGTTCAGCTGGAGATTCAGTGCAGTGCTGTGTGTTGATCTTGAGGGAGTTCAGCTGAAGATTCAGTGCAGTGCTGTGTGTTGATCTTGAGGGAGTTCAGCTGAAGATTCAGTGCAGTGCTGTGTGTTGATCTTGAGGGAGTTTGGCTGAATGAAGCTGAACATCTGGTGAAAGTGCTGCTCTATTCTGGGAGAAAGAGGACGACTCAGGCCTGTTCATGCAAATCTGAGTTTCACCCCACTGCTCTCTCTCTCTCTCTCTCTCTCTCTCTCTCTCTCTCTCTCTCTCTCT
The DNA here is from genome assembly GCF_015220715.1 of Pygocentrus nattereri. Lineage (NCBI taxonomy): Eukaryota > Metazoa > Chordata > Actinopteri > Characiformes > Serrasalmidae > Pygocentrus > Pygocentrus nattereri. The sequence continues at coordinate 5,636,603 of NC_051221.1, forward strand.
GTCTGACTGTTTACTGCTTAAAACTGCTTGTTTGAGTTCAGCTGGGTGGGCTGTGGGGGGCTGGTTTCACTTCTTCCTTTAGTGCTGCTGATGACCATCATTGTGTCAGTCAAATAATAACCTGTTTTATTTCTACAGCACATTTAGTAACCTCAAAGCAGGTAACAGTGAACCAGAGAGAGCTCTAACATACAGGAGAAATGCATCAGCTCCATCTGAATGAACATGTAAATGGAGGTAAAGCACTGAGTGAACAGGTGGGTTTGAGTTGTGTGTTAAAGACAGAGATAGAGGGGAGTTCCAGAGGTTTGGAGCTGTTCCACTAAATTCTCTCCCACTGACTGAGGCCAGTCTGATTCACTCTAATCAGACCAGCTCCAGAAGACCTGGGTGTCCGAGCTGGCATGTAGAGATGGAGGAGGTCAGTAAGGTATGAAGGTCAAGGCCATGTATGTCTGTGAAGGTCATGAGCAGCAGCATGTATTGACCACACAAAGGGGCAGATAAGCAGTGCAGGTTATGGAGAGCAGGTGTGATGAGGGCAGAGTGCTTAGTGTGAGTGAGGACTCCAGCTGCTGAGTTCTGAACAGACTGTTATTTAGGGAGGAGTTTTACTGGGAGTCCACTAAGAAGGTCATTACAGTAATGAAGGTGGAACTGATAAAGATCTAACCTACATTTCTGCAGCACTGCTGATAATCATGGGGCGGAGTCTGGAAATATTATGAAGGTGGTAGAAGACAGTCTGGATAAGTGAAATTATATGGGATTCAGAAATGAGTGAGGAGTGAAATGACACCATGATCATGAAGAGTTTGAGGGTTTTATCTGAACTCCATCAATGTCTAATAATATTCAAGGGAGGGAGCTGATCGGTGTTTTTGGGCCTTTTCTTGATGAGCATCTCTTCATCTTAACTTCACAGATACAGACAGAGAGGGAGGGGGCAGAGGATTGGGGAGTGTTGATGAAAATCCATGTATCGGTGTAACAGTGAAAACTGAGTCCATGTTAATAAATTCTATGACCATGGGGGAGCATCTGAATAACAAAGGGAAGAGGGCCCAGAACTGAAATCTCAGGAACAGCTTGAGCATCAGGAGCAGTTGGGATCTGTGTTGTATAGTGATGAGCAGAGATGAGCAGTAACTAGTTCTACCTCCTGAAGTAAAAACTGTCCTGAGAAATGTCAAATCATATATTTACTTTAATGCAGGTACACAAGTGAATAAAGGAATCTCGATTTACTGAATTAGTTACGTCTTTACTTAGTAACTCCTCCTTTTGATTGGCCACATCTCTGACCTTGAATTCAGACTCCATGGTGGGTCACTATCAGCAAACCAACTGCTACTGACCACTGTTTTCATCAGATCCCGTTAGACTCTTGGGAAGTTCTGCACTGCAGGAACACAGAACAACAGTGTGACTCCAGTAAAAGTGTTGATACTTCAGTGAAATAATGACTGAAGTACAACCCCAATTCCAATGAAGTTGGGACGTTGTGTAAAACATAAATAAAAACAGAAAATGATGATTTGCAAATCCTTTTCAACTTATATTCAATTGAATACACTACAAAGACAAGATATTTAATGTTCAAACGGATAAACTTTATTGTTTTTTGCAAATATTCACTCATTTTGAATTTAATGCCTGCAACACGTTTCAAAGAAGATGGGACAGGGTCAACAAAAGACTGGGAAAGTTGAGGAATGCTCAAAAAACACCTGTTTGGAACATTCCACAGGTGAAGAGGTTAATTGGAAACAGGTGAGTGTCATGATTGGGTATAAAGTGAGCATCCCTGAAAGGCTCAGTCGTTCACAAGCACTTTGTGAACAACTGCGTGAGCAAATAGTCCAACAGTTTAAGATCAACGTTTCTCAATGTGCAATTACAAGGAATTTAGGGATTTCATCATCTACAGTCCATAATATCATCAAAAGATTCAGAGAATCTGGAGAAATCTCTGCAAGTAAGCGGCAAGGCAGAAAACCAACATTGAATGCCCGTGACCTTCGACCCCTCAGGCGGCACTGCATTAAAAACCCACATCATTCTGTAACGGATATTCCCACATGGGCTCAGGACACTTCAGAAAACCACTGTCAGTGAACTCAGTTCGTCGCTCCATCTACAAGCTCAAGTTAAAACTCTGCCATGCAAAGCGAAGCCAGATATCAACACCACCCAGAAACACCGCTGGCTTCTCTGGGCCCGAGCTCATCTGAGATGGACTGAGGCAAAGTGGAAAAGTGTCCTGTGGTCTGACGCGTCCACATTTCACACTGTTTTTGGAAATCATGGACATCGTGTCCTCCGGGCCAAAGAGGAAAAGGACTGTACGGATTGTTATTAGTGCAAAGTTCAAAAGCCAGCATCTCTGATGGTGTGGGGGGTGTTAGTGCCCATGGCAGGGGTAACCTGCACATCTGTGAAGGCACCATTAATGCTGAAAGGTACATACAGGTTTTGGAGCAACATCTGCTGCCATCCAAGCAGCGTCTTTTTCAGGGACGTCCTGCTTATTTCAGCAAGACGATGCCAAGCCACATTCTGCACGTGTTACAACAGCGTGGCTTCGTAGTAAAAGAGTGTAGGTACTAGACTGGCCTGCCTGCAATCCAGACCGTCTCCCATTGAAAATGTGTGGCGCGTTATGAAGCGCAAAATACGACAGCGGAGACCCCGGACTGCTGAGCTACTGAAGCTGTACATCAAGCAAGAAAGGGAAAGAATTCCACCTACAAAGCTTCAACAATCAGTGTCCTCAGTTCCCAAACGCTTATTGAGTGTTGTTAAAAGGAAAGGTGATGTAACACAGTGGTAAACACGCCCCTGTCCCAACTTCTTTGGAATGTGTTGGAATTGTTCAGTCTACTCACCTCTGAATAGGATCTAATAAAAGCTGATGAGTCTGAGTTTGTTGAAGGATTTCTTCAGGGACTCCCTCTTTCTCAGGACTGAGAGAAACATCCATTTCATAATCTCTCCAGATCCTTCTAATAAACTTTAGAATAAATTAGACTCTAGCTGAACTCTACAGCTAGTTCCAGACCTGTGGAGATCAGGAAATAAACCCCTAAAATCACAAAGCATTTCCAGTCTAATGAAAAGAAGAACAAAGTCTAAAGTCCTGATTTCCACAGAGTGTGTTATTGTGTGTGTCCATCTCCCCCTCAGCACCTGCAGTAGAGTCCAGCTGCAGCAGTGCAGTCTCTGTGCAGCTGGACTGAGGGGGGTTTTTGTACACCTATTAAACACTGTGGGAACACCCAGCTACCACTGATCTTATGTAAACTCTGACAGTAATAATCTCCTGCATCTTCAGTCTGGACATTACTGATGGTCAGGATGAAGCCAGATCCAGATCCACTGCCACTGAAACGAGCTGGAATACCTGACACTAACGCTTTAACATATTTAATCAGCAGTTTAGGAGCTTCTCCAGGTTTCTGCCGATACCAGAAAAATCCAAGATCCCCATCACTATAGATATACACTGCACTGCTGGTTCTACAGATGATGGTAACTGAGTCTCCTGGAGAAACAGTTTTCACTGAAGGCGTCTGAGTGACAGTTATCTGACCACTGGATCCTGAGATAAAAAAGGAACTGTAAATAAACTGAAAAGAAAATAATTAAATTGCACATACAAAACAAAATCACAAAAGGTAATTTACACAAACTTAATGAAGTGAATTACCTTGAGTCCAGAGAGTGAGTGTCCAGATGAAGATGGAGACCAAAGTCATGGTTGCTGTGGGTGAAGTTTGTGGGACAGCAGCTCTCAGTCATGAAGTGTTAAACTCACAGGACTATAAACACTAGCAGAGCACTGAAGCATGGGCTGATCATGCAAAGTGGAATGTTTATGGAAATCATCTTTCTAACAACACGGAGTAAAGATGATCATATTTATCTGATATGGTTTGGTCAGATGTTTCTGCTCTGGGTGGAATCTGAAGTTTAAAGTGCAGCTTTTAATAGAGATGTGGGAAAATGAAATTTTCTGAAAGAAGACAGAATGATTTAAGCGTTATGTGACATTTCACTCCCCCAGATGATCCATAAGGCATGAAGTGGAGAGTAAAAATAAGGGGGTCTCAGAGGTTTGTGGAGGTCAGTAGTGGAGACTATTGCTGGGAGCAGCTTCAGCTCAGCCAGTCTTGTCTAATTCTAGAGGGATAAGAAGTGAAATTCCCTTTAATGTCCAGCAGAGGGCGCTCTCTTATTGTGCAGTTGTAACTGTCTCTGCCTTTCATTTGAGGGTTTCTGCAGCTACGACTGCCACCCAGTCTGTCTGGATCAGGGCTGGAGGACTTTTTGGTGGAGGAAACAATGAAAACAGTAAGAACCTTTTCGTCTAATACTTTTAGAAGAACTTTTATTTTTCAGTTTTTATAAATTTAAAATGATATATTTATTCTTTAGGAATTTCAGTTTGTCTGTTCTGTAAATTCTAAAGGACCAAGTGAGTCCTCAGTTTAAATATTTTACTGCTTATAAAATAATCCTTGCTGGGAATAAAAGGCAGAAGGTATGCAGATCTACCATGTGTAGTTTATTCCATTATTAGATGATTGTAGAACCCATTAATATTGTATTATAGGTCAGAAATAGTGCATGTAGAGGCTGAAGAGAGTGGCGTGTTTAGAGCAGGAGGTTTTTGTACAGCCAGTAAATGAGTTTATATCACTGTGGTACACCTTTGGTGGAGGAACCAAACTGCTATTTGGAAGTAAGTACACTTTTTCTCCTTATTCAAAAGGAATCTTTTATTAAAATGATTATGGATCAACAGTACAGATGTACTTGATGATCTTCTAAATCAGTTCTGATCCAAATTTGAATGTATTTCATTAGAACTTGGCTGAAGTGTGGGGAGCCAGGAGCTTTAGGCTTTACCACTGTATTTCTTTTCTTTAAACTACTAATATTTCCTAAAGGTTTCCTGTGAAGTGTTCAGTAATGACATTTCTTTAAAAAGATCAAATGAAGAGCTGGATTGTAGTGTCAGTGTTGGGCTTCATTACAGCAATTCTGTCTCCATCTGGAAGCCACAACGTAGAGGTTATTATGAGCAGCGTTTTCTGCTCGAAAGCTTTGAAGCCATAGTACATGGAGACTGCAGCTCCATTCATTTAGTGATTATTTATTGTTTTGGAGGAAATAAAATCATGTTCCATTTCAAATTTCCCATCACAGGATGTGCAGAATGTCAGAGTTTTACTGAGTGAAATTCACTAATATTTTCTAAGTAAAATGGAAATGAAGTGCAGCTTTGAATGTGATTGGAAATATGAGTTTGTGTGTGAAACGGTTGAGTTTAAGGTTGTAATTAGAGTTTGGTTTTTAATGCATCACTGAACTCAGTTGTGCTCTGTTAGAAATAAAGGAAATGAAACTGTGTGTGTCCTAGGTTTGGCCGCGCCCACCCTCACGGTCCTGCCCCCCTCCAGCATGGAGCTGCAGCAGGGGAAGGCCACACTCGTGTGTTTGGCCAACAAGGGCTTCCCCTCAGACTGGAGGCTGAGCTGGAAGGTGGACGGGAGCAGCTGGTGCTCGGGGATTAGCCAGAGCCCTGGGCTTCTGCAGAAGGACGACGGCCTCTACAGCTGGAGCAGCACCCTGACCCTCCAGGAGGACCAGTGGCTAAAGAAGACAGTGACCTGTGAGGCCACCAAGGACTCCCAGCCTCCTGTCAGCCAAACCCTGAGGAGAGAGCAATGCACTGGGCAGTGAGTGTCCACGCATGTGTTGGAGCTGCTAGAGCTCCTCTTGATCTTCAGTGAGCTCAAACATGGCTCTGCTTAATGCTGTGATCTTCATCTCATCATTACATCATCACAATAAAGAGTTTCAGTATTAATAACTACAGTCTTTCATTGTTTGTGTTATTTTATTTTTCCTACGCAGGAACAATTAACATGTAAACATTTCTTTGATGTCTAATTTACTGGAAACATGTCTGTTCTTTTCTTTAATAAATAAAGCATTTGGTTTAGCAGAACTGCAGCGTTTCATCTTTTATATCGTGATTTTGGAGGATCTATCAGAATAAAAATCATGAAGAGACACAGAGATTAAGTTCATGAGAAATTTATTTATAGTTCATTACTTCCAGTGTCAGAGATTCAAAAATGATCAAACAAATGAAGAATTAAACAAGACAATTTTATATTGGGTAAAATACGATCTCTAGATTCAGACATTATTTTTTTTTATTCAATCAGAGCAAAATGTTAACAGTTCTCAAAAAAAATTCCCATTTCTATAAAAAGGAACAATAATCAAACAAATAAACAATCAGATAAACAAATAAATGAATAAATAAATGAATAATTCTCTTCACTTTCAGTCTCTTCACTATAATCAAATTATTATTAAATCCTCATTCATTTTTGTCTGAGTGTAATGTTTCTGATTCAGAGACTCTAAAGACCTGCAGAGTCTACCAGCAACGTTCATTAACCTGAACACTCTGATCCATCACACTGTTTCCCACACAATCAGACATTTACTAGTTTAGTTTATTTAGATTCTTTGTGTTATGAATTTCTTAAAGTGAATACATGTGAGTTTCTTAAAGGGACTAATTCATGTTTATAGCTGAATTATCTGTTATAAATGATTCATAAATGATTTCCAACATTAACTCCTTAAAAGTCCAGGCTTCTTAGATAGTAAGGCTTATGATTCAATAACTGCAGGGATTCCAATGCAAACTGGTTGAGCTGTTCTGAGGTTATAGAAGCGTGTAGTAAAGCTTTGGGCCTGCCGGTGGTCCTGGCCATTTAAGGGGTTAACTTTCACCTCAGTGCAATAGAACATTCCCAGTTAAGTCTATGAAATCCTCGGACACTTCACTAAATCACTTGTGTCCTCCTAAATGAGACGGACTAGATTTTATGGAATAACACTTTTATTCCTTATCAAACCAGCCAGCTGAATGTGTAACAGTATTAGACAAAAAGAGCTTGAAGTCCCCACCAGTTCTTCAAGCTCGCTCCTGTTAACCCAGTACAGATGAAGTTGTTATGCGATCACCTGCTACCAGTTAGTCATTACCTATTATCTGACCCCTGCCCACCATGTGGATGTTCATTCAGAACATTCTGTCTTCTGTTTGGGCCTTTGAGCTTCTGAATGGCTGGTTTATGATTCCTCGAGGCTTGTTCTCTGCTGCACCTCAGTATTAAAGTTCAAGCGCTGTCCGTTCATCTATATTTACAGAGAGAGAGGATCATTTAGAGTGATATTTGCTTAATAAATTAGGCTCATATAGTATTTAAAGAATTGCATTACTGACACCTCACACATCTATTATTATCTCCATTGTTCTGAGATGAACAGTCAGTACACAGCCTGCTGAAGCTCCTGACTTCTTGAGTTGCTGTCCATCATCTACATAACACACAATTCTGTAAGTACAGTAAATACTTCTCCGTTTCTGTGTTGATCTGCTGCTACTAGTGAGATGTTCCCTCTAGTGCTGAAGATCCCTGTTCCACAGTGAGGAGAACCCCCCAAAAGAGAACAATGCTCACTACTGTAGTGTTTTGGAGTTGATGAGTTCAGCTGAGTGCTGCTTTAGCAGCTGTTCTCAGATCAGTGAGAGTTTCTGAGTCAGTGCAGTTCCTCTACAGCTGAGGGAGGTTTGTGTATTGTGCTATAACACTAACAGAGTGTAGCCACCCTGCTGACAGTAAAGTTATGCAAAAGGACTTGATGTTTGAATCCCAAATAGTTCAGTTTCCAGTTGGGACCTTGCTTGGACCACTCAGTGATGTTACTCTACGCGACACATCGTCAGTTGTGTACCCCAGTATCTTTAGCTGTTTCAGCCATTTAACACAAGACACCCTCCTCTGTGGCAGGCCCACCACAGGCTGATCAGACCTGGGTGTGTGTCGCATAGGAACTGAGTGGTCACTTTGCCCCCCATGCCATTTCCTTTCTTCGAAGCCACAGCCAGTGACTACTTCTCTCAGCTGTGGTGGCAAGCTCTTTGATGGTTCTCCTCTGAGCTTGCCCTCTGATGCCCACCTCTTTCAGGAGCCTTATGGTGGAGTTAGCCACAAACCCCCTACAGCCCACCTCCACTGGACACATGAGCACTGTCCATCCCCGCTCTTCTGCCTGGGCTGCACGGTCAGAGTATCGCAACCTTTTCCTTTCATAGGCCTCATCAATGGCTTCCTCCCAGGGCACCGTGAGCTCGATGATGTAAACACGGCGACAGGAGTTGGACCACAAAACCAGGTCTGGGCGCAAGCTTGACACAGCAATGTTAGGTGGAAACACTAGGCTCTTGTCAAGGTCGACCCGCAATTGCCAGTCCCTGGCAGTACCAATGAGGCTTGAAATTGTGGGAGGGGCTCTGGTTGGTTGTCTTTCACCCTCCCGGATAAAGGCTGTTGAGGTTTGGACTTCTTGATGCGCATTAAGTGGAGTGGCATTTGTGGTAGTTCTTTTCTCTTCTATGGCTGAGGCCAGACAACGCAGCACTTGATTGTGGTGCCAGGTGTATCTGCCTTTGGAAAGGGAGGTCTTACAGCCCACAAGAATGTGCTTGAGGCCTGCTGGGGCTGAGCACAAGGAACATGCCAGGTCCTCACCAAGGCACAGGTGTAAGTTTGCTGGCGTAGGCAGCTCCAGGAGATTTTCTTTTTGGCAATTCCATTCCATCTCATCCATGATCCTTGCTGCGGCTGATTGACTGTTCTGGCACACCTGGATGCTTCCTCTTGACTTCGAACCTCCACCACCATGCAACGGCGCTCTGCTGGAGAAGCCTTCCCCCAGGTAGGAGCCATCACTCCAAGGCCAAACCCCCTCTACCCTGTTGCAAATGGCCAACTATGTCTCGATGTCTGAGAGCCGCCCTTGCATCTGCTACTGCTGCCTTTGGTGTCCACTTCTTACCAGTTCTCAAGGCTGGGGCAGCACAGCGTACCAAAGGGTCCAGAGACTCAGACAGGGTCATCTCCAGTCGTGCCTTAGCACACTTGTACTCTTCCGTCAAGCTTGATATTGGCAAGGAGAGTGGACCATCAACATACAGCCCTACACTGCTCATGCATTTTGGCAACCCAAGCCACCTCCTTACTTGAGCATTCACCAATCTTTCCAGTCGGCTGATATGTGACGAGGTGACCTCGTAGATTGTGATCGGCCACATGAGGTGGGGCAGCAACCCAAACTGAAAGCACCACAGCTTTAGTTTCCCTGGGAGGCCAGTGTTGTTGATTTGTTTCAGGCTGCTGATGGTGTCCTGTCTGAGCTGTTCTATTTGTTCTGTGTCATTGAGGGTGGCATTGTACCAGCGTCCGTGACTTTTAATTGGTTTCTGTAGGCTTGTAGGGATTGGCTCATTGTTGATGGTGAAAGTGTCATTGGTGATTTGGCCTTTGACGACTGAGATGCTCCTTGACTTGCAGGGTTTGATCTTCATTCCTACCCAAGATATGTTACCTTGAAGCTTTTCCAACAGCCGTTTTGTGCATGGTTTCGTAGATGTTATGGTGGTCATGTCGACCATGTATGCCCTGATTAGGGGCAGACGTAGGCCTCCATCCACACGCTCCCCTCCAACGACCCTTGCTGAAGCCCTTATAAATCAACTCCATAGCCAGGGTGAATGCCTAAGGTAATAATGCATCTTCAGGCTGAACTCCACTGATTTTTAGGGAATAATCTGTTCCAGATCCGCTCCCACTGAAATGAGCTGGAACACCAGACTGACGGGAAGAGGCACCATAGATCAGTAGTTTAGGAGCTTCTCCAGGTTTCTGCAGATACCAGTTCAGACAGTTGGAGGTTGCTGTAAATATTCTGACTTGATCTGCAGCTGATAGTAAAAGAGTTTCCTGGTGAAACAGTATGAGATCCTGGAATCTGAGTCAGGATGATGTTGTCAAAGGACTGTAAAGATAAACAAAGAATCATCTAATTTTATCAGAACATCTGTTTTAGCTGTAAACAGAAATCTAATTAAAAAAATAAACACCTAAAACACCTCCATAATAAACACGTCTGATTATTTAGATCTGATTAAAAATTATCAGCTCAGTTCTGTTCATTCAGTGTTAGACGTTCATTTCTAAAGCTCATAAATAGTTGATGAGTGTAGAAGAGCTCAGGGTGAACAGTGATGAGTGATGGAGGTTTATGTACAATGACCACTGAAATGTAGCACTGTCGTTCACTTTCAGTGGAGGAACCAAACTCTAAAAGAGACTTTTATTCTATTTAAACAGGAGATTAATTTAATCCCCTCATTATCAGCTACAGATCATGATGAACAGCTGGTCCGAGGTCAGTGAGATTCTCCTGTATGAAGACATTCACAGGTTTTAATGAGAGGTTTGAACTGTTGTTATGACACTTCATCTGATGGTAGTTAGATTATGAGTTAGGAACGTTCTAGTTGTTCCACTGTGTAAAGAGGAACCAGTCAATGTTCTCCAGTGCTAGAACGCATAAGTGCTGCTGCATAGTTTCCAGTTCTTTTAGTTCAGTCTGAGTTCTTTACTGTAATGAATGGTGATGGTCAGTGTTAGAGAGGGAGTTCAGCTGGAGATTCAGTGCAGTGTTGTGTGTTGACCTTGGGGGAGTTTGACTGAATGAAGCTGAACATCTGGTGAAAGTGCTGCTCTATTCTGGGAGAAAGAGGACGACTCAGGCCTGTTCATGCAGATCTGAGTTTCACCTCACTGCTCTCTCTCTCTCTCTCTCTCTCTCTCTCTCTCTCTCTCTCTCTCTCTGTCTCTCTGTCTCTCTGTCTCTCTCTCTCTCTCTCTCTCTCTCTGTCTCTCTCTGTCTCTCTCTCTCTCTCTCTGTCTCTCTGTCTCTCTCTCTCTCTCTCTCTCTCTGTCTCTCTCTGTCTCTCTCTCTCTCTCTCTCTCTCTCTCTTTGTCTCTCTCTCTCTCTCTCTCTGACTGTTTACTGCTTAAAACTGCTTGATTGTGTTCAGCTGGGTGGGCTGTGGGGGGCTGGTTTCACTTCTTCCTTTTCTTCTGCTTCGTAGTCGTAGTGTATCGTCCTTCATTAAACTCATCAGGTAATTCTAAAGCCCTTCATGGGTTTAGTGTGTTGGACTAAGACTACAAAAGTATGAGGACTGTAGAGCATTCAAGGCTGGAACTGAGAACCAGTGTGAGGAACGTTTGAGAATAAACTACTGAACTGTCAGGCAGGTAAAGGACTGTGAGAGGAGAGATCCACTGATGCTGCTCCAAAGCCTTTAATCTGAGAACTTTCCACCACAGCACAGCAGCTCACGGCTCAGACCTCCACTCATTCATTAGCTTGTGTGGTCTGAAATAAACCAGAGTGAAATAAACAGCACAGCAGTTTAAGTAGTCTAGAGAATTAACACCTCCCCTTCACGCCGTAATGAAGTCCACACTACTGTTTAAGACTCATCACAGGCTTTAACTACAAGTCCACCATCACCAAAGTCTCTGTTTAACATTTACAACAGCGCCTCCTTGTGGGTGAAGTGAGTCACTGTTCACTGACGGGACTACAGTCACTAGAAAGCCTGACACTGTGCTTTCACAATGAACAGACATGCTACATAAACACGGCAGCATCACCACATAAAGAGGAATTCTCTGTGTCAGAGCTGCAGTTGAGAGATAATCCTGTACCAAATAAACATCAGGCTGATCTGTGACCTCATGACCCTGCAGTACTCCATAAACACTAGTGTTATTCAGATTTCAGTGAAAAATATTAGAGAAGATTTAGTTTCACAGGAGAATTTTAAATAAAAATATCAATATATACTTTATAACTGAGTCTCCTTTGCGTAACGAGCAATGAAACTGCTTATTTTCTTATGTTTTACACGGTAAACGTTAAGTCCCCACAAGGTAAACTGTAGTCTACCAGTGTTGGCAAAAGATTCTCAGTTGACTTGTGGTGCCCTTCCCCCCACTGAGTCCCCACACTGTCTTAAAAGTGAAGGCTTTACACAAAGTCCTCACAAGACATCTACGTTAAAATACCATCATTTTAATCTAGAAATATTTTTTTGGTTGGTGTGTTTAGCCTAAAAATGCTTTCTACAACTTGACAGTGTTCAGCTTAGTTGTAATGTGTCATCATTGCTTTTACTGTTGGGCTTATTGGTAATTGTTTTGTCTATTTCAGATGACAGGAAATGGAATGGAAGCAGGTGGGAATCGTCTGGAGTCAGATGGTGCCTCTGGAGACGGTCACCATCACACCCAGCATTTACAGCATGAGTCTACTTTCTGTACCGAGGTATGAAACTGCTTATTTTCTTATATGTTTACATTGTAAACATTAGGTCCCCACAATGTACACTGTAATCTACAAGTGTGTTCAAATGACTAGTGGTGCCCTTCCCCCACTGAGTCCCCATTATTTAAATGAAAGCCTTACACTAAATTCTAACAGAACACCTGGCTGAAAATATTTCAGTTTCTAGAAAAAAACTATTTCATGTTTATTTTTTTGGCATAACCTTTACTTTCTGCACATTTATGCTTTTTGCCCTTTAGTTTGCTAAAACACTTACACTTTTGGGCTTAATTGGGAGTTGGGGTTGTTTTCAGGTGACAACAACTGTAATGCAAGAAGAAAGTCATCATCTGGAGTCTGAGCTTACTTGTGGAGATGCTCAGCAGCAGAGGTCTGCATTACTAGTTCAGGTAAGAAAATGCTTTTAATATTTCTGTAGTCTTACACAACATGTGCCCAATTCACTCTTCCGAATATAAAGTAGCTAAAGTATACAGCAGTGTTCACATGTAGGCTGTGCTGTTTTTTATAGCTTGATGATGCCTGCTCCATCAGTAGTGTGGAAAGCAGTGATGAGTATGTTCCTGGGTCCTCAGAGAGTAGCTCAGGTGAAAGTGCCTGCAGTCGTATGATTTCAGTTTCTAAAAGAAAAGCAAAGACAACGAAAAGATTGTTGTAGTCAAAGAAGTACATGTTGACCTCCTTGTTGATCTCCTTGGCTTTTTCCATAATCTAGCAAACATCATGGAAGATGGTGCTGATTGATCTTCATTTCATCAGTTATGACCTGTCCATTGAACTTCCCTTGCTAGACCAACTCGAGGTTGAAATTAATCTGAGTGTACAAATATTATAGAAAACAATCCTTGTGTTTCCATGTTTGTTTATTATTATTATTATTATTATTCCATGTTTATTATTATTATTAATAATAATAATAATAATAATAATAATAATAATAATAATAATAATAATAACAACAACAACAACAACAACAACAACAACAACAACAACAACAACATTATTATTATTATTATTATTATTATTATGGCATATCTTTAGCTATTTAAAATATAAGTGTGTGTTTAAAAGTGTGTTTGTTTTGGATTTAGATCCTGCAGCAGAACCGGATGTGTAACCATCTACACAGCAAGGCCAGGACACCTTGCCTGAGTAAACAATAGAATCAACCAGAACCACCTCAGTTCCCAAAAGGTATTTTCTTATAAAAAAACATGTTGGTAAACTTTTTTAATCTGAACCTGAAAACACAATGAAAGTAAACCTCAAGAAACTGAACCAGTTACTGACACAATCTGATTTTCTGTAGTTATCAGATTATAAAGTGTAAACACGCTGAACCAGTTACTGACACAATCTGATTTACTGTAATTATCAGATTATTAAGTGTAAACACGCTGAACCAGTTACTGACACAATCTGATTTTCTGTAGTTCTCAGATTATTAAGCGTAAACACACTGAACCAGTTACTGACACAATCTGATTTTCTGTAATTATCAGATTATTAAGTGTAAACACTCTGAACCAGTTACTGACACAATCTGATTTTCTGTAGTTCTCAGATTATTAAGTGTAAACACTCTGAACCAGTTACTGACACAATCTGATTTTCTGCAGTTATCAGATTATTAAGTGTAAACACGCTGAACCAGTTACTGACACAATCTGATTTTCTGTAGTTTTGTTAATTAACTACAACACAGTGAGTACACAATGCAACACAACAGTGCAGAAAAACACATTTAGCTGCCTACAGCTGTGCAGTAACACATTATAATAATACACATCAGTGCAAAACTAGGCCCAAAGCCCAACAACACATGCAGTACAAGACAGTAACAACACAAAATGTAGTGTGTGAATGTGACGAGCGATAAAACATACAGACCTGAATAAAAAAATACTTATTGTACTAATTATACATATTATATGAGGCAGTGTCCTACACCCATTGGCAATTTTGGGTCAAAATAAACTGCAGCCAATCAGAACAGAGCTTATTTACATATACAGTTGGGGAAAAAAGTATTTAGTCAGCCACTGATCGTGCAAGTTCTCCTACTTAGAAAGATGAGAAGTCTGTAATTTTCATCATAGCTACACTTCAACTGTGAGAGACAATGAGAAAAAAAATCCAGGAAATCGCATTGGAGGATTTTTAAAGACTTTATTTGTAAATTATGGTGGAAAATAAGTATTTGGTCAATAACAAAAGTTCAACTCAATACTTTGTAACATAACCTTTGCTGGCAATGACAGAGGTCAAACGTTTCCTGCAAGTCTTCACCAGGTTTGCACACTGTAGCTGGTATTTTGGCCCATTCCTCCTGCAGATCTCCTCTAGAGCAGTGATGTTTTGGGGCTGTCGCTGGGCAACACGGACTTTCAACTCCCTCCACAAATTTTCTGGGATTTCTGTTCACCGTTCTCATGATCATTTTGACCCCACGGGATGAGATCTTGCGTGGACCCCAGATCGAGGGAGATTATCAATGGTCTTGTATGTCTTCCATTTTCTTACAGTTGCTCCCACAGTTGATTTATTCCCACCAACCTGCTTGCCTATTGTAGATTCACTCTTCCCAGCCTGGTGCAGGTCTACAATTTTCTTCCTGGTGTCCTTCGACAGCTCTTTGGTCTTGGCCATGGTTGAGTTTGGAGTCTGACTGTTTGAGGCTGTGGACAGGTGTCTTTTATACAGATAACGAGGTCAAACAGGTGCCATTAATACAGGTAATGAGTGGAGGACTTCTTAAAGAAGAAGTTACAGGTCTGTGAGAGCCAGAAATCTTGCTTGTTTGTGGGTGACAAAATAATTATTTTCCACCATAATTTACAAATAAATTCTTTAAAAGTCCTACATTGTGATTTCCTGGATTTTTTTCTCATTTTGTCATAGTTGAAGTGCAGCTATGTGTAACGCGGAGCGATGAGGCGGACACATGTGCGGAGGTAAGCGACTTTTATTAAGGGCAAATCCAGGGTCGTGGTCAAAACGGTCCAGGGTCAAAGAGCCAATACGGACAGATTTGGGGGTTCAGACATGACAAACTATAGACAGATTCAAACAGGGCAAGGACATACAACAAAGATGGATACATTCATACAAAGACCGGCAAACACTAAGGCCAAACACAGGGCTTAAATAACAAAGGGTAACGAGGGACAGGTGAACACAATCAGGGGCGGAGTAACCAAACAGGGGGCGGGAGTTAAACCAAAACAAACACACATGGACAAACCAAAACAAAAAGGCACATGGAGTGGGAGGAGCCAATCGTGACACTGTGATGAAAATTGCAGACCTCTCATCTTTCTAAGTAGGAGAACTTGCACAATCAGTGGCTGACTAAATACTTCTTGCCTCACTGTATCAGTCTGAAAGATCCAGTTAAAAGAAGCCGCCTGTTTAATGCTAAGGAATAAAAGAGGCTGTTAAACAGTCATGACTGATGTTTCCGGTATATTAAACCACAGAAAATGTCGTTAGTTGATCCTCAGCTGATTCCAAGTAACACGTCTTTGCTGACATGAGTGTGAACTGAGAAAAGGGGAAGCTGTGTGAGGCGGAAAGAGCAGAGCTTTTATTGTCCTGTAAGTGTGTTAGAGAGTGCAGGCAGTAGTTCCTTTAGTTAGCGTGCACATCAAACCCACAGCCAGACGGAATTCTCACTGCACAGACGCAAGACCATGAAGCTTCTCCTGTTAGTGTGTCTCCTGACCTACAGCTCCACAGGCACAGCTCAGACCGGTGAGTAGACCACCTCACACTGTGAAGACTCATTATAGGACCATTAGACCGGCCTGCAGATTGGTTGCTACATTCAAGTCCACTGTGGTGGTGCTCAGAGGCAAAATTACAAATACTGTCCAAATACTTATGGACATGACCATATAACTGTCCTTCTCACCAAAGAATTGGAAGAGAACAGCGTTAGTAACATTTAATACAATAGATTGTTACACATTTTAAATAAAGAAATAAGTCTAATAATCTTAGTAATATTAATAATTATACATTTTTCATGGAAATCTACAGGGAATTGCAAAAGTCTAGGCATCTGTGGTCAAATTTTCCATAACTCTGATTAGTTAAGCGAGAAGAAAAAGACAAAAGATGTAATATTCTTCTCAGTATTTTAAGCAAAAATAGTGTATCATTTCTATTTTGTACCGTTTTAGAGTGAAAAAAGGAAACAAGCACCATGTAAAAGAGACTTGGATGAAATGGGTGAAAATCCCCCCAATAAATCACCTTAAAGACTCTTAGCTGGCAACAGAAAGCATTTACAAGGGGTGCTACTGAGCACTGACCATGCAGGGTGCCCAAACTTTTGCCTAAGACTCTTCTCTTTTTCTGTTGTGTTGAAACTTTAAAAGATGGAAGTAAAAAGTAATCTGGCTTAAAATATGAAATAAATTGGACATTTTCAAATCTCTGCCTTTTGGAAGTCAGGTCATCTTTTAGTCGCTTAGCTATTCACAGTAACAGAAATTTTGACCAGGGGGCTCGAAACTTTTGCACGCCTTTGTATGTCACTGGGGCGGCGCGGGGGGCTCTCGCTGTCGCCTCACAGCAAGAAGGGCCTGGGATTGATTCCCCCAGCCGGGTGACCAGGGTCCTCTCTGTGTGGAGTTTGCATGTTCTCCCTGTGTCTGGTGGGTTTCCTCCCACAGTCCAAAGACATGCAGCCAGGCTGATTGGACAGGCAATGGACTGGACTGTCCCGATGACAGCTGGGATAAGCTTCAGCACCCCCATGACCCTGAGGGAGAAGTGGCTTAGAAAATGTGTGTGTGTGTGTGTGTGTGTGTGTGTGTGTGTGTGTGTGTGTGTGTGTGAGAGCCCAGTGCTCGGTGAGTCACGAGCCGTTTCCTCCTTCTGTTCCCAATCTGATCCCCTGAGTCAACAATACGTGACTGAGGTGTCCTTGAGCAAGACGCCTAACCTCCAACTGCTCCCCGGGTGCTGCGGATAGGGCTGCCCACCGCTCCGGGCAAGTGTGCTCACTGCCCCCTAGTGTGTGTGTGTGGTGTTTCACTGCACGGATGGGTTAAATGCGGAGGTGAAATTTCCCTGTTGTGGGACTAATAAGGGTCACTTAGTCTTAAACGTGTCTACTTCCATGTTCGTCTCACTGCATCTTATGGGACAGCTCTGCACCAATCAGGGCCCAGCGGTCACTTTGTTTAGAGCTGGTTTTGACCTGTTGGTCATACCGACCCAGTGCAGCACACGGTTCAACGTCAGCGCAGCAGTGTAAAACTTTGGGAGAGTCTGTTCAACATAAATGATGAACTAACCTAACTTTGTGTAAATAGAGCTCAATATAGAAATATGTCCACATATGCAGTCGAGACTGACGCGGCTTTTTTCTGAATTTCTACAAACACCATTTCATTTTATAGTAAATGAGTTTGGGCTGGTTTATGTTTATGAACAGACGCCTACAGATCAACATAGTAAAGGAGCTCATCTGTGATCCTGAGTTTAAAGCCAGTTTTTATTCAACTTAAACTTGGAACTAAGTTGTAAATAAATCTGAAACTGAAACTTTGCTTGTGTGTAAAAAGTGATTTCAGAGCCACTCGGTTCTCCCTGATGGAAACTGTTTACCTTCAGTGTTTTGTGCTTCTGATCATTTTAATAGACGTCAGCGTCACTAATTAATGACGTTCTATTAAAAGACTGGTTTACCAAGAGAGACGCTGGAGGACTTTCACCTGAAATGAGTTCATGAAGCCAGTCTGGTTATAAAAATGATAACAGGACATCAGAGCCACAATTACTCTTTTAGTACTTTTACTTTATACTTAAGTACATTTGAAGGTGAATACTTTAGTACTTCTACTAAAAGGTCTAGAGTAAGGACTTTTACTGGCGGAATATTTTGCCTTGGGTGTCTCTACTTTAACTCGAGTACATGATTTCTGTATTTCGTCAACCTCTGCAAAGAAGTGACTGCGGCCAAATAATAAGCCCAGCTGTGAGTCAACCAAGCATCATGATGGCTCTGCTGATGCTGGAGAAGATGAAACTGAACCCTCTGGGAGCGACTGGCGTTCATTGGAGGCTATGATTGTTTACCTCTGGATGAGCCACATGAAGCAATGTGAAATATTGATCTTTTGTGCATGTTCAGAATAATCTTGCACATAGATCACATTTAAAACATATTGTAAACAAAACAAAAAACAAAAACAAACAAACAAACAAACAAACAAACGATTTGGTGAGAAAGCCACTTTTACCCAGCCTTAGTCACATTTTATAAGAAATCTGATGTGACCGACTGAACCAAACACAAACAACAAACGTTATTTTCTACATTCTAGGCCCAAGCAGAATTACCACATCCACAACTACTACAGAAGCTGCAGCAACACCACCAACAACACCTGCACCAACAACACCACCAACACCAACAACTGCACCCACAAGTGAAAGAAGAGCTACAAAGGCACCCGAAACTGCAAGAACTACTAAAGGTTCATCTGGAGGAACAACTCAAGGTTCAAGTAACTAAGCTACCAGATTTTTAATAAAGGATGCAATTTGTATTTTATGACAGCAAAGAAAAACATGCAGGACACATTGTGCTTTAAGACCAAATCCTCATGTTTAAACAGGCAGCAAGGAAGAGCCGCCGCTCATCACTGCTGACACAGCTGGTAGGTCACTTCTAACCTTACACTTCCACCTGAAATTGGGCACGACCACCGCTCGAAACCTCAGCCCAGGACAAAATAGCACAACAGATCTTAGACCGAACCAGCAGCAGCTTATTTACATTACAAGCCTCTCCTAACTCGAACTTGGCACTTCCCAAGCGCCTCCTTGCATTTTAATTCTGCCTGTAACCAGTAGCAGGAGGCTACATAGCCGCCCCTTCGAGGGGAGTCGTTCTGGCGCCCTCAGAAATGAGTAGAGTCCCTTGGGTGTGCGGGGGCATGACACCCCACCCCGCGATCTTTCAGCATCGGGGGTTTTGGAATGTCCACCATCGTTGGCCACACGCTCCCAGTCTTTTCTCAAGGCTGCATCCTCCTCTTTGGGGTGCTGCAGCGGAGAGATGGAGCAGTGCGTCCTCCTTCCCACACGCAGAACTCCTTTCAGCTGGCAGCATCGATTCTCACATCATTTCAGTCATTTTACATGAAACTCACAAAAGCTGTACACTTCCTTTTAAGCATGCACACTTATTTTAAAGTGCATTAATATCGTCATAACCTGCGTGAGAAATGAAGAACTTCGCTCCACCTCAAGCCTCCCTCCTGCTCTCCGATGTGTCGTTTCTCAGAAATTTAAGCCAGTTTTCTTTTAAAGCTGGAAAATGACTCTGGCAGCCTGGTTTGATTTTAATTGTGGTTTTATTTTCAGTTCTATGGAAAGTCCTGATCATAGCAGTGAGCTGTCTGGTTGTTGTGGCGCTGGCTCTGTTCTCATGGAGAAGGTTCTACAAAAGGAAAGGTGATGACGGTTTTTATTGCGCTAGTTATGATGCTACGTTTGCACTAGATTTTGTGTTATTACAAATAAGGTTTCTTGCATATTTATTCTTCCATACATTAATGTGCATAGCAGGGGGGCTCCTGGGGTCATATTACAGAAACTTCTCAACTCTGAAATCTTATCTGTTTAGTCACCATGACAACTTCAGTTAGGGCTGTATTTAGTACAGTAGCTAATCCAGAATAACAGTTCCTACCTTCATGATCTCATCATTAACTCCAGATCAGAAAACAGCATCACACAGACATCCTAACTAGACTAAACCTCCGAAATCCTGTCCTAACTTTAGGATGAACCCTGACTTCTGTTTGAGGTCCGTTTCTCTGGTTTTGAGGCGGCTGAGTCAGGCAGTGTTGTTCACTTCCAGCATAATGAGCTCCAGTTATTTCTACTGGAAAACGCGGCTTTCACTGGGAGACGTTTTTCTTTTCTAACTGCACATTTTAAAAATCTCAGACGCTGTCGACTCGAACTCCACTGCCCCTCTGATCACCTTCCTGTGTTAATGTTGATGAAATATTACAGTGATGGTGGTGATTAACGAGGAGATGGAGCTGAACGTGTGTCTGTTTATTAGGAGGAATAACATTAGCGCGTAAAGCATTTGGGAAATGGAGACTGAAACTGGGGAGCGGCGATGCTCTGATAAACAGCAGGGGGCACTCTCACAGTATTCACTACTTACAGTTTATCACTAGTTTTATTTGACCTTTTTGTACATCAGTAATGGTAGCTAATGTTAGCTGTCTGGCTAACTAACTTGATTTTTTGATTGTGTTTGTTTCAGCTGTGCACATATGGTCGGTTGCTGGGTGACAGACATGACAATTAGTTGTCGACTTCGATCAAGTTAGTTAAGATTTCCTGACTTAAGATAAGATTTGCTTCTGTAACACAAATGAGTAAAAACGTCTCATCTTGACCCGTCAGGTTCTGTAATACGGCCCCAGGAGCACAAGTGGATGACACTAAAGTCCACAAGTATACAAGTGTTACAAATGTGCTCACATGGAAATGGGGACAGTTGTATTGAGTAACATCTGTCCACGTTCTCAGCGAAGAACCTGTGCACACCCTGTTACACTCCTCCACAGTGGTTCTTTAGTGCCGCAGAGGAACTACTATCTTAAGAACCTGTGGGTCCCTGGTTCTTTGTAAGGTTATCTGTAATTTCATGGCTTTGCTGCAAATCATTTTTCAAAGAGCCACATTTGCACTAATTTCCGCTCCGTGTCACAGCAGCGCATCTTGTTACAAGGTCAGGAGAATTTCTATTACTCTATTGAAGACAACACACCAACCACACGACCTGGCGAGTAATATTTATTCATTTGATCAAATTAGTTTTAGAATTAGATGAGTATTTTATTTGAGCTGATACTGTTGACGTTAATGACCACAGTATTTTAACTAGTCTGCCCCTTGTACTATTTCTCTATTAGCAAGTGACCAACAAAGAGCAAAGGAACCCATCTACTACCTGGCAACCTTTCCAGGGGTCCAGATCACAGGTAAACCCACTGTAGTACTTTCTTAGGAGTCTATCTACTGGTTTATGCTCAGATTTGCATAAATCTTTTGTATTTGTTGTACAACCAACTCTACAATTACAGGTGACGTCAGAACTTGCTTTTTCAGCATTTTTTTTTCGTGGTCTGCAGCTTAGTGTACCAATGTCAACAGGTCAATTTGGACAAAACATGAAGTGTCTGACCAATAATCATGACATATGAAGGACTTCTGATAAACTGAGTGCATTTATATGGAACCAATGATTATCATAATCAGATTTCTACAGTTATGGGATCATTCAAATGGCAGCATACTCCGATCGAGAAATACGATTAGGAAATCCTGGATTTTAGCTCAATTCAGTCTAAACTTGGTGAAGGACACGTCTTCTGAGGGTGAGAGGAATTGATCTACTATTGTACCCATCATATCTTCACCATATTGCCGTATGTTGTAGACGTCAGGTCGAACCTTTAATGCGAAAAGACACAGCGTGGTCCGAAAATCTTCTGCCAAATGCGTCCCGGTAACTGACTTTTCAGGCTTTACAGGACGACTGGCAGCAGCACACTCACCATATTTCAGTGTGTTCTTTATTCTCCGTTCTCAGTAAAGCTACGTCTGTTAGTTTGATCAGAAGCTGCTTTAATTACATTGATCTATTAGTGTTTCCTCTGAAGCTCCTTTCAGACACGCATCGCTACCTGTGACTGTAGTGGAAGAGCTCAGTGTGAACAGAAGCTCATCTGTTGATGGAAATTCAGCCACTAGAGTGAAACATTTCAGAAAGGCAGGTTTCTGGCTTAGTTGTGATCCACCCTGCGGGGGCCTGGCCTCTACTGCACAGACGCAACGCTGCAGGACCTGCAAAGCACAACACGTGTGGGAAATGAATGAAAAACTCTATTATATTATAATTCTCTCTATTATAACTCTACTATTATTAAAGCTACTGCATAAACGCCACAGAGCAAAGCACAACAGTAGTGGTTCAGTTGGGCGTGTTTATTTCTCTACATGATTCAGAAATTAAGAAGTTGTTGCCGTGGGTTTCACATCCTGTTTACCAGGAACACTCAAAATATAGCTTAAGACGTGAGAATGAAGCTCGAACGCTGCCGGTTAAAATAGCCCTCGCGTGTGAAATTGGCTGAAGTGACTCATTAGGACGTGCTTATATTTTTAAGCTCGGTCACAGAGGCTGAATGCCAAGCAGCCATTGGTTGATCCTGAGCAGCTCCGAGAAACTCTTTATAAATGCGCACACTTTCTCGGACTGTGCTGTAAAAGGTTCCTCGCCAGAGTAGTTCAACCACAACACAGTGGTCCAGATCTCCATCCACCCAGTAGAGATCATCAAATGCTGATTAGGTAGACGTCACCCAACTCAGGATCAGAATCAGGCTTTACTGGCCAGGTTTGTTTACATGTACAAGGAATTTGGTTTTGGTTTTTTGAGCACAAGATCAGACAGAGATTCACATGTAAAATAAATTAAATAAATAAAATAAAACAATAAAATACAAATACAACCTACCATCTCACACACACACACACACACACACACACACACACACACACACACCCACCCCTTACATTAAGCATTAAAGTGCTGAGTGCAGCAGTAGCTAAAGGGTGTATAGTGGTAAAGAAAGGGATCAGTGGGGTAACAGTCAGACAAGTGGGGTAATGAGGTGCCAAGTAAGATGTTAGAGACTTCTCACACCACTGTTTATTCTACTACCCCATTTTCTTCATATTTGTCTGTTTTAGAGCACCGTGTTGAACATATTTCCCCACAAATACTTTCACAACATAAAACCGATGTTACACTAAACTGTTGGCGGGTAGATTTTCTTTGTCTTTGTGACTGAATGTAATAAATAGCCAAATCACACCGGCATCTCAAATGGTTAATGGTCAAATACACCTTCACATCCCTAATGAAGACGTTTCTGTCCTCAGTGTCACCTTGACCAAGTCATTTGTTGACACATTATTTATTGAAAAGAAAAAAGAAAAATCATCTACTGCTGCACCAGTTAGTAGAGGTCTGCACTACCATGGATTCCCGCAGGACCCAACACAATATCTTGCGGCACGGGCCTAATTTTCAGTGTTGCTTGCAGGAGTGGGCGGGGAATCAGACCCCTTCGGGCGGGAGCGGGAGGAGGCACACATAGAATTCATTTATATTAATGAACAGCCTAAAAAAAGTAGAGCGATCACTAAAAACACACGTAAAGTCATTCTCCAGCGACCAGTCAAGGAAACAATAATCACACCTACTGCTTCGCTGAAAGTCTCGCTTCTCATTTCACCGCTCAGGTTTACTAGTCAGC
This sequence comes from Pygocentrus nattereri, assembly GCF_015220715.1. Classification (NCBI taxonomy): domain Eukaryota; kingdom Metazoa; phylum Chordata; class Actinopteri; order Characiformes; family Serrasalmidae; genus Pygocentrus; species Pygocentrus nattereri. Next base: position 5,660,272 of record NC_051221.1, read on the forward strand.
GCTTTGAGTGCCAGACGCCGCGGTGTTTAGAGAACAGACCCGGAGCCGTTTTTGTGTCACGCGTGAAAATGAAACCGAAGACTGTAGAAAAACGTAAAAACTCAATGTTATGTAATCCGTGATGAAATGCTAGTTAAACAGATTTCCTGGTTGGTCCATCGGGCCTAAAACTTTTGCCCAAGTCAGAAAGCTGTCGGGGACCAACAAACACACCATGTACATTTAGAGATGCTATTTTCATTGATCAAAGCGACTAATGTGACCATTTGTCCATCTGGAAACAGGAATGTCTGTATAACTTTCTCTCCGCCCTGCAGCTCAAACACTGTATGAAAGGTCAGCGCGTTCCAGCTGTAGTGCTGAGACGGCACGTGTGAATCAGGCATCAGGGAGGCGAGCCTTCTCAGTCCGACGGCCACAGCTGCCCAGCAAAAACACCAAAAATAACCGCTCTGTGGGTCAATTCCTGCTCCGCGCTTAAACGATGAATAAACTGCGTTTGATGAAGTTACTCAGCGAGTCTGAGACCATGACGGCCCTGTATTATGGATTTTGGAATAGACAGCGTCTGATACTGAAGGCCAGTTTGCCTTGACGGGAATGCGTAAGTGGGAGCGGGACGAAAATAAAAAGCCCTGCTCAGACCTCTACCAGTTAGCTCAAGTGGTCTGAAGTACCAGCCTACGTTACTCGAGTATAAAGGCATTCTGGTTTAACTCGGCCACTGAAAGACCCACAGCTCTTGTTCATCAATAAAATGCTTTCAAAAATACTCGTTTGTTGTTATTTTGTCGTTTCAGCTTGTTCAAACTTCCCAATGTAGCATGAGTGAGAACTAGGACACCAGGATCTCAGCCAAAGCCCTTTATTCTGTTCCTCCAGGTGTTCATGACGTCTAATGGATGCTCAAATATTCCTGTATTTACTTCTGCTTGAAAGCTTCTGTGTCTCTGAAGTTAAAGTCAAAATTCCTCTTTTCCTCTGCTTTGAACAGACACCCAGCAGAACATGTATGAGGCCAAATAACAACTCCGTATACCCCCCACCCCCCACCACCACCACCACCACCACCACCACCACAGGTAAACACACAAAACTGGCTACAGTGTTTTCTGATTTATTTTACATATTTTATCTTCTTTAACTACTGAGTTTAAAATACTGTGATTTTTGACAATTTAAGAGTTTTACTAAGTATTTCTTTTTATTTCTAAATCAGGAACAAGCTGAACAGCTACAGGCCAAAACCCAGAAGCCAACAGAATAAACTCTGGACTTTGCTCTCACTCCTTTACTGCATCACGGCCTCCTGTTGTATTATATTGTTCTGTTGACTGTCTGGTTGTTACTTTCAGACTTATTGCAGAGGCTACAGAGCTGTGTAAAATAACACACAGTACACTTAAAGGACTTCATCAGTGGGCAAAAAACTGTTTCCTGCCACGTCTATTAACGTTCAGAAGGTCAACTCTTTTACCTGGTTTAATTCATTATTTTAAACCAGATGTTATTTGTCTGTATAAGCGCCAAACCCAACTCACCTCGTCAGCCAACTATCGGTAGAACCAGCTGGAAAAGTTAGTCATACAAGGAACCTGTAGAATTTCACAACTTTTTTAAGAGGGTTTGTAGAGGATTTGGCCACCCAAATAAATGTACATCTTTAATTTAACTCGACAGTTTTTTTTCCTCATTCTTTATTATTAAGATTATTATTAATTATAATGCCATTTTGTGTCAAGATTCACAATATTTAAAGTTTCATTGCCTGCACAGTTTGGCTATGATAGCAGAGCATGAACTGGGGGAGGTGCTGCTACACCACCAGATATTTGCTTGCTCAACAGAAGAGAAGCAGACAATCCTCTGCTGTTCAGTGCTCAAGAAAGAAGGAACCACTGGCTCAGCCGTTCATATCACAGCGTATATCTAGACCAGTTATATCAGAGCTGGGGCAGCAGCTCTGGTGGGCCTTGTTCTGAAAGCTAGATGGACAGTTGTATGTTTCACCTGCTTGCTCTTTGTAGAACAAGGCTTTTTGTAGTTCTTGAAGCCGTTTCTTGTTCAAGCATTCTTTTTGGCTTTTAAGTAGTTTGGGGCAAATTTTCCTCTTTTCCTTTCAGTCCAAATACCCACCTGGGCTGAGTACCGTACCGGTCACCCCTCTACAAAGGTGTGACAAAGAGCTGCTGTGTGCCACGGCCTTAAGTAGAGGAGTCCACAGGTGTGCCAGGTTGGGCCTAATCAACCCAAGGGCTCCTGAGAAATGGAGTTCCCTGAACTTGTGGTGCCTCGACACCGTCGCCCTCTGCTGGCGGCTGGTGGCGCAGGCTGAGCCCTTACAATATGCTCCTTATTTATAGCTGAGGAAAAGATGAACACGTTAAAAGAATAGCTTTAATCACTGCCTGCACCTGTTCAGTTTCACAGAAATGACTAATCTTAAATGTCTTAGATATCGTTGGATTTAACCTTCTTCATTAATCTAGGGATCAAATCAGGGAGATCCGCCTTGCGTCTGGAAGTAGACTTTATTTCTTTATGCACACATTTATTCACAGACAGACAACAAGCTGAGCCACTGAACACTGTAGGAGTCGTGTTTAAATAGGTGGATTGATATCAAGATTAGCCATGGCCAACACATAACAGAGCAACAGAAAACAGAAGTGGCCATATAGGGACAGGCCAAAATGACAGGACAGGATGCCCCGCCCCCAGGATGTCCACACAGAGGTCATACACACTATATAAGACTGCAGTACATGATCATTCCTTCAATATAAACCAGAAAACATAGGAATTCATATGAGATCACGTCTAATGTGAGCTGTTCTGAGACACGTGGCTCTGTGTCAACTGGGGAAGTGGGTTATAGAGCCTCAGAGACCACAAAATCAAGGCTATTACAGATGAACAACTTCACGCTCTGATGCACGTGTGATTTTTTAAGCGTGCAGATCACACCATGTTAATTTGAGGCCATACACTTCCTTTACTTGCTAGCTGCATTAGCCTTGTGGCCTTTACTTTCAGCCCTGCCGAATGATAACATTAAAGAAGAAAGTACTTTAGGTACTAAACCCATCTTGGCTGATTAACTGCATTGGAGGTGGGGTGCTGGGGTGAGGGGTGCACTACTGCTTAAAGCTGGGGTGTCCAATCTCCACACGGGTTTCTATTTGTGGTTAACACCTTCTTTAGTAGTGAACATAGTCCGGGGAACTACCCCCTCTGCATGTTCCCCAGACTATCATGTCAGGCCATGAAGACCTTTGTCGGCCCATGTGCAAAAATACAGTGCAATGAACCAGTTCTTCTAGGGCCTTGTGGGAGTTTTCAGGATGAGATCTGCAAAACTGTTTACCAAACCATATATAGAAACACAGTTGCATGCAAAGTTTGGGCAAGTTTGGGCAACCCTGGCCAAATGACATTTTGAAGCAAAAGGAATTGAGCAAATATCTGCAGAAATTATGTGATTTTATTATATATATATATATCTTTTTTTCCCACTTGTTAATGTTACTTTATATCTGATGACATTAAATAGCAGAAATAAATAAAACAGTAATTGTACAAATGTTTGGCTGCTCTACCAAGTCAGGCCTAGTAAGAACTCTCCTTTAGCAGATGTCACACCTTGCAAATGTTTTTTGTGGCTTTTAATTCTTCTTTTGCTTTTTGAAGAAGTAAAAGGTGTGGAATCCATTCTTCTGTCTACCTGTGCAGTGTTTCCTGGGTCACGGACTGCCACTCAACCCCAAAGCATAAGAGATCCACCCCTACGTTTAACAGTTGTCAAGATGTTCTCTTCATCAAATGCTGATCTAGTTTTTGTTTTTCTTTCCTTCCATGCAGATTGTTTTCATTCAGTAACACTGCACAGCAGAATGTCTCTGCTGCTCCTGTATCAACGAATCCTTCCTACAGGTCCTTTGCTGTCATGTGGGGGTTTTGCTTTGCCTTTCTGAGCAGAATACGAGCAGTTCTGTCTGAGAGTTTACTTAGTCTTCCAGATCTTGCCTTGACCTTCACAGTTCCCCTTAGCTAGCTTTTTGGGTCAGTCGGATTCGACAGTTGGAGAGAATGTAGTTGTGTTTGAGGGGCGCAGACTCAGATTTTTGGCCTCCTGCTCGTGTTTCAGACCATTCAGTTTATCAAACGTTTGTTGTTTTTGGACACAACTCAAGCGGAACAGATTCCTGCAACAACCAATGAAAACTGAGATGGTGAAAAAGTAAATTAACAAAGAAAAATGGTAAAAAAAAAATCACTCATGTGTGGAGTGAAGCTTTTTAATGAGCTGAGTTTAAGGCCCAATCGAGTTTATGTACATTTAAAACTCTAAAAATCCCAACATCTCATTTTTAAATCCATGATCCTCTTAAACATGTTTACCTGCTGCTTCTTTACTGCCTCAGTGATAACAGCAGAGAAAACAGCAGCAGCAGCTCCACGTTTGTTTATTTGCATCTCCTAGGAACCTCCTAGAGTTCAGTTCGGGTCAGTTCTGTTCGGGGCAGCAGGAGAGTGGTGCATGATCTCCAGTATTTCAGAGCCCAATAAAATCTGCAAGAAACAGTCGTACAGTGTGAGATGCGCAGTGTTTTATAATCTGTTGAGACCTTAAAAGTCGTGTAGTGAACCCAAGGCTGGAGAGGAACCCATGGTTGTTCAATGTTAGCACAAGGCTTGAAGAGTCCGAGACTTTGTTATGCTCTGTAACTGTCATCAACTCACAGTTCCCATTAACATTTAACACACGTTACAATGTTACACTCTCAATAATATTAACATTTGCAGAAAAAGTTTGCTGCAGAGAGTTTGCTACTTTTCATTTAGGAAAAATCCACAAATTATCCACATAATTAGGCACTTACCTGTACTTATTTGCCATTTTATCAAAAACCATCTTCCAAATGTGTGGACAATTAAAGACTGGAGCTCGTCTGCACATTCGGTCAGCCTCCTTCTACTCTTTTCATCAATGGAAAGGGCCCATTGTACCACAACTGATCATTAAACTCTACATCGTTCCTGAATGTGTAAGGCAGTCCAATCCTGCTTAGCAACTGCTGTTGTCCACCTTGGTCAATCCCTCATGCAGCATATGGATATAAGATGTGCCTGGAGTCCTTTGAAAGTGGAAGCTGATAAAGTAGAGTGGCTTTTCTAAAAACTTTCAAAGCAAGCATAGTTTGGCCCTGTGTTTAGCCCTAAATGTCCAGACCCAGCCATTCTGTTTGTGGTTGAGGTGGATGCCTTGGAGTGTGGCATGGGAGCTATACTGTCCCAGGTTGTGGGCAGTCCTCCCAGGACTTGTGGCCATTATTCAAGGACACGAACAGAAACTGAGCATAATGATGACATAAGAAATGGGGAACTGTTTGTCATGAAAGCCGAATTTGAAGTGGAAGCACTGGTTAGAGGGGGCCGAGCATTTCTGGTTCTAAAAACCACAAGAACCTAGAATCTATCAGCGAGGGCAAACACCTGAGCCGTCTACCATCGGCACAGGGAGTAAAATGTGAAGAGTTTATTTCAGAGTTTCAGATTTCAAACTCACACTTCTGTACTGACATGTGTGTGAACTGTGAAAGGAGGAAACTGTTCGAGGAGGAAGGAACTGGGTTTTTATTGTTCTGTGAAAGCGTGACAGCGACTAGACGGCAGTTCCTTTTCGGTTTCTCATCAAAACTAAAGCCAGACAGAGCTACTACTGCACTCCGTACAGACAGCAGACCATGAAGCTTCTCCTTTTAATGAGTCTTCTGATCTACAGCTCCATACAAACAGCTCAGACTGGTGAGTAGACCAGATCACACTGTGGACATTTTCATTATGATCAGACCAGGCTGGCCTGCAAATTCACTGAGACATTTACCCCGTGCCTGAACAAGACCAAGGGATGTCTGAGACCCTCAGGCAGCTTGTTCCAGCTTTGGGCAGCATAAGAGCTAAATGCTGTCTCACTGTGCTCGGTTCTAGTTTCCAGACTTTGCTAGCCTACCAGTCTCGACCTGGCAGGCCTGTTAGGTTTGTATTCTTCCAGTAGATCAGACATTCTGGTGTTAAGAGAAGGAGGAACTAACTGGGAGCCAATGTGAGGCTCTTTATACTGAAGTAATACACTCAGTTTTCTTTGCCTTGCTAAGCCGTGCGTTTTGAATGTGCTGTAGCTGTGGATGTTTTATTTTTTGGGTGGGATCCACTGAGCAGCCCACTGTAGTAGTGTAATCTGCTGGATAAAAGGACATAACCTTCTCTAAATCCTGTTTCTAGAGTGTGTTTTTCCTCTAGTTATACATTTGAGAAGAAGTAATAATTAGAGATCATAGAAAACACAAACAGTGCCAAAATCAAAACCCTGTTAAATTGTTCTTTAGCCGTTAATAGATTGAGTTAATAGATGAGACTACTGGAACTCGGGAAGTGGAAGAAGATGCTGAGTAAGAACATGACCATGCAAGAACACCAAAGAATGGGTGTCTCGGTAGTGAAAACACAGGACTGCTGTTCTTAAATTTTTTCTTTCAAGGTTTTTTTTTTATTATTTTTCCCCAATTATGTCGTCTCCAGTTCCACCCACTAGTTAGGACTCCCCCAATCACACGATGCCACCAACGCTAGAAGGGTGAAGGCTAACACAGCCACAGAGACCTGTGAAACCAGCCACCGCTTCTCTTCGAACTGCTGCTCATGCAACATCAGCGTTCAGGGGCTATCCTACCCACCCAGAGAGAGCAAGGACAACTGTGCTCTTTAGGACTCCCTGCCACGGACAGCTATAGCATCACCAGGGATCGAACTCATGATCTCCTGATGATAGTGGGGTGTTACGACCCCACGTTTTGTCTCGGGTGCCGTGGGATCAGTAACGTGGCATTAAAATACTGAACTGGTGGGAACGGATTGGAAGCTTGAGGAACAGACCAATATAGAGCTTTTAAAGCCATTTTATCAAAGCAAACCTCAATAAAACCAGAGTGCTGTGATAACCAGCACCACACTGGAAGAATCAAACTGGACGGCACCAAAGAAAAGAACAAACTAAACTGAACCACACCAGCCTAGTTTTAGCCTAGTATTTAGTTCATCTAAAAAAGGAAACAAAACCAACTACTCTACATCTGCCTAGCCGGTCACTAAAAGTACATATGGCAGTGCCCTTGACCCAGGGAGCTAGACAGAGTAGACCTCTAAGTGGTGCGAATGTATAGGCGCGCCCCTTTTACCCGTTTGACACCCCAGGTGATCTCATGTGAAGCAAAGTTAGAAGTATGCAGGTAGCATACCAACTAAAGCACTTCCCCAACACAAGAGACAAAGTCTAGCAAACTAAGTTAAAAGAAGCACCAATAAAACAGCTAAAACAAAAGCACATCCCAGCACAAGAGATTAAACAACTAAAACAGCACACGGGATCAGTCCTCGATATCTTCTGCCATCTTGAAGGCCTCTTTTAAAACATAGGCTCCTCCCCCAACTGCACCAGCCAGGCCTCTGATTGGTTCTCCTCACATGACTGGTTCCAGAGCAGGTACCTGTGAAGTCCTGAGGCACGAACACAAAACGAAACAAAATGTAGGTTTACCCGTAACAGAAGTGTCCATTTAGAGGTTAGGGTTTGGGACAGACACCTCCCAATAGAAGGTACCTTAAAAATAATGATTTGGCATATTTAGCTTTTTATTGCTATCTCTATTAATGCCTTGACTTTAAATAGTTGATCATTTGTGTAAATATCTCACTCTCTCGCCGCCTCTGTAAAAATCTGAAACTTTCCTTGTGTTTTAAATAGTGTTTCTGCTGCAAGGCCTCAAGTTTGAACTAATTCAGTAGGTTGTCTACCGAATCTTTTACACAGGTGGAAGAGCCGGAGGTGTTGGGTGGTAGACGTCCTCAGGTACAGCAGTAGGTTGCCGACACTAGCTAGACAAAATGAAAAGGGAGCGGTTTAAACCACCCAGTGACCACAACTAAAGCGTCCTGCTGCTGCGCTCAGACAGTGACACGTTTCTATTCAGCTCTATGATGAAAGACAGACTGACGTAACAGCTATTCTGGGAAGCAGACAGTTCAGCTCTGTTCAGAAATGAGGCCGTTCAGATATTTAGCCTGAGAAAGTCTGTTTAGCGGATGAGAGCTTTACTGCTCCTCCTGGTGTCCCCTGCTGTTCTCCACTGAACTCCACTGATGATGACTGTCAAGAAGCAGATGAAGCAGATGAACCCCAGTCAGCTGAGGCAATCGGTCTTCCTTCACTGTTTAGCCCCTTTTCACAGTAGCCAAAAGAGGCAGTGCTGCTTTGAAAGGTCCCTCAGTTGCATTGCTGATGGAACATATTTACATGAAAGAAATTGGATTTTCATCCTTGTAGTAGGTTAGCAGACAGGTCAATCTTCATAAAAGTCTTTTTCCTTTGTTTAAATGCATTTTTTTTACTGTATCAGTTGTACCAAATTGTTGGACATGAAGAAACTGCAGCTGATCATTTCATCTCAGCTCAGCCGTCTTTGTGAAAAGGTGTGGGTAGTTTTTATAGCAGGGCCCCCCCCCCCCAACCAACTCCACTTTCACCCATCACTGCTCACTGGCAGCTTAACAAATTTTAATACATTACGTTTTTTAAACATAATTATTGGGACACATATTTAATATGATTATAATATTTAGAAATATGTGGACACCCCTCCTAATTACTGCATCTTCCCCGCCCAGTGCTAAAATCAATGGCATAGCCTTGCAATCTCGATAGGCAATCACTGGCGGTAGAATGGGTCATACGGAAGAGCTCAGTGGTCCTCTCTGTTTGTGAAATTTTCACTCTACTAAATCCTCTGGTCAACTCTAAGTGCTATTATTGTGAAATAAAAGTGTGTCAGAGCAACAACAGCTCAGTCACGTAGAGACAGACCACACAAACTCAGACTGCGGCCGCTGAGTGCTGAATCACCGTTGGGCTTAAGAATGGCCTCTGCTGTGTTGCTTGACTCACTAAAGGGTTTCAAAATGCCTTGACACAACACCAGCACAAGAACTGTCCACTGGAAGCTTCTTCAAATGGGTTTCCATGGCTGGGCAGCTGCAAACAAGCCTAAGATCAAAATGCACAGTGGCAACTGGAGTGGAGTCTTGCTGCCACCAGAGCTGTGGAAACAGGTTCTTTGGAGTGATTAATCACACTTCACTATATTGCAGTCTGATGGCTGAGTCTGGGTCTGGTGAATGCCAGAACAACGCTACCTACCGCAATGCATAGTGCCAACAGTAAAGTTTGGTGGAGGAGGGATAATGGTCTGTGGCTGTTTTTCGGGGTTGGGCCCCTTAATTCCAGTGAAGGGTGATGTTAATGCAAAACAATGATGACAATGATGATGATTGACAGCTCACTCCACCTAGAGAGAGAGAGAGAGAAATCCGGATGCCCCCTGGACGCCTCCCGGTGGGGGTGTATCAGGCACGGCCTACCGGGACAAGACCCCGGGGTCGTCCTAGGACCCGCTGGAGGGTCTCCAAGTTGGCCTGGGAGCGGCTTGGGGTCCCCGGGAATGAGCTGGAGGAAGTTGCGGAAACAGAAAAAATTAAAACAGAATACGATGATTTGCAAATCCTTTTCAATCTATATTCAATTGAATACACTACAAAGATCAAACGGATAAACTTTATTGTTTTTTACAAATATTCATTCATTTTGAATTTGATGCCTGTAACACCTTCCAAAGAAGTTGGGACAGGGGCAACAAAAGACTGGGAAAGTTGAGGAATGCTCAAAAAACACCTGTTTGGAACATTCCACAGGTGAGCAGGTTAATTGGAAACAGGTGAGTGTCATGATTGGGTATAAAGGGAGCATCCCTGAAAGGCTCAGTCGTTCACAAGCAAGGACGGGCGAGGTTCACCACTTTGTGAACAACTGCATGAGCAAATAGTCCAACAGTTTAAGAACAACGTTTCTCAACGTGCAACTGCAGGGAATTTAGGGATTTCATCATCTACAGTCCATAATATCATCAAAAGATTCAGAGAATCTGGAGAAATCTCTGCAAGTAAGCGGCAAGACAGAAAACCAACATTGAATGCCCGTGACCTTCGATCCCTCAGGTGGCACTGCATTAAAAACCCACATCATTCTGTAACGGATATTCCCACATGGGGCCCAGCCCTAACAGTCTAATGGATGAGGAATAAAATACTGGAAATGCCATGGAGTAAATAAACATAGGTTTCACTTTACGTACAGCTGACAAATACAACAACAAGCTCTTATAATAGGGTTATAATATCATGTCTCTCAGTGACAATCTGTACCCACAGTGACAAATAAATTCATCCTGTAAAGCTAAATGTATGAATGTCTGACTCTTTAAGCTCAGTTACTCTAAAGAAGTGTGGGTGATATAGTTACTCACACATAGTTACTCACATCTATGACCTCATAATAACTCATTTTATTATATTATTAGTTACTGCATAGTCCTTAGAATTTGAGCATTTTAAGGAAACAGAAGTTAAACAGAAGTAATACCTGAAGGACCAGCCCTGAGCTGAGATATAATGGAAATGCCATGTAAGTGAATAAACTTATATCTCTCACTTACAAGCTCTTATAAGTTCTATGGGTCTGTAATAACACATACCAATCTACACCCTAATGATAAATAAATGCTGTGAGTGTTTATGAATAGACAGGTTTGTTAGTAATAATGCGCTCTGCAAGCTGGCACTGTCTCCTTTGGCACTGACAATATAACATGTTATGAACACTCATGAAGTATCATGCTAACAGTTTGCCATGCTTAATAAATATGGCTCTAAAACGTAATTCAATTTTATAAATATTTATAACCATGTTTATAACACCTTATTTGTGCATTATAGCATGTTGTGAATGTGTTTATAGAAGCTCATACACATGGTATTCATGGAAAGTGTTGCAAAATGATCTTCAACTTGATGTTTATTGGCGCTTTCAGTGCGATGTGTTCTAGTATAGCTGTGCTCTGCTACAGGATGCCACACTGCAGCGTTTGGTAGCCTTACATCCAACCACTGGTGCGCATTTCAACAAAATGCAGGCCCAAACTTTCAGTGACTCACTAATGAGTAGTGCGACACTCTATTATCATATGCCCTAAAAATTCTTATTCAAACAAATTTTATTCAATTATTTTTATAGTTTACATTAAATTACATTCACACTGCCATCATCAGATTTTGACTAGCACACCTTGAGGGCTTATGAAGTTGGGATGCTCTGGAAAATCAAAGTAAATCAAGTCTTCTTAACAAAATCTATCTTTTATTTGCAAATGATACGTTTTCTTAAGAAATTTCTGCGTTTAGTCCAGAACAGAAGGCAGTGTTGTAGACTGCAGTGTAAATATACAGAGTGTAATGTGTGACCTGCAGGTTTATTCTAATAGCTGATTTATTCCTGTTTCTGAGATGATCATATTTTAATTCTGCTCATGTTTGTTTTGACAGGAATATTCAGTCGGAGTGAAACAGAGGGGAGATTCGTCATCCTGGCCTGTGGAAATGAGGGTAACGTGACCTGGGAAAAAGGCACTGATGAAAGAAGATCTACCATCCTCACAGCTAAAGATGGAGAAATCACCCAGAGACTCAGGCCTGATCCAGAAAACAGATACAGTGTATTAACTGATTTATCACTGGTGATAAGGAGCCTTTCTCTCTCTGACTCTGGGATTTATTACTGTAACGCTGCTCCTGCAGTGAATCTGACTGTGAATCCTGCTCCACCAGCAGGTGAGTCACATTTATAACTGTGTTATACACAAATCACACTGACGGCCTTCTAATCAGTAATTTGTAGAACCCCGTGTGGGTGATTGTAGCATAAAATAATGTAAGAAATGTTAAACGTAACTGGTTTTGTTTTAACGTAACATCTGTTTTGTTTTGGGACCAGAAGATCTCAGACACAGCTGTCGTTCTGGAACATGCTTGTGTTTTGATCACTGAGTGGATGAGTGGAAGAAAAATAATTACATCATATACTGTAATTATGGAAATGAAGACTGTTGTAAAATAAATAAATAAATAAATAATAATGATTAAAAACACAGGGTACATGACGTGAATCCACTGTTAGTAATAAAGGTACAGTGGAGGTACATCAAGTTACAAACAGTGTAAATGTTCCCTCAAAGGTTCTACAGGGGTTCTAACGTCTGTTTGTGAGCCTTAAATCAGTTCCTCCAGGTGAAAAGTTGGTATTTGTTCCTTTTCATAACCGAATGTTTTAAAACAGAGCAGTAGAGTAAAAGCCTGGAGGCGAGGCAGGGGGTATGGAGTCAGTACAGCTTAGAACAGATCATTTCAGTGGATTATGGTTCAGTTATGTTCCCTGACTAAAGGGACTGAGATGGAGCCTTGAGGGTCCCACCCCAGTGACCGTTTAGTACCTTTATTTCTGAGAGAGTAGAATTAAAAATATGACTGTAACAGAATTTGATGGAGCTGTGTTCCCTATCTAAAGATCCTGAAGATGCACCCTTAAAGGTACTGCCCCAGTGATAGTTTAGTGAGGGTATATATTAAACAACATTAACCAGTGAATTTAATAAAACTGAAAATCTGACTTTTTTTAATAATGAATAATTAATTATTACATAAAAGATAAAGATAGTATGAAAAGTCTGCACTGTCAGCTGCTGAATGAGAGCTGCTTACCTAAGATAAGATGACATATGTAGGGGTGATATAGTAGAGGGGTGATATAGTGTAGGGGTGATATAGTGTAGAGGTGATATAGTGGAGGCACTGGTTCAGTACAGCAGCAGAGATAAATAAGTGGACATGAAGTGCCATTGCAGTGATTGTCTAATTGGAGTTTAAGTGTCTTCCAGCTTCAGGGAAGAAGCCGTTCCTCAGTCTGGTTGTTTTACTCTTAATGCTCCGCAACCTCCTACCTGAGGGGAGCGGGACAAAACAGTGTATATACTGGATGGGTGGGGTCCTTCATGATGCCAGTGGCCCTTTTCCTGCATCTGGAGGTATAAATGTCAATGGTGGTAGGAAGGCTGACTCCAACAATCCTCTGTGCAGCCTTCACAACCCTCCGCAGAGCTTTCCTCTCCGCCACAGAGCAGCTTCCGTGCCACACAGTGATGCTGGAGCAATGTTGGCAATGTTGTTTGCCCCTTCTGAAATCCACAATCATCTCCTTTGTCTTCTTCATGTTGATGCATAGATTGTTCTCACTGCACCAACTCTCCAGGTGTTCCACCTCCTGCCTATAGCCAGACTCATCACTATTTGTGATGCATCCAACCACTGCCATATAGTCTGCACACTTTACAATGTGACAGCCTGGATGGACGGCTGAGCAGAGTCATAAGTGAGTAGTGTAGAGCCCCGAGGGGAGCCGGTACTGAGGATGATGGTGGAGAGGAGATGTTGTGAATCCTCACAGGCCTGTTAGTCAAGAAGTCCAGGACCCAATTACAGAGAGAGGTGCTCAGTCCAAGTGTATGGAGTTTGTAAGCCAGGGTTTGGGGCATCATGGTGTTAAAGGCAGATGTGAAATCCACAAAGAGCATATGCAGTTAAGAATCCTTACTCTCCAGGTGGGTGAGGGCAGCGTGGACCACAGAAGAGATTTCCGATACGCGTACTGGTGTGGATCCCCAGTGACGTCAATGTTGGACTACTGTGGAGCTCTTAGGGACTGGGATGATGGTGGCGGTCTTCAGGCAGGTGGGGACAACTGCCTGGGTTAAAGAGGAGTTGAAGATGTCTGTCAGCACCTCAGAGAGTTGGTCTGCACAGCACTTGAGCACACGCCCCAGAATGTTATCTGGGCCAGCAGCTTTGCGGGGATTAATCTTCTTAAGGATCCTCCTCACCCCAGTTTGGGTCACACTGAGGGGCTTTTCTCCAGGTGGTGGAGTGAGTCAGGTGCTGGGGGGTGTGTTTGGGCCCTCAAAGCGGGCATAGAGCTTATTGAGAGCGTCGGGCAGTGAGAGGTCCCTAGTGCACTGTGCATCTATGGTGTTGTAGTCTGTGATGCAATTGATGCCCTTCCACATGCTCTGTGGACCCTGGGAAGAAAAATGACCCTGGATCTTCTGAGCGTATGCAGCTTTGGCCTTCTTTACGCCTGCCATCAGCTCACGCCTGCCGTCGTGCTCACCTTCAGACCTGAAGGCAGCATCGCTGACTTTCAGAGGAGATCGGACCTCTGCATTCAGCCAGGGTATCTGGTTCGGGTAGCACGTCACAGTCCTGGTGGTGGTGACATCCTCAGCACACTTGCTGATGTATCCGAGGACAGCAGATGTATAATCCTCTAGATCCAGCTCCCCATCCTGCACAGCAGCAGCCCTGAACACCTGCCAGTCTGTGCACTCGAAGCAGTCCTGCAGCACAGAGTCACCATCACTGGACCACACAGTAATGGTCTTCTGTGTGGGTCAGGAGCGTCTCAGCGGGGGATGATAGGCAGGAACCAGCATGATGGAGATGTGATTGGAGAGGCTAAGGTGGGGGTGGGGCACGACTCTGTATGCGTCTCGTATTTTTGTAAATACATGGTCCAGTGTGTTATTTCCCCTGTTGTTATGGTGACGTGCTGATAAAACTTTGGCAGAGTGTTTGCCAGATCTACGTGGTTAAAAATGACACAGTTTGTGCACCAACCTTTGTTTACATACACGCATACATAAGCCACCCCCATGGGCTTTCCCCGATAGCTGGTTGCGGTCCACACGGAAGAGCAGCCAGCTGGCGATCTGGAAGGCTGAGTCTAGCATGCTGTTATTTAGCCATGTTTCCGTAAGACAAAGTACAGAACAGTTCCTCATCTCTCTGGAAACACTCGTCCTCAGTCACAGAAGGTCCAACTTGTTGTCCATTGAGCGGACATTGGCCAGGAACAGCCATCGCTTCCTCTTGCCCCTCTTCTGGGTCAGTTCCAAAGTAAACCACAATACACCGAAGGCAATCATATCCAAGCAGGGAAAAGCAAAGCAGGCTAAAATACCATCTAGGCAGGTCATGTGATACATACATACAGGTGAACATCATCAGTATTCAGGAGAACTTTAGCGGTGATTGGCCTTTCAGGAAACTTTCAGATGTTTTTAAATACATATTCTCTAATATATGGTTTTGCTTTTCTCCTCCAGCCAGCACAGCTTCACCTACAACAACAGGTAACAGTGCAATTACAGAACACGCTCCCCTCAGAGCCGCTGCCGTCACCTGATTGTGTGCTTAAGTAACCAAGTAGAACAGTTTCTACTAGTTTTCTTCTATTTTCTATTTCTAAAACACAAATCCTACATCTGTGTTAGATGGTGTGAGTTTTCTTCTGTAAAGAGTACTAAAGCATTAGTGTCATGCAGATAAGCAGGTATATGGTATATATCCTCCCCTGAGTGACTGATTTCCTGAATATAAACCTAGATAAGTTGGGACAATTGCTCTGACTTTAGCTTAGCTGTGGTGTGGAGCTTAACCCAGGTTAAGTGTTGACTTGCTGGCTCATCTGAAAGATGTCACTGTATCTCAGGTTTAACTGGAGTTTACCTCACACCTGCTAAAGACAGTTTTATAGAGGCTTAAGGCAAGATTATCTTACCTAGGCCCATAAACCTTCTGTAAAGGTGCTTTGTGTTTTAATTAAATGCCATATTGATTGAATTAAACACACCCTGAGGTACCGTACTTAACTAGAGGAAGCGTTAATGACTACAGTCTTGATCAGGCTTTCCAGACTGTATTGTTTAGAGAAACTAGAGATATTGACTTAAAAGGGAAACTGTGGGATGTGGAGCTCGTACCAGTTGACTGTGGAGATCAACAGGAGAGAAAGCGATGTTGCTGCCCTCTCTGGGTTGATTCACAGCCTGTTGGTGAGGTAAGCAAAGTGGCTCATTAAGAGGCAGAAGGTCAGGTCAGTGCAGCAGTGCATTCGTGGCTTCATGTTGATGCTGAGCTCTGCGGGTGTAGTGGGTCTTTTGGGTGGCGTCCACAGGTAAAATTTCCCCATTGTGGGAAAAAACAAACAAAGGCCACTTTATAATAATAATTAATAACAAATGGATATGAAACATGAAGCATAAGTAACAATCAACGTGTCTTAATATGAAACTTTCAGATGTTTTTAAATACATATTCTCTAATATATGGTTTTGCTTTTCTCCTCCAGCCAGCACAGCTTCACCTACAACAACAGGTAACAGTGCAATTACAGAACACGCTCCCCTCAGAGCCGCTGCCGTCACCTCACCCTTTCTGTTTAAGCCCTGAGGTGACCAGTTTAGCCGAAATTGTATTAAACTGAGGCTAAACTGCTGCTAAACTAATGACTGAGCAATATCCCCAACGTCGCTCACAGAACAAAACTTTGCATCTTCATTTTTGTCGTTTGTCATTAGATCAATAAGAACAAAAACTTCACCTTCGTCCAGTCATGAGCCAAATAATCAGTGAGAGCTAAAGGCTGCGTGACTATAGATGTTTACTAGTAGACTACTCATTTCTGCACCATGCAGAATATTTAAATTTTTTTCTGAAGGGCAAAAAAGGTGCAACAAGATACAAAGTGGGTTTACTCAAAGTTTTTTAAAGGCATTGAAAATTAGATTCATTCAAGAACCCTGAATTTTACCCACATGTTAACATGAAGCAAATTTGGAAAACCGTGAAGGACAAACTAATGATTAAACTGAATGTTTATAACCAATCACCAGAGCCCGTAAAGTATAAGAATAAAAGAACACTTTAGTCACCTTGTATTAAAAACCCAATAAAATTATAGACAAACAGTTGTTAGCTAATCGTGTACAATATAACTGATTGAAGGTCCACTTTTAAACACCTGTGAGAAGTGGAAATTTTAAAAAAAGCCTGAATTAGTGATATATCCTAGTATTAAAGCCTAAAAAAGCTAGATAAACATTTAACAAGTATTGAAATGAAAGAACTTTTGTGGCCTCAATATAGAACCCCAAATTTTGTCTAAGATATTTTGAAATCATTAACGTGGCATTAAAATGTTGAAACGTTTTCGAAACTCTAGCTGATATGAATAATCTAGTGAAATATTGTTAGGTAGGGTTGGCAATGTAGTTACCCTATGTAAGCACATCCCTATCACAACAGCACTAGAGCATGCGGAAAATCCTCAAATCTGCACAGCACAGAATCTCTCGTTTTTAGATCGTATATTCGAGATCAAGAAATTCAGACCACGTCTTTTGTGACTGTAGGTTTCTTTAGCGCTATTGCTGTGCTGGTCGGAGTGCTGCTGATAATGTTGGCTCTGTTCGTACAGAGATGCTGTTTCAAAAGGAAAGGTGAGTGACCATCTTTATCAAATGACAGGCTACATTCCAACACGTTCAACATAGCAGCAATCGCTTTCATTCAATACATCATCCTGTACTGAACTGTCTGTCTTACTGTTCTCAGCTGCCAGAGCCACCAAGACTGATAATGTCTATGAAATCGTAAATGATGAGGCAGCAACCACACAGCCTGGTGAGCCTTAACAGTGTAACTCATGCAGTCAAACACTTTAGCTGGTATACAAGACCTGTTAAATATCTGAGGAGATCTACCTTTTAAAACAGATGAGCATGTTTTCTTCAAGCTGAAAGAAAAACATTTCTGCAACGTTTACTGACAGTGCTATGTGGGGGATGAAAGAAAGGGCCATCCACTTTATCTCCTTGTTCTGTTCATCAGCACATAAACCATTTAGGTGTTTAAACCACCTTTGGGGGGGCAAAAGGTTTCATTATCTGCTTTTAATAGTGTTGTAGTCAAAACAACCTCCATCTACTCCAACCATATGCCTAGCTGAGATCAAATCAATTCAAATTTCATGACAAACAAAAGTCTAAGTGCAGATATTATTTCATTCAAGACCAATCTGAGTCCAAACACTATTCAGATCAAGACCAATCTGAGTCCAAACACTATTCAGATCAAGACCAATCTGAGTACAAATGCTATTCAGATCAAGACCAATCTGAGTCCAAACACTATTCAGATCAAGACCAATCTGAGTACAAATACTGTTCAGATCAAGACCAATCTGAGTACAAATACTGTTCAGATCAAGCCCAATCTGAGTACAAATACTATTCAGATCAAGCCCAATCTGAGTACAAATGCTATTCAGATCAAGACCAATCTGAGTACAAATACTATTCAGATCAAGACCAATCTGAGTACAAATACTATTCAGATCAAGACCAATCTGAGTACAAACACTATTCAGATCAAGACCAATCTGAGTACAAATACTATTCAGATCAAGACCAATCTGAGTACAAATACTATTCAGGTCAAGACCAATCTGAGTACAAATGCTATTCAGATCAAGACCAATCTGAGTACAAACACTATTCAGATCAAGACCAATCTGAGTACAAATACTATTCAGATCAAGACCAATCTGAGTACAAACACTATTCAGATCAAGACCAATCTGAGTACAAACACTATTCAGATCAAGACCAATCTGAGTACAAATACTATTCAGATCAAGACCAATCTGAGTACAAATACTATTCAGGTCAAGACCAATCTGAGTACAAACACTATTCAGATCAAGCCTAATCTGAGTACAAATACTATTCAGGTCAAGACCAATCTGAGTACAAACGCTATTCAGATCAAGACCAATCTGAGTACAAACACTATTCAGATCAAGACCAATCTGAGTACAAACGCTATTCAGATCAAGACCAATCTGAGTACAAACACTATTCAGATCAAGACCAATCTGAGTACAAATGCTATTCAGATCAAGACCAATCTGAGTACAAACACTATTCAGATCAAGACCAATCTGAGTACAAATACTATTCAGGTCAAGACCAATCTGAGTACAAATACTATTCAGGTCAAGACCAATCTGAGTACAAACACTATTCAGATCAAGCCTAATCTGAGTACAAATACTATTCAGGTCAAGACCAATCTGAGTACAAACGCTATTCAGATCAAGACCAATCTGAGTACAAACACTATTCAGATCAAGACCAATCTGAGTACAAACGCTATTCAGATCAAGACCAATCTGAGTACAAACACTATTCAGATCAAGACCAATCTGAGTACAAATGCTATTCAGATCAAGACCAATCTGAGTACAAACACTATTCAGATCAAGACCAATCTGAGTACAAATACTATTCAGGTCAAGACCAATCTGAGTACAAACACTATTCAGATCAAGCCTAATCTGAGTACAAATACTATTCAGGTCAAGACCAATCTGAGTACAAATGCTATTCAGATCAAGACCAATCTGAGTACAAACACTATTCAGATCAAGACCAATCTGAGTACAAATACTATTCAGGTCAAGACCAATCTGAGTACAAACACTATTCAGATCAAGACCAATCTGAGTACAAACACTATTCAGATCAAGACCAATCTGAGTACAAACACTATTCAGGTCAAGACCAATCTGAGTACAAACACTATTCAGGTCAAGACCAATCTGAGTACAAATGCTATTCAGATCAAGACCAATCTGAGTACAAACACTATTCAGATCAAGACCAATCTGAGTACAAACACTATTCAGATCAAGACCAATCTGAGTACAAACACTATTCAGATCAAGACCAATCTGAGTACAAACACTATTCAGATCAAGACCAATCTGAGTACAAATACTATTCAGATCAAGACCAATCTGAGTACAAACGCTATTCAGATCAAGACCAATCTGAGTACAAACGCTATTCAGATCAAGACCAATCTGAGTACAAATACTATTCAGATCAAGACCAATCTGAGTACAAATAATATTCAGATCAAGACCAATCTGAGTACAAATACTATTCAGATCAAGACCAATCTGAGTACAAACACTATTCAGATCAAGACCAATCTGAGTACAAACACTATTCAGATCAAGACCAATCTGAGTACAAACACTATTCAGATCAAGACCAATCTGAGTACAAATACTATTCAGATCAAGACCAATCTGAGTACAAATGCTATTCAGGTCAAGACCAATCTGAGTACAAATGCTATTCAGATCAAGACCAATCTGAGTACAAACACTATTCAGATCAAGACCAATCTGAGTACAAACACTATTCAGATCAAGACCAATCTGAGTACAAATACTATTCAGGTCAAGACCAATCTGAGTACAAACACTATTCAGATCAAGCCTAATCTGAGTACAAATACTATTCAGATCAAGACCAATCTGAGTACAAATACTATTCAGATCAAGACCAATCTGAGTACAAATACTACTCAAAACACAGCAAGGTGTCCGTAGACTTTTTACAGGCAGTCTATGTACAAACGTGGTTTTGATTATAAACTGGATTTCTCTTCTCTTTCACAGCATCTTCTCCTCCAAAGGAATATGAAGCCATTTATGTGCTGGCAGGTGATCCGGAGGTCATAAAACTGGGTAAAGTTTTCAGACGTTTCTGTTGTTTATCTGAAGCTACAGCGCTGATTAAAATCTTCTGCTTCAGCTTCTTTATTTAAGATCATGCAACACTCAGCTAAACATCTCAGACTGGTTCCTGACCACAATGTCCAGGGCTGTACTTTAACATCATGTCTGCATGTCTACATGCTTTATACCATCATACTTGTTCTTTGTTTATCAGGCTTGAAGAACCAAAGTGCAGCTTCCCCTTTAAAACCACAAGCTCAGTCCACTGAGAACAACCCGGTAAATAACCTACAACACGGCTCACTTTCATACATCATCACTTCTTATCTACTGTATTAATGACAAATAACAGCAAACTAATGAACCTCTGACTGTGTAAGAGTTCTGCTCTTTCTGTTCTCTTTCTGTCTTCATGATGTTCTCAGACCTCTGATACGTCAGTGGGCGTATATAAAGCCCAGTTTACGGTCTAAACTTCAGTGATGTCACTGTAGTTACAGTAGATTTTTGTCTCATCCCTCAGAGTGAGCCGCTCTATTCCAGCATCCAGCTTCCCCGGCCTCTGTAAGGCCTAGCTCTGGTGAGTGGTTGGAGATGCCTAGGATGTGACATTATATCAGGTCAGAAGTTAAGAAGATAGCACAAAACATATTTATTCACCAAAGAAGCTATGAATCATAATATAACATTGATATTACCCTTAATGTTTAAAGACCACTCCCACTAGTATATTCACTATACACACTATATGGCCAAAAGTATGTGGACAGCTGACCGTCACACCTGTATGAGCCTGTTGGCCAACCCTTTCTTCATGGAGTTGACCTATGTTTGTATCTATAACAGCCGTCGTTCTTCTGGGAAGCTTTCCACAAGAGAATGGTGTGTATCTGGGAATTTGTGCCCATTCAGTCAAAAGAGCATTTGTGAGGTCAGACACTGATGTTCTGGCTGACAATCAACGTTCCAGTTCATCCCAAAAGTGTTCAGTGGGGTTGAGGTCAGGCCTCGGTGAGGGCCACTGGAGTTCCTCCCCACCAAACTCATCAAACCATGTGTTTATGGATCTGCTTTGTGCACAGGCACTGAGTCATGCTGGAACTGGAACGGGTCTTCCCCAAACTGTGGGAATGCCATGAAAACCCATTTTATGAAGCTCCTGCTTCCTGCTTTTTTTAAAATAAAAAAAAAACGGTTCTTTCAATGCATAAACGAGTTGGTTAAATTGGTTCTTCTCTGTGACTAAGCCTTTACCCAATCTTTAAAATGTAAACATCCATCCATCCATCCATTTTCCAAGCCGCTTCTCCGTCAGGGTCGCGGGGGGGTGCTGGAGCCTATTCCAGCAGTCTTCGGGCGGAAGGCAGGATACACCCTGGACAGGTCGCCAGTCCATCACAGGGCAGACAGACAGACACAGACAGTCACGGCAGTGTAGCATGTCCAACTGGCCTGACTGCATGTCTTTGGACTGTGGGAGGAAACCGGAGAACCCGGAGGAAACCCACGCAGACACGGGGAGGACATGCAAACTCCACACAGAGAGGACCCCGGTCGAACCCAGGCCCTCCTTGCTGTGAGGCGACAGCGCTACCCACCACGCCACTGTGCCGCCAAAATGTAAACAAATAAATTAAAAAAATGCCATGAAATAGTTTCTCACTTTCAATTTCTCATAGACTTCTAGTGTATTTGTGACTGTGTGTATGTATTTATATGTATATGGTGTGCCTGAGTGTTCATGCCCATTGTCTATTTATTCAGTCGTATGTGAATGTTTGACATGTTGAAATGATATATTGTTGATTTTGTGAGTGAAAATATGTTAACACATCTACAGAGAGTACGTTCATATGGGGTTCTAAAGCAAATGTTATTTCTACGTATTTGCTGAGCTTAACTTCTGCACCAGCCAACCTTTGCTTTATTTTTTCCAACATTCATTTCAAGCAAGTAGCAGTACATTAAAACGTGTGTTCTCTGTGGAGAGTGTATTAACTTGCTCCTCTGCTGTGGCTGTGGTTGAGGGTCTGTGGTGAGCTTTTCTCTCTCATTGAGAACCTGTGGTAGATCTGAGTGACCTGCTGAACAAAGTGGAGCATATCAGCTCATGCTGGTATTTATGTTAAAAAAACGTTCAAGAAGACAAGCTCGGTCATCTATGTCCATATTATCGTTCCCATGAAAGTCCAGACTGGTTGTGGCCAATCCTGTAATGTTTAGTGACCAACCAGAAAATAAGCGATTAAGTAGGAAAATGAGCTAGCTGGCACAAAAGCCTGTCAGAATGGCTTCATTTCTAAAGCATTAATGTCCTGCTACTGGTTTTCTGGATCTGGATTAAACCTAGTCTTATTTAGACAGAATGGACACAGTTTGCAGTCGTGCTGTTCTACCACATCCAGAATGTAGAGTGGCATCGTGCTGAAATGGCTATGAATGTCCCTGAAAAAGATGTGCTGTCCATTTCAATACAGATTTTAATGCAGCCTTGTCCACTTGGCCTCATTATTTATTTTTTAAAAGAACTTTGTTAGATGAACTTTGAAGGGTTGAGTGACCGACTGAATGACGGTGTGGGAGATAAAACAGAGTAAAAACACCCTGAATATGTCAGAACTACACACGAGCTCTGAATGAATGAACTCCTTCTGTCGATTCTTCTCTTTTCGCCTTTAAACAGGACGTCACCGCTCAAAATAACGTCATGACTTCAGCGCTTTGTCTAGACCCACATTTCATAAATCATTTCTACGTAAATGACATAAATCCATGTCGTCCTGTGTTGTTAAATGCTGGCGTATCGACTTTAATCAGAAGCCTGTTGTGAGGGGCGGAGCTGCTGCTCTACGCTCAGCCCTCCTCCTTTATCCGGGCTTGGGACGGCACAGTGACCTTATAGAGACACTTTGGCAGAGCTACTTAGTTTTTCTGTCTTCTTTTTTTTTTTTTTTTACTGTGGGTAGGAGTTCACATCTCCATTAATCTGGAATCATATATAACATATATATATATATATAAGTTATGTATACAGACATCACTTAACATAGATCTTCATAATGGAGCACAAACCATGAACTCATCACCACTGCACAGGTCCTGACCTACGTTTGAGCCACAACACCTGCTGGTTTGCTTATTCAGGCTCTTAGATTCACTTGCTCTTCATTTCTTGGCCACTTCTAATCTTTTATTAAATGCAGCAAAGACTAAACCCAATTTGATTTTCCTCAATTTCCCAACTTCTTTTTATCCTAGCTAAATATTTATATTTAGCTAATTTATATTTATAAATATATATAATTTATAAATATATATAAATATATTTATAATAGCTAATATTTCCCTGTCTTGTTTAAACATTACAGTGGCGTTTCAGGCGTACAGTGGCGTGTCTAGGTATTTTCTGTAGTCCGGTGCTGAAACAGACCAAGTACCTAAACAGTGATTCAGTATTCAAATGGTACTTTGACGCTTAGCAGAGTAGCCCAGTACCCATGCACGCCCCCAAATTAGGTCCAAAAAAGGGAATCGGGAACTCCGGGCACAGTGGGCAGTGGGCAGTCTACCTCTAGATAGATACGTTTGCTAACAGCTTGGTTTTCCTTCCTTTGCTTGCTTTAGTTAAGTTCACTCACAGTCGCGTATCTTTATAAAATGCTCAAATACAACGGTTTTCATTTTCAAATCTTCTGTCAATATATGATCTCTGCATGTTGAAAAGCTGAAAAAAGTGCATTACTTTTAAAGATGTTACTAAAGGGGACTTCCAATGATTTTCCAGTGACTGCCAAACCGGATAACTGAGATGATTCAGAGCGGTTTGGTGTGAATTGGTTCACATGTCTTTACAGTGGTGGTGATGGGAACCAGGCATCGCCATGACTACAACACAGATATAGACTTATATTTGCTAAATATATTTTAGCCCAAAACCATCTCAAAACTATCCTAGAACAATTTGCTGTGCATCAGGCAGTGAATGCATAACCATTTCCTGTAGTAAGTTTCTGTGAGGGAGCTTTTAGAGGGGGACGTCTGGTTCCCATCACCACCACTGTGAACAGCTCTGACTGGGTAAGTTTCTCTAGAACAGAGAGTTTCACACCAAACCGCTCGGAACCGCTAAGATCTGGACCCCAAGAAAATAAACCCTGGACTTCACTGCCTTCATTTCTTCAGGATCAATAAAGTATCTAACCTCTGTGTACATAAATATATTTTTATTAGGGACTTGCTGAATTGTTGTAATCCATTCATGATGAAATCCAGCTGTTAAAGTCATTCATGGTGAAATCCAGCTCTTAAGGTGACTTATGTTGAAATCCAGCTGGTAAGGTGATTTATGTTGTAATCCAGCTCTTAAGGTGATTTATGTTGTAATCCAGCTGCTGAGGTGATTTAAGGTGAAATCCAGCTGTTAAGGTGACTTATGTTGAAATCCAGCTGTTAAGGTGATTTATGTTGTAATCCAGCTGTTAAGGTGATTTATTTTTACTATGTTACTGCTCACTATCTTCAGTGGACGTACATAAAGCAGCTTGTTCGATTTAAACTCAAACCTGTGATTAAAATCTACTTTTTGAGACAACTGTGAACTTTATTTGTACATTCAGTTTAAGAAATTCTCCTCTGCAAGTAACATTAGCAGTAGGCCAACTCGTTTGTTAGCTTAGATGGCTCTTTTTATCTGTAGCGTATATTTTAAGAGTCATTTCCAGATTTCTTTGTGACTAATGAGTGTTAACCTCGAGGAATCACATAAAAACAAACTCCCAGGAAACTGAAATAACTGCAGAACTGAACACCAGTTGAAAAGTGTAGATGCTGTTAGCTTCAGCTCAGCGAGAGCTTCTTCAGCTTTGAGAAACTTCAACGACTCCTAAAAACACAACATAACACCTTATTCAGTTTAACTGGAGCGGTTAAGGTTTCTAAGGTTTAACTGGAAGTTAAAGGTTTCTATTGAACATTACGGCGTCTGAGTGTCTGAATGTTGAGGAAATAAACCGCACTGACCGGTTTAATCAGGAGGACATTACAGTCAGGGGACCTCGCTGTTTCCTCCAGCTTTCCTCTGGCGGTGAAGCGCTTTCTAGTGATGAAGCTGAAGACCAGCGTCTGTTTAGAAAGACCGTCAACATAAAACCAGGATCTCCTCACAGATACAGAGTGAACATCACTGACAGGTGATATTAGTTTATTTGAAGATAAAAATAAAACCAGCATATTCTCATTTTAGTCTGAACTCAATCATTTGTTCCACATTTCAGCCCAGATTGCTTTTTGATGGAGTCATAATGCAGGTCAGCCAATCAGAACAGAGCTCATTTTCATGTATCAGTCTTAAAGGCACAGTAACATGAACAGCCTGTTTAATTCTAAAGGATAAAGAGGAAAATGCTCATGTGAAAGTTGATTATGACTACTTTTGGTACAAAGATCCCCCATAAAACCCACAAATCCTTTCCACTGGCCTCAGGAGAAAAAAGAAAAAACAAGAAAATTGTTGAATATGGGCCGTTTTAAAGTGCACTGTTTACATTGGTCTACGTCGCCTCCTTCTGACAGCAGTGACTCACTGCGTTGAGAACAACCCAATTAGAAACACCAGAACAGACTCATTTTCTCTGTCGCTCACCTCAGTGACAACCACTTCAGGTAATACATGGCCAGAATCCTTGGACAATATATTCATTCAGCATTAAACGATGCCACTGTTTTACATAATCAGTGCTTTACTTTATTACAATAGTAATATCACATTCTAGAGACGTGGATAGTTGGTCACCCAAACGTGATTCAGGAGACCCAATGATGATCCTCCTAATATTCCTTAGGAGAGACAGCAATAGACAAAAAGGAGAAATGAGAGTTCAGTGCTATGACCTTCAAATCTGAGCACAGTGTGTAATTTTACAGAGCTGTTTACTAAAACCTGAGTAGGCGTATGAAGTTACTGGCCACTTTTTCTCAGGAGAAACATCTGAGGAGCAGGAGATGCTTTAGCTAAAGTCTCATTTGTCTTTCCATCTGATTTCACTGAGAATTTTCTCTTTTTGGAATTTTCTTTCTTCTGAACATGGAAGCTCCACTATAAATAAACGTAGACTAAATTCAAGCTTCCAAACTTCTTTCTATGAATGTCACGTTTGTACGCATCTATAAACACATTTAGGACATGTTATAATGCATTCATAAGGAACTATAAACGTGTTTATAAATATTGTTAAAAATGCAATACACATTATAGACATGCTTATTATGCCTTATCAGGTCAAAGACCATCAGAGAGGAGAAGAGGAAGGCGGGTTAGAAAGCAGCGAGGGAGAAGGAAAGGCAGGAGTGTGGAGGTTAGAGTAGGGACTCTGAACATAGGGACAATGACTGGTAAAGGCAGACAGCTTGCAGACATGATGGAGAGAAGGAAGGTAGATATTCTGTGTGTCCAGGAGATCAGATGGAATGGAAGCAAGGCCAGGAACATTGGAGGTGGATTCAAACTGTTCTATCATGGTGTAGAGAGGAAGAGAAATGGAGTAGGGATAATCCTAAAGGAGCAGCTTGGGAAAAGTGTTCTGGATGTAAAGAGAGTGTCAGACAGGATCATGAGCCTGAAGTTGGAGGTTGATGATGTAATTTTGAATGTGGTCAGTTCATATGCACCACAGGTTGGTTGTCATTTAGAGGAGAAAGAGGAATTTTGGAGTAAGATGGATGAAGTGGTAGATGGTGTCCCTAGAGAGGAGAGATTGGTGATTGGTGCAGACTTCAATGGACATGTTGGTGAAGGGAACAGAGGGGATGAAGAGGTGCTGGGTATGTATGGTGTGAAAGACAGAAATGCGGAAGGTCAGATGGTGTAGATTTTGCAAAGAGAATGGAAATGGCTGTGGTGAACACGTATTTTCAGAAGAGGGAAGAACACAGGGTGACATACAAGAGTGGAGGGAGGTGCACACATGTGGATTATATCCTTAGCAGGAGATGCCACCTAAAGGAGATTGGAGATTGTAAAGTGGTGCCAGGGGAAAGTGTAGCAAGGCAGCATAGGGTGGTTGGCTGTAGAATGAGATTAGAAACAAAGAAGAGGAAGAGAGTGAAGACAGAGATAAAGATTAGATGGTGGAAGCTGAAGGAGGAGGATGGTTGCAGGCAGTTCAGGGAAAAATTGCAACAGGCCCTTGGGGGCAGTGAGGAGCTACCTGAGGACTGGGAAACTACAGCTAAGGTGGTGAGAGAAACTGGCAAGAATGAAGAAGAGTGTTGAGTAGATGGAAGGAGTACTTTGAAGAACTAATGAATGAGGAAAACGAGAGATAGAGGAGGACAACGGGGGGAGAGATAGTGGATCAGGAAGTGCAGAGAATTGGTAAGGTGGAAGTGAGGGCAGCTTTAAAAAGGATGAAGAATGGAAAGGCAGTTGGTCCAGATTACATACCTGTGGAGGTATGGAGATGTTTAGGAGAGAAGGCAGTGGACTTTTTAACCAGGTTGTTTAACAAAATCCTGGAGAGTGAGAGGATGCCTGATGAGTGGAGAAGCAGTGAACTGGTCCCCATTTTTAAGAACAAGGGTGATGTGCAGAGCTGCAGTAACTACAGAGGTATAAAGTTGATGAGCCACACCATGAAGGTATGGGAAAGAGTTGTTGAAGCAAGACTAAGGCGAGAGGTTCAGATCAGTGAGCAGCAGTTTGGTTTCATGCCCAGAAAGAGCACCACAGATGCATTTTTTGCATTGAGAGTGTTGGTAGAGAAGTACAGAGAAGGTCAGAAGGAGCTACATTGTGTCTTTGTGGATCTAGAGAAGGCATATGATAGGGTGCTAAGACAGGAACTGTGGTACTGTATGAGGAAGTCAGGTGTAGCTGAAAAGTATATTAGGGTGGTACAGGACATGTATGAGGATAGTAAGACAGTGGTGAGGTGTGCAGTTGGAGTGACAAATGGTTTCAAGGTGAAGGTGGGGCTACATCAGGGATCAGCTTTGAGCCCCTTCTTGTTTGCAATGGTGATGGAAAGGTTGACCGATGAGGTCAGGCAGGAGGCTCCATGGACCATGATGTTTGCAGATGACATTGTAATCTGTGGTGAGAGTAGAGAGCAGGTGGAAGAGAATCTGGAGAGGTGGAGGTTTGCACTGGAGAGGAGAGGAATGAAGGTCAGTAGAGACAAGACGGAATACATGTGTGTGAATGAGAGGGAGGCAGGTGGAAAGGTGAAGATGCAAGGAGTAGAGGTCGTAAATGTGGATGACTTCAAATATCTTGGGTCAACCATCCAGAGCAATGGACAGTGCAAAAAAGAGGTGAGGAAGAGGGTGCAGGCAGGATGGAGTGGGTGGAGACAGATGTCAGGGCTGATGTGTGACAGAAGGATAGCAGCAAGAGTGAAAGGGAAGGTTTACAAGACAGTAGTGCGTCCTGCTATGATGTTTGGTTTGGAGACTGTGGCTCTGTCTAAAAGACAGGAGGCTGAGCTGGAGGTGGTGGAGATGAAGATGCTGAGATTTTCGTTGGGAGTGACAAGGATTAGAAATGAGCAGATCAGAGGGACAGTGAAGGTGGAGCAGTTTGGAGATAAAGCCAGAGAGGCCAGGTTGAGATGGTTTGGACATGTGTTGAGGAGGAATAGTGGATATATTGGTCAAAGAATGTTGGAGATGGAGCTGCAGAAGGAGAAGAGGTGGACCTCAGAGAAGGTTTATGGATGTAGTGAAGGTGGACATGGAGATGGTTGGTGTGAAAGTAGAGGAGGCAATGGATAGGGCAAGATGGAGGCAGATGATCTGCTGGGGCGACCCCTAAAGGGAGCAGCCGAAAGAAGAAGAAGAAGAAGAGGAAGAAGAAGAAAGACTTCATCTGACTATCATTCAATAGTCATTTCTGATCATACACCTCATACTATAAATATACAATTTTCTAATTGGCATTCTTCCCCCCCTATTTGGCGATTCAATTCACTATTACTGTCGAACAGTGAATTCAATACATTCATTTCTGCTTCAATAGATGATTTAATTGCCAATAATAAAAGAGACTCTGTCTCTCCTTCTATTGTATGGGAAGTGCGAGTGACATTGAAAATGATTAACTTGTGAAGAAAACTGGGTAAAAATTATTAAAAAAACAAAGCAAAGATCTCCTAAACTGGTTGTAAACATAATGATGTTTGAATGAAGATTTAAAGGCACAGTGTCTCAACTGATGTGTGTCTATGGTTGAATTGTTTATAAGGAGAGAAGAGCTCGCTGTAAAAAAGCACTGTGTATTTCTCTCTCTCTGTCTGTCACCACAGGAAGGTATGAAATCACCCACAAACAGACACACGCATCCAGACACCCCCTAAACCACGAGTGATCTCATGCTTCTCATCCTCATGCTATAAAATCTCACTATAGCTGTAAGAGCCTCTCTGTTCAGCCTGAATTGTTCACTGCTGTCTGTGTGACTTGTTCAGTGTTCTGTGATGTATTTCTGTGTCCATAGTGCCTTAAATATGAGGCAAAACTGACTCTGCATCACTTCTTTTTCTGCATCATCCCCTTTTCATCGCATGCAGTCACTAACGCACGTTAACTTGAGTCTAATCCTGAATATTATGGGGATTATAACAATTATAACAGGAGCTAGCCTTCAGTTCAGGCATAAACTGTTACAGTGCAGACACAATGAGGTTCACATTGACGTTTAGTAAGTTTTAAAGGAATTTGATACAACTCATTAAAACTTCATCTTCAGATTAACTGGAAACTGCAGCTCAGTTAAAATCGTATTAGCTAGTAACGCAACAGCTAAACTTGTTATCTTTCCTTTTAAATGCAGGTTTTACTGCATGTTGCTGTTTGTACTGAGTCCCACGTCAGACTATAAATAAAAGGTGTTTGTTAATTACAGCGTTAAGACGGTGGTTCTAATGTTTTTCTCTGGCTGAAATCTCACACGTCTTGAGTGACACGTCATCGCACTGCATAAACTATGTATAGCTGTGAGAGAACTAGAGGAACTGTTCTGTTTCTCACGATGTGGCTATTTCTGTCTTAGCCTTACATTTTATGTGAAAGTATCTCAGTCTAGTTCACTCTCTGTCCGAGCGTGATGGAGCATGTTGGGTTCCTCTGTCTCCTGCTGTGTGGATACCTACACATGATCAACAGCGGTGAGTAGTGAAGTTCCAGTAGCTGCATTTTGTTGATAAACTTAAAGGAGGAGGTAAAAATGTACTGAAAATCGAGAAAACACAATGCAAAATTGGGACATTGTGCATCATGGAGAACGGGCATCTTTTAATTTTGATCTCGTACAACTGAGACTCTTCGTGTGCTGCCATGGAGGCTCTGCTCAATATAATTTGAAGCTTTTGAATTCCGTCTCAGGTGTTTTTCCTCATGCAAAGACACTGAGCAGGCTAAGGGAGTTTCTCTAGAAGAACTCTGTACAATAATGAAATCATGTGTATTTTTATGATTCCTTTCTTTTAAGAAATTCATTTTCCAGCGATCTTTGCTTGCGTTATTTCAGAGTTTACAATATAGTCTGCTTTATGCTATCATACCTGAGACACACAAATTCCTGAAGTTCTGAAATGTCTTGGTTGTACTTTTACATGAAGTGTTTGAAGTGAACAGTTGTTCAAATGTATCTTTGTGCACGTCTTCTACTACTTCACTGGTCCTCTACTTCACTGGTCCTCTACTTCACTGGTCCTCTACTTCACTGGTCCTCTACTTCACTGGTCCGCTAGTTCATTGGTCCGCTACTTCACTAGTCCACTACTTCACTAGTCCACTACTTCACTAGTCCACTACTTCACTAGTCCACTACTTCACTAGTCCACTACTTCACTAGTCCGCTACTTCACTGGTCCGCTACTTCACTGGTCCGCTACTTCACTGGTCCGCTACTTCACTGGTCCGCTACTTCACTGGTCCGCTACTTCACTGGTCCGCTACTTCACTGGTCCACTACTTCACTGGTCCACTACTTCACTGGTCCGCTACTTCACTGGTCCGCTACTTCACTGGTCCGCTACTTCACTGGTCCGCTACTTCACTGGTCCGCTACTTCACTGGTCCGCTACTTCACTGGTCCGCTACTTCACTGGTCCGCTACTTCACTGGTCCACTACTTCACTGGTCCACTACTTCACTGGTCCACTACTTCACTGGTCCACTACTTCACTGGTCCACTACTTCACTGATCCACTACTTCACTGGTCCACTACTTCACTGGTCTTCTACTTCACTGGTCTGCTACTTCACTGGTCCTCTACTTCACTGGTTGTGACTACAACACAAATACAGAAATTGTATTTACTATCCAGAACCACCAGAGAACCTACACAAGTTTTATATAGAAGAGTAATGAAATAGCCATAAATCTGGTCTCTTTGGGGACTAAGTTGCCTTTAATTTCCCTGCATGTACATCTAAATCATGACTGGATTAAAAAAATATATTGACAACAAAATACGGCGAAAGCTAAAACTGTCTCAGACACCACAAATGGAGCATTTTGCATCAGAACACTTGAATATCTAATTCTGCAGAACTCCTGATAAACTGGTGGACGTCCCCTTTCAGCCATATATACAGTACAGACCTTTTGAAACCCCAGTGTGTTATGAAAAGAACAGAAAACCCTTTAGTGGATGTTTAAATGTTGTTATGGTGACTGAAGATCAGTGATCACGCATTATTACAGCCCCACAGATCCGTCGTTTACACTGATCTGTACTGACAGTCTATTTATCTGTACTAATGAACATGTAATGAGCTGAGGGTGGTGGCAGCAAGCTGTCCAGCCTGCACCGCCAGCTGCCAGCAGAGGGCGATGGCGGCACGGGACCAAAACTTCAGAGAACACCTGTGCGCAGCGTTAACTGCACGGACCGCCGGCCACTGGATTGATATGGGCATTAAATTTTCATATCGGTCAGATCCTTCACGCAGCACAACTAGCGGTCACGTTTAAGTGTTTGTCGTTTTTGCTGTTGGCTGGGATGTAATATTCTTTAATATAATATCTAAAATATTAAATAACTAATGTTTTGTATTTCAGTGAATATTTAATAAATATATAATTTACCCTGTTTCTCATTACTGCAACGTCTCTGCTCCTCAGTACTGATGTGTATATATGGGGTTTTCTTTTTTTTTAATTAGAAAAAGTCTTAAACTTTAAAACTATTTAAAATCAATTAAATCATTCAGGTTTATCTTCAGTTATTCAACCACTGTTTGTGGGAATAAGGAGAAAACATTACATTTTAACTGTGATTCTTTGTAAAGACTGTAGAATACATGAGTGATGAGAGGAGAAGACAGAGGTCTGGTACAGAGAGAGAAAACAGTGATGAAGTGATGAGAGGAGAAGTCAGAGGCCTGATGGACTGAGAGAAAACAGTGATGAAGGGATGAATGAAGAGCTGTAATAAAGTATAATAAACTAATTCCAGCAACACTGCAGACTGAACACTGAACCTGCTCCACTGTGTTCTTCATAACAGAGATTCTACATCAGACTGAGAAAGAGGGAAACACTGTCGCTCTTAAATGTGGAAGACTAACTAAAGGCCCAGTGACCTGGAGCAGAGACACCAACGGACAGAGAGTGGACATTCTGACCACTCATAATGGAGAGACGACCAAACACATCGCTGATCCAGACCGACGTTACGGCTCACAAGCAGATCTAGCGCTGACTATAGTCAGAGTCTCTCAGTCAGACGCTGGTAGATACGACTGCAGTGGAGCTACAGTGGAGCTCAGTGTGACTGAAGATAAGTGTGAAACTCTCTACAGTGGCCTCCAGAAACACTGCTGTGATGAAGTGATGATAGGAGAAGTCAGAGGTCTGGTACAGAGAGAGAGAAAACAGTGATGAAGTGATGAGAGGAGAAGTCAGAGGTCTAGTACAGAGAGAGAAAACAGTGATGAAGTGATGAGAGGAGAAGACAGAGGTCTGGTACAGAGAGAGAAAACAGTGATGAAGTGATGAGAGGAGAAGACAGAGGTCTGGTACAGAGAGAGAAAACAGTGATGAAGGGATGAGAGGAGAAGTCAGGGGTCTGGTACAGAGAGAGAAAACAGTGATGAAGTGATGAGAGGAGAAGACAGAGGTCTGGTACAGAGAGAGAAAACAGTGATGAAGGGATGAGAGGAGAAGTCAGAGGTCTGGTACAGAGAGAGAAAACAGTGATGAAGGGATGAGAGGAGAAGTCAGAGGTCTGGTACAGAGAGAGAAAACAGTGATGAAGGGATGAGAGGAGAAGTCAGAGGTCTGGTACAGAGAGAGAGAAAACAGTGATGAAGGGATGAGAGGAGAAGTCAGAGGTCTGGTACAGAGAGAGAGAAAACACTTATGAAGGGATGAGAGGAGAAGACAGAGGTCTGGTACAGAGAGAGAAAACAGTGATGAAGGGATGAGAGGAGAAGTCAGAGGTCTGGTACAGAGAGAGAGAAAACAGTGATGAAGGGATGAGAGGAGAAGTCAGAGGTCTGGTACGGAGAGAGAGAAAACAGTGATGAAGGCATGAGAGGAGAAGTCAGAGGTCTGGTACAGAGAGAGAGAAAACAGTGATGAAGGGATGAGAGGAGAAGTCAGAGGTCTGGTACACAGAGAGAAAACAGTGATGAAGGGATGAGAGGAGAAGTCAGAGGTCTGGTACAGAGAGAGAGAAAACAGTGATGAAGGGATGAGAGGAGAAGTCAGAGGTCTGGTACGGAGAGAGAGAAAACAGTGATGAAGGCATGAGAGGAGAAGTCAGAGGTCTGGTACAGAGAGAGAGAAAACAGTGATGAAGGGATGAGAGGAGAAGTCAGAGGTCTGGTACACAGAGAGAAAACAGTGATGAAGTGATGAGAGGAGAAGTCAGAGGTCTGGTACAGAGAGAGAGAAAACAGTGATGAAGGGATGAGAGGAGAAGTCAGAGGTCTGGTACGGAGAGAGTGAAAACAGTGATGAAGGGATGAGAGGAGAAGTCAGAGGTCTGGTACACAGAGAGAAAACAGTGATGAAGTGATGAGAGGAGAAGTCAGAGGTCTGGTACAGAGAGAGAAAACAGTGATGAAGTGATGAGAGGAGAAGTCAGAGGTCTGGTACAGAGAGAGAGAAAACAGTGATGAAGGGATGAGAGGAGAAGTCAGAGGTCTGGTACAGAGAGAAAACTGATGAAGGGATGAGAGGAGAAGTCAGAGGTCTGGTACAGAGAGAAAACTGATGAAGGGATGAGAGGAGAAGTCAGAGGCCTGATGGACTGAGAGAAAACAGTGATGAAGGGATGAATGAAGAGCTGTAATAAAGTATAATAAACTAATTCCAGCAACACTGCAGACTGAACACTGAACCTGCTCCACTGTGTTCTTCATAACAGAGACTCTACATGTGAGTCAGACAGAGGGAAGAATCGCCGTCCTTCGCTATGGAAGACTAACTAAAGATAAAGTGACGTGGAGCAGAGACACCAACGGACAGAGAGTGGACATTCTGACCACTCATAATGGAGAGACGAGCAAACACATCACTGATCCAGACCGACGTTACGGCTCACAAGCAGATCTAGCGCTGACTATATTCAGAGTCTCTCAGACAGACGCTGGTAGATACTACTGCAGTGGAGCTACAGTGGAGCTCATTGTGACTGAAGGTAAGTGTGAATCTTTCTACAGTGACCTCCAGAAACACTGCTGTCTGTAATAAAGACGAGCCTATAAAACGGCTATAAAATGTCTAACCCGTACAAATAGCCACACAAACTGTCGCGTAAATTAAATTTTATCACCTACAGCCCTGAACAGTGAGGGTCACATTATCCACTCATTCATGGTTAAGGAACTTCTCAGTTCAATCCATAAATTGTCAATTTGTGTGTGTGGAAACTGGTAGAAACGTCCAGCAGTATGGATTACCTGGTGTAACGCGAGACCAGGGTAGAATCCAATCGCAGGTTTATTGAGGATAAGGGTAAACCAATCCAAAAAACGTACAAACAGAGGGGAATCCAATCATCGTAGTCGGGGTACACTGAAGAAAGATCATCCAGAGGCATACAAAAAAAGGGAAATCCTAAATCGTGGTCAAGTTCAAACAGAGAAAGGTCATACACAAAAAACACAGAGAAAGGACAAATGCTTCGAAATGGCTATGGGAAGACAAGACGTCGCAAGGTGAGTTCAGAGCAGCGTGCTTAAATACTGAGCTAATTACAGATGAGATGCAGGTGAGTGAGTGCTAGAACTGGGGCGAGAGTGACCTCCTGTGGGCAGGAGGGGTAACTGCAGGGCCAATCGTGACACCTGGATTGTTGAAGCTATAAACAGGATGATCATCTATCAGCTGTAATTATCAGCTGTTTCCAACATTAGACTGATAATGACACTTTACTCTGTGGCTGTATTCCTAAGACCTACATAAACATTTATAAAGGTTTATTTCAACAGGCATCATCTATTATAAAGACTTCTGTCAACTTTGATGTCAACACAACACGTGTCAGGAGGCACTGATTTTATCTGACGCTGATGTTTTCAGACACTGGGTTGTATCAGACTTTTTTTTTGGTGAAATAACAGCCCTTTTGCCCTTTTGGATACTTTTGCGTGGTTTTTTACTGACTGCTTTTTGGCTTTTGACCTCCTTTTCTGTCCTTGACCTTGTCCCTTGGATTTCCCTGTTTTATTTGACCACCTTTAACCTGCACATGGATCCAAAGAACATGTCTCCACTGCTCTAGAGTCCATCGGCAGCGCTTTACACCACTGCATTCGACGCTTTGCACTGCACATGGTGACGTAATGCTTGGATGCAGCTGCTCGGCCATGGAAACCCACTCTATGAAGCTCTCTATGCTGTTCCTGAGCTGATCTGAAGGCCGCATGAAGTTTGGAGGTCTGTAGCGATTGACTCTGCAGAAAGTAGACAGCATCCACTGACCCCACTCCAACACGGATTGATCAAGGGACAGACATGACAAACTAGAATCAAACATACAACCAGGACAACAATGCAAACAGTTCAGACAACAATTCAAACACCAACAAATACCAGCAAACACAAGGGGGCAAACCCAGGGCTGAAATACACAGGGTAAATGAGGGACAGGTGGGAAACAGGTGGAGACAATCAGGGGTGGAGTCATGAAACGAGGGGGCTGGACCAAAACAAACGCACATGGGCTAAACCAAAACACGAACACACAGACAGGACTGGGAGGGGCCAATCATGACAATGATAATATGGTCAAAATACTCACTTGCCTAATAATTGTGCACACAGTGCATGTATATATATATATATATATATATATATATATATATATATATATAGATGTCATGATCAACCTTTTATATTTCAAACATTTTTATCTGAAGAATTGTGAAAATGGAGCAATTGCATCTTCACTTTTTTCGGATGACTGAACTGCTCACCCTATCTCTAAGGGAGAGTCCAGACACCCTGTGGAGTAAACTCATTTCGGCCGCTTGTATTCACGATCTCATTCTTTCGGTCATTACCCAAAGCTCATGACCATAGGTGAGGGTGGGAACGTAGATCGACCGGTAAATCGAGAGCAATGCCTTATGGCTCAGCTCTTTCTTTACCACAACAGACCGGTAAAGAGCCCGCATCACTGCTGACCCAGCACCAATGCGCCTGTCAATCTCCCGCTCCCTTGTACCATCACTCGTGAACAAGACCCCGAGATACATAAACTCCTCCACTTGAGGCAAGAGCTTATCCCCGACCCAGAGAGGGCTCTCCACCCTTTTCCACCTGAGAACCATGGCCTCGGATATGGAGGTAATGATTCTCATTCCAGCCGCTTCACACTCGGCTGCAAACCGATCCAGTGAAAGCTGAAGTTCACGGCCTGATGTCCCCAGTAGGACCACATCATCTGCAACCAGCAGCAATGTGACCTTGAGGTCACAAAACCAGACACCCTCCATCCCCTGACTGCGCCTAGAAATTCTATCCATAAAAATTATGAATAGAATGGGTGACAAAGGGCAGCCCTGGCAGAGTCCAACTCTCACTGGGAACGAGTCTGACTTACTGCCGGCCATGCGAACCAAACTCCTGCTTTGTTTGTACAGGGCCTGAATGGCTCGTAGCAAAGAGCCATGTACCCTGTACTCCCGAAGCACCTCCCACAGAATACCCCAGGGAACACAGTCGAATGCCTTCTCCAAAACCACAAAGCACATGTGGACTGGTAGGGCAAACTCCCATGAACCCTTCAGAATCCTGGAGAGGGTGAAGAATTGGTCCAGTGTTCCACGACCAGGGCGGAACCCGCACTGCTTCTCCTGAATCTGAGGTTCGACTATAAGCCAGACTCTCTTCTCCATTACCCCTGCATAGAACTTATCAGGGAGGCTGAGGAGTGTGATTCCCCAAATATTTTGAATTAAAAAAATATAAATTAATCATTATCTTACTATTTTGTAAAGGCTTTTAACAGTATTTGAACTACAACAACAGAGAATACATTAATTTATGCAATTATGTCAATACAGTCACAATTTATGTATAAAAATGAAAATCTGTTAAATTCCATTATGAGTTTATCAGATTTATGTGTAACTGCTTAGTACTCAACCTTTAAAGATTATCTCCTAATAAAAACTGATGAGTATTTGATTAAATACTATGAGTCTAATTTATTGAAGAATTGCATTACTGACGCCTCACACTGTGACGTGGAGCGAGGAGGCGGACGCACGTGCTGAGATAAGCAAGATCGATTAAGGGCAAATCCAAAATCAGGGTCGAGACACTCCAGAGTTCTAGAGCCAACATGGATAGATTGGGGGGCAGACATGACAGACACCAGAATCAAACCAACAGCACAAAGATTCAAACAAAGCAAACATAGACCAATACAAAGACCAGCAAACACAGGGCTTAAATACACACCAGGAAGACGAGGGACAGGTGAAAACAATCAGGGGCGGAGTTACAAAACAAGGGACAGGACTACAGATACCAAAACAAATGCACATGGAAGATCAAAACAAAGGAGCACATGTGGTAGTGGGAGGAGCCAACCATGACACACGTCTATTATTATCTCCATTGTTCTGAGATGGAGAGTCAGTACACAACCTGCTGAAGCTCCTGACTTCTTGAGCTTTTGTCAATCATCTACAGAACACACATGAAAAATTCTTTAACAGAAAAACATAAAAACACCAACTTTTCCAATTTTTAAAATTATTTTTCTAAACTGATTTTTTACTTCTGATGATCGTAATTTAGAGATTTCTTGTTCCTGAAGTGTTTAACACTTTCATGTGAGCTGCTGTTCCACCTTTAAAGTAGTCGAACTTATGAAGTAGTGACCGTGTTCAAACGGCACTACAGTATAAATCATGTAATAATAGACTATCCTGCTGAAATGAGGAGCTTTAAATTAGTCCTGGCAGACTATTTTAATCTCAGTTATCAGCTGACACTGGTTACTGGTTGGTTCTATGACCCTGTCTTCTGAGAAAGTGCACAGACAGAAGTCCTGAGTTCTGACCTCAGGACTACTAACAGTAAATAAAACAAACAGAACTAAAATGATGCTCATTGAATTCAGTAAGTACAGTAAGTACTGTTCCTTTTCTTTATGAGTTGATCTGCTGCTACTAGTGAGATGTTCCATCTGAGTGCTGAAGATCCTGATCCACAGTGAGGAGAACCCCCCAAAGAGAGAACAATGCTCACTACTGTAATGTTTGGGAGTTGATGAGCTCAGGTGAGTGCAGCTTTAGCAGCTGTTCTCTGATCAGTGAGAGTTTCTGAGTCAGAGCAGTTCCTCTACAGCTGAGGGAGGTTTTTGTATTGAGTTCTAACACTGTGTGAACGGAGTGTAGCCACCCTGCTGACAGTAATAATCTCCTGCATCTTCAGGCTGAACTCCACTGATCTTTAGAATAAATGATGTACCAGATCCACTCCCACTGAAACGATCTGGAACAGCAGACTGACGGTTAGTAGCACCATAGATCAGAAGTTTAGGAGCTTCTCCAAGTTTCTGCAGATACCAGGCAAGAAGGTCATAAAAGGTCCCACTGGCTCTGCAGCTGATAATAACGGTGTTTCCTGGTGAAACAGTCTGAAATGCTGGACTCTGAGTCAAAATTAAAAGACTTTAATGAAAACATAGTTAATATGAAACATAGAACAGAAAGACCTGCTCTAAACAGAAAGGCTGCTCTAAAAGTGTGTCTTTTCCAGCGTGCCATTATTCCCGCTTCAAACATTCCAAGATCCGCTTTGATTTCTCTTTTTCTCGCTCATCAGCTAAAGCAAAACTCCAAGCTGTGTCCTGCAAGCAAGGTGTCCTCACAGGAATCCTCAGCTTTTCCTCAGTAATAAGTTGAGTGCAAGTTAATACCAAACAGTTTGTTGTTCTGGTAAATGTGATTTTCTTGGTAGAGTACAGAAGTGGATCACCATTGGCTTCTTCTGCACAGTTGAACTGACGTCTTTGCCATTGTCACCCGTGTATGTAACACAAGTTTTGTTCCCAGCTTTTTAATGTTATATTCCAATTGCTTATGTCTAAAACAAATAAAAAATTGTTTACATTCATCATAAACTTCGCTTTTGTGACCCTGGTAACGAAAATTATGAATTTTTATTATAGAAACAGACGATTTTGCATCTTCTCATTTATACAGTCAGACTAAGAACACTATAGGCATTGCAAATCTACACAGATTACCAAAAACTGTTCAGAAGTGTGTGGTTTTCCGAGATTTACGACTATACTGCAAATCAGATTCACGAATCAATCCCCAAATATAGTCGCCCATCATGTTCTTGTTATATTGTCCTTGGTAACGGCATTCAAAGTTCATACTGTCCTGGTGGAAGCGCTCGCCTTGCTCCTCTGAATAAGCTCCCATGTTCTCTTTGAACTTATCAAGATCAGCATCAAGGATATGGATTTTGAGTGACATCCTGCAGCCCATTGCAGCATAGTTCTTTATCAGAGTCTGGGCCAGTTGTACATAGTTTTCATCTTTATGATTGCCTAGGAAGCCGCGAACCACTGCGACAAAACTGTTCCAAGCCGCTCTCTCCTTCCTATTCAGCTTCTTGGGAAATTCACTGCACTCTATGATCTTCTTGATTTGTGGTCCGACGAAGACACCGGCTTTGATCTTTGCTTCAGACAGCTTAGGGAAAAGATCTTGGAGGTAATTGAAAGCTCTTGACTCCTTATCTAGAGCCCTGACAAATTGTTTTATGAGCCCCAAGTTGATGTGTAGTGGTGGCATCAGCACCTTGCGTGGGTCCACCAGTGGCTCCCACTTTACATTGTTCTTCCCCACAGTGAACTCTGTCCGCTGAGGCCAGTCCCGCCTGTGGTAGTGTGCTTTAGTATCCCGGCTGTCCCAAAGGCAAATAAAGCAAGGATACTTAGTAAAACCACCTTGGAGGCCCATCAGGAATGACACCATTTTGAAATCTCCAATAACTTCCCAGCCGTACTCATCATACTTCAAGGCACCTAGCAACATCTTGACACTGGTGTATTCCTTTTTCAGGTGCACCGAGTGAGCTACAGGAAGAGATGGGTACTTGTTCCCATTGTGAAGCAGCACGGTTTTGAGGGTCTTGCATGAGCTGTCTATGAAGAGACGCCACTCATTCGGGTTACAGGTGATACCTATAGCCTCGAATAGACCGGCCACATTGTTGCAGAAGCACAGTCCGTCTTGATGACTGAAGAAGGTGGAAAAAACTTGGTGACGCTTCCTCTGACCTGTGACTTGGACGCTTTCATCTAATAAGTTCCATTGCTTGAGCCTTGATGTCAGAAGCTCAGCGTTGGACTTGGTGAGACCAAGGTCTCTGATCAGATCGTTGAGGTCTTTTTGGTTAGGGTAGTATGGCTTCCGCTCCTCATCTGCACATGAAGAGAACTCGTGATCTTCAACATCTTCCTGGGTGTCTGACCTGCTGCTTTCTTCTGAAGGTGGTGTTGCTCTGTCTGGAGGTGTTGGTACAGGAAGTTCAGGGCAGTGTGGTACTGGGGCAATAGATGAAGGAATGTCAGGATATGCTACAGACGTTGCATTTTTGCCAGTGCGACGTTTGGAAAGGTCCACCATGCAGAAGTAGCAATTTGTTGAGTGATCAGTCGGTTCACGCCAAATTCTTGGGACAGCAAAGTGCATGGCTCTCTTCTCTCCCCTGTACCAACCTATAAGCTAACAAAATAAAATTTGGATTGAGAATTTGATTTAGGCCTATTTCACACTAATGACTAGTGGTATGTATGATATTAACACAGTTTGAAATCTGAAATCTGTTATATATCAAACAATAAAATATATCTGTATATATTTGATATATTTAACTGCAACATGTGAAAAGGTGTTAATTAAAGCTCTTTTAAACTTTAACTGATTTAAAAATTTTGCAAAATAAAAATTTAAATCTGCTATTTAAGAGAGTATCATTTATCCACTTACCTTCAAGAGTTTTCTTGCAGTGCTCACATGTGAAATGAGGAGCCCGTGGTTTGTCTTGGTCACCAACAGGCATGCCAAAGTATGCTTTGTAGGCCTCACACATCTTAGCAGATGCTTCCACAGAGTACTTTTTCGCTCTTGTCTTTATAAAATGGCCACATACATAGCAAAATGCGTCTGCTAGATGTATGCAACCTCTTGATGCCATCTAAATTGACTAAGCTGCTGTGTACTGTAAGGAAAAAGGATGTCTCTCCAAACTCGATAGAAATGGTCAATCTTTATTCCATGCAGTATCAAAGTACAAGAGTGTACTGAGGATTCAGCAGAGCAAGACTGATCACCCGGTAGAAGAGTAACACACAATATATACATTTGAAAGTAGTGGTCCTTCCTAAGCTCCTCCTGTAATGGGTGTGGGGTGAAGTGTGAATACTGTCGTTATCAGAATCTGAATAGAGAATGAATTCACACCTGTCTGTCTAGGTCAATTCCCCTTTGTCTGTGATGGCTGTTGCCCACTTACTATGCAATCCCAATCAATTAGATCATGTCTCTCCGTCTCTCAAGAAGGGCTATAGTGGCCCTATATAACTGTAGTTATACAGCTACCTACAATTCTGTACAGTCCCAGAAAGTTCTAGATAATTCTGGACAGTTCTAGAAACTTCTTGATAGTTCTCACAATTCCAGAAGCTTCTTAAGTATCTTGAAATATGGCGAATGTCCTTAAAAATAGATGAATTTCAAAATATCATTGTGCTGACCACAAAAGCAAAGTTTACAGGGAATAATAACTTTTTTTCTATTCATTTAGGGCACAAACAATCGGGAAAACACACTTAACAACTGGGAACAAAATTTTTTTGGAAAATTGTTACATATAATCCACCTTCGACATTGTCCTATACTTCTGCTGCCCTGTTGTCCTATACTTCTGCTGGTAGTTTGCAGCCACCTAGCAGCACCGTAAGAACCACATAGCAAGACCTCATCAATGACACAGCAACACTTTAGCAATCACCTAGGACTTACCTCAGCAATCACTCAGCATTTTCTTCAGGAAATGCACTGATATACACTCACCAGCCACTTTATTAGGTACAGTAAAAGGTTGGACCCCCTTTTGCCTTCAGAACAGCCTTAATTCTTCGTGGCAGACTTTCGACAAGGTGTTGGAAATGTTCCTCAGAGAGTTTGGTGGGTAATTTGAATTCCTGTTGCCTTTCTATCATCTGTAACCAGTCTGCCCATTCTCGTCTGACATCTCACATCAACAAGGCATGTTCATCCACACAACTGACCGCTCACTGGATATTTCCTCTTTTTCGGACCGTTCTCTGTAAACCCTAGAGATGGTTGTGCGTGAAAATCCCAGTAGATCAGCAGTTTCTGAAATACTCAGATCAGCCCGTCTGGCACCAACAACCACGCCACGTTCAAAGTCACTTAAATCCCCGTTCTGATGCTTGGCCTGCACTTCAGCAAGTTGTCTT
This sequence comes from Pygocentrus nattereri, assembly GCF_015220715.1. Taxonomy (NCBI): domain Eukaryota; kingdom Metazoa; phylum Chordata; class Actinopteri; order Characiformes; family Serrasalmidae; genus Pygocentrus; species Pygocentrus nattereri. Next base: position 5,703,670 of record NC_051221.1, read on the forward strand.
GACCACCTCTACATGCCTATTATTATTATTATTATTATATTTGAATTCCTGTTGCCTTTCCATCATCTGGAACCAGTCTGCTCATTCTCCTCTGACCTCTCACATCAACAAGGCATTGTCGTCCACACAACTGACCGCTCACTGGACATTTCCTCTTTTTTGGGCCGTTCTCTGTAAACCCTAGAGATGGTTACTGCAGTTATCAGTTTAGTAAGTGTAAACACGCTGAACCAGTTACTGACACAATCTGATTTTCTGTGGTTATCAGATTATTAAGTGTAAACACTCTGAACCAGTTACTGACACAATCTGATTCTCTGTAGTTCTCAGATTATTAAGTGTAAACACTCTGAACCAGTTACTGACACAATCTGATTTTCTGTAGTTATCAGATTATTAAGTGTAAACACTCTGAACCAGTTACTGACACAATCTGATTTTCTGTAGTTATCAGATTATTAAGTGTAAACACTCTGAACCAGTTACTGACACAATCTGATTTTCTGTAGTTATCAGATTATTAAGTGTAAACACGCTGAACCAGTTACTGACACAATCTGATTTTCTGTAGTTGTCAGATTATTAAGTGTAAACACGCTGAACCAGTTACTGACACAATCTGATTTTCTGTAGTTATCAGATTATTAAGTGTAAACACTCTGAACCAGTTACTGACACAATCTGATTTTCTGTGGTTCTCAGATTATTAAGTGTAAACACTCTGAACCAGTTACTGACACAATCTGATTTTCTGTAGTTATCAGATTATTAAGTGTAAACACGCTGAACCAGTTACTGACACAATCTGATTTTCTGTAGTTATCAGATTATTAAGTGTAAACACTCTGAACCAGTTACTGACACAATCTGATTTTCTGTAGTTATCAGATTATTAAGTGTAAACACGCTGAACCAGTTACTGACACAATCTGATTTTCTGTGGTTATCAGATTATTAAGTGTAAACACTCTGAACCAGTTACTGACACAATCTGATTTTCTGTAGTTATCAGATTATTAAGTGTAAACACTCTGAACCAGTTACTGACACAATCTGATTTTCTGTAGTTCTCAGATTATTAAGTGTAAACACTCTGAACCAGTTACTGACACAATCTGATTTTCTGTGATTATCAGATTATTAAGTGTAAACACTCTGAACCAGTTACTGACACAATCTGATTTTCTGTAGTCATCAGATTATTAAGTGTAAACACTCTGAACCAGTTACTGACACAATCTGATTTTCTGTAGTTATCAGATTATTAAGTGTAAACACTCTGAACCAGTTACTGACACAATCTGATTCTCTGTAGTTCTCAGATTATTAAGTGTAAACACTCTGAACCAGTTACTGACACAATCTGATTTTCTGTAGTTATCAGATTATTAAGTGTAAACACTCTGAACCAGTTACTGACACAATCTGATTTTCTGTAGTTATCAGATTATTAAGTGTAAACACTCTGAACCAGTTACTGACACAATCTGATTTTCTGTAGTTATCAGATTATTAAGTGTAAACACGCTGAACCAGTTACTGACACAATCTGATTTTCTGTAGTTGTCAGATTATTAAGTGTAAACACGCTGAACCAGTTACTGACACAATCTGATTTTCTGTAGTTATCAGATTATTAAGTGTAAACACTCTGAACCAGTTACTGACACAATCTGATTTTCTGTGGTTCTCAGATTATTAAGTGTAAACACTCTGAACCAGTTACTGACACAATCTGATTTTCTGTAGTTATCAGATTATTAAGTGTAAACACGCTGAACCAGTTACTGACACAATCTGATTTTCTGTAGTTATCAGATTATTAAGTGTAAACACTCTGAACCAGTTACTGACACAATCTGATTTTCTGTAGTTATCAGATTATTAAGTGTAAACACGCTGAACCAGTTACTGACACAATCTGATTTTCTGTGGTTATCAGATTATTAAGTGTAAACACTCTGAACCAGTTACTGACACAATCTGATTTTCTGTAGTTATCAGATTATTAAGTGTAAACACTCTGAACCAGTTACTGACACAATCTGATTTTCTGTAGTTCTCAGATTATTAAGTGTAAACACTCTGAACCAGTTACTGACACAATCTGATTTTCTGTGATTATCAGATTATTAAGTGTAAACACTCTGAACCAGTTACTGACACAATCTGATTTTCTGTAGTCATCAGATTATTAAGTGTAAACACTCTGAACCAGTTACTGACACAATCTGATTTTCTGTAGTTATCAGATTATTAAGTGTAAACACTCTGAACCAGTTACTGACACAATCTGATTCTCTGTAGTTCTCAGATTATTAAGTGTAAACACTCTGAACCAGTTACTGACACAATCTGATTTTCTGTAGTTATCAGATTATTAAGTGTAAACACTCTGAACCAGTTACTGACACAATCTGATTTTCTGTAGTTATCAGATTATTAAGTGTAAACACTCTGAACCAGTTACTGACACAATCTGATTTTCTGTAGTTATCAGATTATTAAGTGTAAACACGCTGAACCAGTTACTGACACAATCTGATTTTCTGTAGTTGTCAGATTATTAAGTGTAAACACGCTGAACCAGTTACTGACACAATCTGATTTTCTGTAGTTATCAGATTATTAAGTGTAAACACTCTGAACCAGTTACTGACACAATCTGATTTTCTGTGGTTCTCAGATTATTAAGTGTAAACACTCTGAACCAGTTACTGACACAATCTGATTTTCTGTAGTTATCAGATTATTAAGTGTAAACACGCTGAACCAGTTACTGACACAATCTGATTTTCTGTAGTTATCAGATTATTAAGTGTAAACACTCTGAACCAGTTACTGACACAATCTGATTTTCTGTAGTTATCAGATTATTAAGTGTAAACACGCTGAACCAGTTACTGACACAATCTGATTTTCTGTGGTTATCAGATTATTAAGTGTAAACACTCTGAACCAGTTACTGACACAATCTGATTTTCTGTAGTTATCAGATTATTAAGTGTAAACACTCTGAACCAGTTACTGACACAATCTGATTTTCTGTAGTTCTCAGATTATTAAGTGTAAACACTCTGAACCAGTTACTGACACAATCTGATTTTCTGTGATTATCAGATTATTAAGTGTAAACACTCTGAACCAGTTACTGACACAATCTGATTTTCTGTAGTCATCAGATTATTAAGTGTAAACACTCTGAACCAGTTACTGACACAATCTGATTTTCTGTAGTTATCAGATTATTAAGTGTAAACACTCTGAACCTGTTACTGACACAATCTGATTTACTGTGGTTATCAGATTAAGTGCATGTAAACCCACCAGAGCCGCCCCTGCTTTTAGCTCATTCTTCACGAGGCAGTGTGTTTGTTTTGAAACTTTACTTTATTTCCAAACTAATAATAAGATCTCTTCATCCCCTTCCAGTTAACCTGCTGTAGGCTGAACATGTGGAGACATGAATGTAGTACTTTTCATGACCAGCAATGGATCCCAATCAACCTGGTTTCTGGCTTATTTTCCATGTTTGGACTGTTTGGACTGCTGGAGCTCTGAAACTGCAGTGATGTTTATATACGACATTAAACTGATTTATTTTTCAGAAGTGAGGGAAAAGCTTTTCTCTGATGTGGCTCTTAAATAAATGACCGCTCTAATAAACCCTGAATTCTCTCAGCAGGTCATTCAGTAAAATATCTGAGAAATGGATTACAGTAAAAACAAAGAGGAAAGAGGCTGAAAGCTATTTTTCAATTTTATTGATTTTTTATTTTTTTTTGATGCTCGTGCGTTTGTGTGTGGGAGTGTGTGTGTGTGTGTGTGAGTGTGTACGTGTGTGTGTGTTTGTGAGTAAGTGTGTGTGTGCGCGTGTGTGTGTGTGTGAGTGTATGTGTGTGTGTGAATGAGTGTGTACGTGTGAGTGAGTTTTTACGTGTGTGTCTGTGGTGTGTCTGCGTTTCTGTGGTGTGTCTGCGTTTCTGTAGTGTGTCTGCGTTTCTGTGGTGTGTCTGCGTTTCTGTGGCGTGTCTGCGTTTCTGTGGCGTGTCTGCGTTTCTGTGGTGTGTCTGCGTTTCTGTGGCGTGTCTGTGTTTCTGTGGTGTGTCTGCGTTTCTGTGGTGTGTCTGTGTTTCTGTGGTGTGTCTGTGTTTCTGTGGTGTGTCTGTCTCTCAGGGTCTGTCTCTCTCTCAGGGTCTGTCTGTCTCTCTCAGGTTCTCTCTATCGATTGTCATGCTGCCACCACGGTGGTCTCCTCACTCTTGGTTCTCCTCCACGTCTCTCTCTTCCTGCATTCCTCTCTGTCCGTGGAGGAGTGGACTCCACTCGAGGATCTTCTCTGGCTCTTCTCTCTGTCTCTCCTGTCCTCAATGCTGTGGAGGAGTCGGTCACTGCAGTAGATCTTTTATCCGTCTGTTCCTGATCTTGACTGGGACGGAACACCTGCCTGCGTTCCTCATTCTTGTTTCTTCTGTTGTCCTTCTGAGAACTTCTTGGAATGAATGTGTGTTGGGTTCTCTACATAAAACAGGTTTAATTGTTTATGGACCATGACCAGGACTAAAACATCCACTCATTAGAGACCCTGACTAGGACTAAAAGCTCCACTCATTAGAGACCCTGACTAGGACTAAAAGCTCCACTCATTAGAGACCCTGACTACGACTAATAGCTCCACTCATTAGAGACCCTGACTAGGACTAAAAGCTCCACTCATTAGAGACCTTGACTACGACTAATAGCTCCACTCATTAGAGACCCTGACTAGGACTAAAAGCTCCACTCATTAGAGACTCTGACTAAGACTAAAAGCTCCACTCATTAGAGACCCTGACTAGGACTAAAAGCTCCACTCATTAGTGACGCAGACTAGGACTAAAAGTTGCACTCATTAGAGACCCTGACTAGGACTAAAAGATCCAATCATTAGTGACGCAGACTAGGACTAAAAGTTGCACTCATTAGAGACCCTGACTAGGACTAAAATCTCCACTCATTAGAGACCCTGACTAGGACTAAAAGATCCAATCATTAGTGACGCAGACTAGGACTAAAAGTTGCACTCATTAGAGACTCTGACTAGGACTAAAAGCTCCACTCATTAGAGACCCTGACTAGGACTAAAAGATCCAATCATTAGTGACGCAGACTAGGACTAAAAGTTGCACTCATTAGAGACCCTGACTAGGACTAAAAGCTCCACTCATTAGAGACCCTGACTAGAACTAAAAGATCCAATCATTAGTGACGCAAACTAGGACTAAAAGCTCCACTCATTAGAGACCCTGACTAGGACTAAAACATCCACTCATGAGAGACCCTGATTAGGACTAAAAGATCCAATCATTAGTGACGCAGACTAGGACTAAAATCTCCATTCATTTGAGACCCTGACTAGGACTAAAAGCTCCACTCATTAGAGACCCTGACTAGGACTAAAAGATCCAATCATTAGTGACGCAGACTAGGACTAAAAGCTCCACTCATTAGAGACCCTGACTAGGACTAAAAGATCCGCTCAGAGACCCTGACTTAGACTAAAAGTTGCACTCATTAGAGACCCTGACTAGGACTAAATGATCTGCAGTTTAGGGACCATGACTCGGAGTAACAGATGTACTCTGTACCTGTCCTCTTTTCTGCTGAGGATGTTCTCTTGGCTCTCCATGTTCCTCAGTCTTCCTCTGCTGATGAGGATGTGTTTTAGGTCTTGGGTTCTCTACAGGGGTCTTTCTCTCTTCTTGAACATTTCTACATTGACCCCTGCGCTCCTCTGCTCCTCCTTTGGGTGCAGATACTCCCCTGTCATTTTGGTCAGGTCTTCTCTCTTCCTGCACACGTCTTGGGTGGAACACCTGCCTGCGTTCATCACCCCAGTTCTTTCTGACATCCCTCTGTCCAGAAGAATGTCTATCAGATAAGCCTTGGGTTCTCTGTATAAAAACACATTTTTAGTTTAGAGACCAGGATTAGGATAAAAAAAAAAAATTAATCGGTTTGGGACCCTGACTAGGACTAAAACCTGTACCTGTCCCTGTTCTTTTTTCCACTGAGGACGTTCTCTCTTCTCCTCGTGTCTCTCCATCATCCTCTGCTGTTGATGAGGATGAGCTTTTCTGCCGTCATTTCGGTCAGGTCTTCTCTCCGTCTCTTCCTGTGTTCGTCTGGTGTGGAACACTTGCCTGCGTTCATCACCCCAGTTCTTTCTGACGTCCCTCTGTCCAGAAGAACGTCTCTCAGATAAGCCTTGTTGGGTTCTCTGTATAAAAACGCATTTTTAGTTTAGAGACCAGGATTAGGACTAAAAGATGCATCGGTTTGGGACCATGACTAAGACAAAAAGCTGTACCTGTCCCTGTTCTCTTTTCCACTGGGGATGTTCTGTCTTCTCCTCGTGTCTCTCCATCATCCTCTGCTGTTGATGAGGATGAGCTTTTCTGCCGTCATTTCGGTCAGGTCTTCTCTCTGTCTCTTCCTGTGTTCGTCTGGGGTGGAACACCTGCCTGCGTTCATCACCCCAGTTCTTTCTGACGTTCCTCTGTCCAGAAGAACGTCTCTCAGATAAGCCTTGTTGGGTTCTCTGTATAAAAACGCATTTTTAGTTTATAGACCAGGATTAGGACTAAAAGATGCATCGGTTTGGGACCAAGACTAAGACTAAAAGCTGTACCTGTCCCTGTTCTCTTTTCCACTGGGGATGTTCTCTCTTCTCCGCGTGTCTCTCCATCATCCTCTGCTGTTGATGAGGATGAGCTTTGGGTCTCGGGGTCTCTGGTGGGTTCTTTCTCTCTTCTTCAACCTCTCTGCATTTACCCCTGAGCCCCTCTGCTCCTGTTCTGTGAGCAGATACTCTGATATCGTCCTTGGCACCGTCTTGTGGATTGTTGTCTCTTTTGTAGATGATCCTGCATCCTTTTCCTCTCGTTCCTCTCCTGGTGTATCTCTTTGTGCTCTTAGCATCTTCCTCAGGAGGGTCGTCCTTCTTTATATCCATTTTGTCTAGAGAACCCAATTAGACTAATTAGTAATCAAGCTTTTCTCCAATAGTCTGTCCTGGAGCTCAGAAATAGTAGCTGGATAGCAGCTTCCTCCAGCTGGATCTCCAGGAGCTCACTGACTTCAGCTTCATCCTCAGTTATTCTCACTAGATTGTCTTAAATTAATTCAGATGGATTATAGTTTTTAGTGCTATTATCTTCAAGCCCTCTGTTCATTTCTTTACTTACCCAGATGTTTCTCCAGAGGTTTCTTCTCATTCTCATCCTTGTTTATGTCCATGGTTTCCATGGTGGCTTCTGCCTCCGCTGCATCAATCACCATCATCATCGTCATCTCATTTTCTGCTTTCAAGAAAATAGTCAGTTTTCCAGCTTATTCAGTTTTCATCATTATTATTTATTTTCATTATTATTCAGTATCCATCATGAATTATTCAGTACCTGCTATAAATGATTCAGTATCCACTATGATTTATTCAATGTCCATCATGAATTATTCAGTACCTGCTATAAAGTATTAAGTATCCACTATGATTTATTCAGTATCCATCATGAATTATTCAGTACCTGATATAAATGATTCAGTATCCGCTATGATTTATTCAGTATGCATTATGAATTATTCAACATGCACTATGGATTCATAGTCAGTAATTTGAATTATTGTCTTTCTCCAATGACTTATTCATGATCCACTATGAATTATTCACTGTTTTTCATGAATTATGTATGATTCATTTAAATTATTCAGTATCTGCTATCAATTATTTAATATCTACTATAATATTCAGTGATTATTTTGAATTATTCAGTATCTACTAAGATATTTTAATAACTAGTTTGAACGATTCAGCATCTACTATTAATTATTCAGAATTTACCATGATATTTTAGTAACTAGTTTGAATTATTCATTAAAATTCTTTACTCACCCAGATGTTTCTCCAGAGGTGTTTCCTTAATGCCATCCAGGTTTATGTCCATGTGTTTATCGGTGGCTTCTGAGTCCTCAGTGTGTTCCAGGTGCGTGCTCATGAGCTCCTTTGAGGCTTCTGTCTCGGCTTCATCAGGCACCTTCATCGTCATCGTCGTCTCATTTTCTGCTTTTATGAAAATACAGTCAGTTTTCCAGCTTATTCAGTTTTCATTATTATTATTTATTTCCTTTACTCACCCAGAGGCTGGACACTTGCTGAAACCTCTTCCTCCAGCTGGACCTCGAGGAGCTCACTGATGGCTTTATCTTTATCATCATTACTGGAGCTCACTAGATGATCTTGAATGAAGTCAGACAGATTAGAGCTCATATTAATCTTTATACACTCTCAGAAATAAAAGCATGAAACTGTGACTGGGTCAGTGCCCCTCTTGTGTCTGGGGTGGGACCCTCCAAGGTCCATCTCAGACCCTTTAGTCAGGGAACATAACTGAACCATAATCCACTGAAATGATCTGTTCTAAGCTGTACTGACTCCACACCCCCTGCCTCGCCTCCAGGCTTTTACTCTACTGCTCTGTTTTAAAGCATTAGGTTATGAAATGGTGTGTAAATGCACTTTTCCACTGGGAGAAACTTACATAAGGTTCACAAGTGGACCTTAAAGCCACTGCTGTACCTTTTAGGGCACATTTACACTGTTTGTACCTTGATTAACGAAAAATGTCCCTGCAAAGTACCTTTAATTTTAACATTGTACTACATATGAACTCCTGCTTTATATTCACTAAATGTTTATTATCTTCATGCTGTCTGGTCATTTTCTTTACTCACCCACAGGCTGGACGCTGTCTGAAACCTCCTCGTCCACCTGGACCTCCAGGAGCTCGCTGATGGTTTCATGGTCACCATCACTGGAGCTCACTAGATGATCTTGAATCAGATTAGAGCTCATATTAATCTGAACTCCTGCTTTATATTCACTAAATGTTTATTATCTTCATGCTGTCTGGTCATTTTCTTTACTCACCCACAGGCTGGACGCTATCTGAAACCTCCTCGTCCGCCTGGACCTCCAGAAGTTCGCTGATGGCTTCATGGTCATCATCACTGGAGCTCACTAGATGATCTTGAATCAGATTAGAGCTCATATTAATCTGAATTCCTGCTTTATATTCACTAAATATTTATTATCTTCATGCTGTCTGGTCATTTTCTTTACTCACCCACAGGCTGGACGCTATCTGAAACCTCCTTGTCTGCCTGGACCTCCAGGAGCTCGCTGATGGCTTCATGGTCATCATCACTGGAGCTCACTAGATGATCTTGAATCAGATTAGAGCTCATATTATTCTGAATTCCTGCTTTAAATTCACTAAATGTTCATTATCTTCATGCTGTCTGGTCATTTCCTTTACTCACCCACAGGCTGGACGCTATCTGAAACCTCCTTGTCCGCCTGGACCTCCAGGAGCTCACTGATGGCTTCATGGTCACCATCACTGGAGCTCACTAGATGATCTTGAATCAGATTAGAGCTCATATTATTCTGAATTCCTGCTTTATATTCACTAAATGTTTATTATCTTCATGCTGTCTGGTCATTTTCTTTACTCACCTAGAGGCTGGGCACTTCCTGAATCATCTTCCTCCACCTGGACCTCCAGGAGCTCTCTGATGGCTTTATCTTCATCATTATTGGAGCTCACTATATGGTCTTGAATCAGATTAGAGCTCATATTAATGTGAATTTCTGTTTTTATGTTGACTAAATATGTTATTATCATCATGCTGTTTGTTCATGAATTACTAGTGACTAATTTGAATTATTCAGTGTCCACTATGAATTATCCAGTACCTGCTATAAAGTATTCAGTATCCGCTATGATTTCTTCAGTATCTTTCAGAAATTATTCAGTACCTGATATAAATTATTCAGTATCCACTATGATTTCTTCAGTATCCATCATGAATTATTCAGTACCTGATATGAATTATTCAGTATCCACTATGATTTCTTCAGTATCTCTCATGAATTATTCAGTACCTGAGATTAATTATTCAGGACGTGCTATAAAGTATTCAGTATCCACTATGATTCATTCAGTATTGACCATTAATTATTAAGTACCTGATGTAAATTATTCAGTATCCGCTAGGATTTATTAAGTATCCATCATGAATTATTAAGTACCTGATATAAATTATTCGGTATCCGCTATGATTTATTCAATGTCCATCATGAATTATTCAGTACCTGATGTTAATTATTCAGTACCTGCTATAAAGTATTCATTATCCACTATGATTCATTCAGTATTCATCATGAATTATTCAGTACCTGATATGAAATATTCAGTATCCGCTATGATTTATTCAGTATCCATCATGAATTATTCAGTATGCACTCTGGATTCATAGTCACTAATTTGAATTATTGTGTATTATTTTTATTTATTTCCTTTACTCACCAAGAGGCTGGACACTTGCTGAAACCTCTTCCTCCAGCTGGACCTCGAGGAGCTCACTGATGGCTTTATCTTCATCATTACTGGAGCTCACTAGATGATCTTGAATGAAGTCAGACAGATTAGAGCTCATATTAATCTTTATACACTCTCAGAAATAAAAGCATGAAACTGTGACTGGGTCAGTGCCCCTCTTGTGTCTGGGGTGGGACCCTCCAAGGTCGATCTCAGTCTCTTTAGTCAGGGAACATAACTGAACCATAATCCACTGAAATGATCTGTTCTAAGATGTACTGACTCCACACCCCCTGCCTCGCCTCCAGGCTTTTACTCTACTGCTCTGTTTTAAAGCATTAGGTTATGAAATGGTGTGTAAATGCACTTTTCCACTGGGAGAAACTTACATAAGGTTCACAAGTGGACCTTAAAGCCACTGCTGTACCTTTTAGGGCACATTTACACTGTTTGTACCTTGATTAACAAAAAATGTCCCTGCAAAGTACCTTTAATTCTAACATTGTACTACATATGAACTCCTGCTTTATATTCACTAAATGTTTATTATCTTCATGCTGTCTGGTCATTTTCTTTACTCACCCACAGGCTGGACGCTATCTGAAACCTCCTCGTCCGCCTGGACCTCCAGGAGCTCTCTGATGGCCTTATGGTCACCATCACTGGAGCTCACTAGATGATCTTGAATCAGATTAGAGCTCATATTAATCTGAACTCCTGCTTTATATTCACTAAATGTTCATTATCTTCATGCTGTCTGGTCATTTTCTTTACTCACCCACAGGCTGGACGCTATCTGAAACCTCCTCGTCCGCCTGGACCTCCAGGAGCTCTCTGATGGCTTCATGGTCACCATCACTGGAGCTCACTAGATGATCTTGAATCAGATTAGAGCTCATATTAATCTGAATTCCTGCTTTATATTCACTAAATGTTTTCTGAATTCTGATTCCTATGGATTATTCAGTACCTGCAGTTAATTATTCAGCAGCTCCTGTGAATTATTCAGTGATGATAAAATATTCAATATGTACAATAAATTATTCTGTATTCTTTGTGATTTTTTCAGCATCTACTATAAATTCATCAGCATCTATTGTAAAATCCACTGTGAATTATTCTATGTCTTCTACAAATCTTTAGTGATGAATTTGAGTTTTTCAGTATCCGCTATGAATTTTAGAACTGGTTTGAATTAAATCAGTGCGTACTATGAAAATGTTTACTGTATCCACTATGAATTCTTAGTTATTAATGTGAATTATTTAGTATCTGCAATGAATTATTCAATATCTTCTATCATTTTTAGGAACTAATTTGAATTATTCAGCATCCACTATGAAAATGTATTGACTGATTAGAATTATTCTGTATCCACTGTGAATTATTTAATATAATAAATGAATTTTTAGTGACTGATTTGAATTATTCAGGATCCACGCTGAATTATTCCATATCCACTATGAATTCCTCAATATTTACTATGAATATTTAGTCACCACTATGAATTGTTCTGTATCTACTATGAGTATTTGGTGCTTTCTGCTTTAATTCAGTGACTGTTATGAATATTATCTCATTAACTCACTCAGACGCTGCTCCACGTTTGTCTCGACCTCATTCTGCAGCGTTTTCATCAGAAGTTCTATGGTTTCCTCCATCTCTGCAGCGAGGTTCCACTGCAGTGTAGGTACCGGGTTCTCCAGCGTCTCAGCTGAAACACTGGCAAGGCTGCCGGACACGAGGCCTACAGGCAGGTCCAGCACATCGGCCTCACCCTCCACCTTTGCCGGCTGCTGGTTTGTTTGGCTTTCTTCCATTTCTTCTTTGTTCGAGTTGTTCTTTCTCTCTTTCTTCCACCGAATCTTCCATTTTCCACTCCTCCCCTTCTTTCCTCTCTTTCTCTTCTCACTCTGCTCCTCCTTTCTCTCGCGCTGTGCGTCTGCGTCGTCCTCACGGACTCGGCAGCACCAGAACCTGAAGCAGCTCATTACAGCAGCTGTCCTCTTCACGGCGTCACGGAATGCTGTGAAACGTCAGTGTGACGGAATCTTCTGTACCCTCACCTTTATGACCTCACACCCTGCAGCCTTTACTCCTTCATGACATCAGAGAGCAACTTCCAACAACATTCTACAGTCTGTTCCGCTCCCTGACCAATGAGGGACAGACTGCAGTCCAGTGGACAGAATGTAGTGAATTACAGTGAAGACGCTCTTTATTTACTCAGTTCCCCCAAATATGTATCATATAATATGAGTTTCTGCTCACTGACGGCTTTAAGACCACTTTCATCCCCCTAACAAGTTTTATCCAGTAAAATGAGTCCTTTGTAGAAACTGAATTTACTCTGAGTAGAAGTGGGAAAAGTTTTATCTAATGTTTACATAAACTTTCAGCCTAAAATCAGAACATATGCAGGTATTTAAGTGGATCTTAGTCAGTGTTTATGACCAATGTGTCTGTGATCACAAACCACACCCACTACTGATAAAACATCATTATTATTAGTATTAGTAGCAGTATTAATAGTTTAGTCTGATAAATACGTTTAATAAATAGGATTTATTATTTCATTGTTTAAACTAATTACCTTACATTCAAAAGTAGAATTAGATGGGACTCGTATTGTGACAGCACTGCTGTTCCTGCTGAACACGAGTGAAGTTACTGTGAGTGAGATGTTTCAGCAGTAGAGCTCGAGAGGGAGTGTGTTATCCTGAAATAACATCCCGGCTGTGATCTGGTGGCCGTAGATCATCACAGCCGTGATGTTACTGGTGATAACTCACTCCTCGAGTGCTCTACTGCTTTAATACAGCAGTTAAATAAATACAGTAAGAAATGAATAAACTGGCCGTGAACGCGGCTTTAATATGGTTTAATGTTCAGTTCCTTCCTCCTAATTAAAGCTCCTTAACGAGCAGCTTGTTGCTACGTCAGAGTAACGAGCTCCGCCCACTCGCTGCTCAGCCGGCAGTTCGTTCTCCAGCTCCACACAGACCGACTGACCGTTTGGGAATTTAATGTAGCCTCATCTTCAGAGTCTGCCTGATAAACAGAATTATTAATAAATTAATGAAATACAGTGAGAGTCTGACTCGCCGCCTCATGCCTTGTGCCATGATAGTGACGAGCTGTTTTACAGACGCAGAGCGACGTTGAAACAGGATAAAAGAAGAAAAATCTGAGAGTCAGGAGGACCCTCATCACCCCTTGTAAGCTTTGCTTCCTCCCAAGGTTTCTTCTTCAGCTCTGAGGGAGTTTCTCCTTGCTACTGTTGCCCCTGGCTTGCTTATCTGGGGGTTTTACATTTCATGGTAAAACTTTGACTGACTGGAATTCTGTGAAGCTTTTTTTTAACAACATTACTACACATTACTATTACAACTAACTAAAAACTAATGTGGCCAAGTGGAAAATGACTTCTATTTTGTTCCCTTTGGTGCATATGGTAATAGGGTAATATGGTAATAGGGCTATTATTTCGACACACCCCCTTTCAGTGGTTGGTACTGGCACGACTTGGGAGTTGAGCATTTGCTCAACTGAGCGATTTGATAATATAGAGAGCGATGGCGGGTTTGGTTGGTTTCTGAGCCAAGAAGAGGACTCATCACACTATGATAAAACTCATTTTTCGATTTACGTCTTATTCTGATGCCAGATGTTTAATTTTGAGGAAGGCCGTCAAAGCAAGTAATAAAAAAAAATCAATATTCTAATTTACAGTAATAGTGCATTAATTAGAGATTGTGTTGATGTCTTTTTATATAAAAGATCAACAACACATCCTCCCTGACCCTCCTCCTTATCTTTAGGGGATGTGTGTTCATTTATCTCCACCCAGAACTTCAACAGCACATAATTTGACCGGTGTCGAATTCTTATTACCCCAGTGCACCTACTTGTCTGACTGTCATGGTTAAAGACTACTTATGTTTTAATGTTCAACTTTAAAATACACCACAGAATTCAGGTTTTGAAAATAAAGGTTGGGGAATAAACACAATACACAGATTAACTTTATGAATTGTATAAATTGTATCAGCTCTACTTTGTTACAGCAATGGCAAAAAAAACAAAACAAAACATTGAAATCAATGAAATCCTTCAGTTTTGATATGACGTTTAGTTACTGACGTTATAAGTAATGTCCACTAGGTGTCTCTATTCTCTATATTCAGGATTATAAGAAATTAAGAAAAGAAGGAAGCAAAAGCCGCATAATCACAGCAAGTTCCTCATTTTCATGGTATTAGTTGAAAACATATATATATATATATATATATATATATATATATATATATATATATATATATATATATATATATACACACTGCTCAAAAAAATAAAGGGAACACTCAAATAACACATCCTAGATCTGAATGAATGAAATATTCTCATTGAATACTTTGTTCTGTACAAAGTTGAATGTGCTGACAACAAAATCAGAAAAAAATCATCAATGGAAATCAAATGTATTAACCAGTGGAGGCCTGGATTTGGAGTCACACACAAAATTAAAGTGGAAAAACACACGACAGGCTGATCCAACTTTGATGTGATGTCCTTAAAACAAGTCAAAATGAGACTCAGTATTGTGTGTGGCCTCCAGGTGCCTGTATGACCTCCCTACAATGCCTGGGCATGCTCCTGATGAGGTGGCGGATGGTCTCCTGAGGGATCTCCTCCCAGACCTGGACTAAAGCATCCACCAACTCCTGGAAAGTCTGTGGTGCAACATGGTGTTGGTGGATGGAGCGAGACATGATGTCCCAGATGTACTCAATCGGATTCAGGTCTGGGGAACGGGCGGGCCAGTCCATAGCTTCAATGCTGTCATCTTGCAGGAACTGCTGACACACTCCAGCCACATGAGGTCTAGCATTGTCCTGCATTAGGAGGAACCCAGGGCCAACCGCACCAGCATATGGTCTCACAAGGGGTCTGAGGATCTCATCTCGGTACCTAATGGCAGTCAGGCTACCTCCGGCGAGCACATAGAGGGCTGTGCGGCCCTCCAAAGAAATGCCACCCCACACCATTACTGACCCACTGCCAAACCGGTCATGCTGAAGGATGTTGCAGGCAGCAGATCGCTCTCCACGGCGTCTCCAGACTCTGTCACGTCTGTCACATGTGCTCAGTGTGAACCTGCTTTCATCTGTGAAGATCACAGGGCGACAGTGGCGAATTTGCCAATTCTGGTGTTCTCTGGCAAATGCCAAGCGTCCTGCACGGTGTTGGGCTGTGAGCACAACCCCCATCTGTGGATGTTGGACCCTCATACCATCCTCATGGAGTCGGTTTCTAACCGTTTGTGCAGACACATGCACATTTGTGGCCTGCGGGAGGTCATTCTGCAGGGCTCTGGCAGCGCTCCTCCTGTTCCTCCTTGCACAAAGGCGGAGGTAGCGGTCCTGCTGCTGGGTTGTTGCCCTCCTACGGCCTCCTCCACGTCTCCTGGTGTACTGGCCTGTCTCCTGGTAGCGCCTCCAGCCTCTGGAATCTACGCTGACAGACACAGCAAACCTTCTTGCCACAGCTCGCATTGATGTGCCATCCTGGATGAGCTGCACCACCTGAGCCACTTGTGTGGGTTGTAGAGTCCGTCTCCTGCTACCACGAGTGTGAAAGACCACCAACATTCAAAAGTGACTAAAACATCAGCCAGAAAGCAGAAAGGTACTGAGAAGTGGTCTGTGGTCCCACCTGCAGAACCCCTCCTTTATTGAGTGTGTCTTGCTAATCGCCAATAATTTCCACCTGTTGTCTGTTCCATTTGCACAACAGCTGTGAAATTGATTGTCAGTGTTGCTTCCTAAGTGGACAGTTTGATTTCACAGAAGTTTGATTTACTTGGAGTTATATTGTGTTGTTTAAGGGTTCCCTTTATTTTTTGAGCAGTGTATATATATATATATATATATATATATATAGGGCTAGCCACAATGCAGGGCAGCCAATCAGAACAGAGCTCATTTACATATATCACAGTTAAAAGAAGCAGCCTGTTTAATTCTAAGGAATAAAGGCAGTTAAACCTTCAAGACTGATGTTTATATAAAACCACAGAAGACATCATTAGTGGACCTTCAGCTGATTCCCATTAACACATTTCTGTGCTGCCATGCGTGTGAACTGTGAAAGAGGAAACCGTGCGAGGCGGAAGGAACAGGGTATGTATTTCTTCTGTGACAGAGTGACAGAGAGCTGAGGGCAGTTTAACCTACAGCCACACAGAACTCTCACTGCACAGAGACCCATCGACCATGAACCTTCTCCTTTTACTGAGTCTCCTGATCTACAGCTCCATGCATACAGCTGGGACAGGTGAGTAGACCACCTTACACTTCACTTCATTCTTAAACCAGCTACACCTTCACACGATGCTTTAAACAATGTAAGCAGAAGCCGATATGCATACTTATATTAATTATATAATGATGTGTAATTACAGAGCACAGAAAATTCAAATAGGGCCAAAACCTTGTGAAAGATATTGAAGGGGGGCTCCAGCATTTTTAGACCTACTGGCTGTACTGTCTCTATCTGTACTGTTTCATCCGTTACCACAGGTGATCAGTATGAATCATTTCCACGTAGCTTGAAAAAAAAACTAAAAAACTGTAGTAAAAACATCAAAATGTACGATATACATCATTTAAAACATCAATAAAATAATTATTAATTTTTCAGTGTTTCATACTAATATGAAATAAACATTTGTGTTGAGTCAGGGTGTGTAGGGTGGGGGAGGGGTTTATGGCTGCTAGTCACTGAATCTGAAGCCTAAATACATAACACAATTCATATCAATAACACCTTACACTAACTGTGCTCAGCTATTACAAATCCATAGTTTTTTCATTTACAAGACTACGTAGACCGGACAGTCTCAGACAAACATTAATAAGACTAAGATTTTTAGTGCTTTAGAGCATCGCTGATGCAGTGATGTGGTAATCTGTGAAACTATGGCACATATGGAACAGCACACAAAGAGGTCTCCACACAAAAAGGTTGGAATCAAGTGCAGGTTCATTGAATGGCTGACCAGAGTAGAGTCGTGGCTGGGCCAGGTCAAAACCCGCCCATTTTCAGAGCTGATCAGGGAAACAGTCCAAAAAACACAATCCAAGAGATACAAACCAGGTCAGAAACTCTGGGGTCACAACAAAACAACACCAGACATAAGATATAAGAACGCTCAGAACTGCAGGGAAAGTGACCAAACATATTCTTATAGCAAAGTACTACCATTAAAATCATTCACAACACATGATTTGATGTGTTTCTCTGGTAAGCATAGTGATTGCTTTATATGCAATCAGGCCTCCGGTGCTGTTGACCAGCAGGGAAAATGGACTACTGTAGGTCGAAGCAATGCAGTAAAGTGTAAATGGTTTATATGATCATAAAGTTTATAATGTAATTTTACAAGTACTCAGTATGAAACTTCACCAGATGTACGGAAACATCAACACCATAGTCAAACTCATCTCATACTGGATTGAACACGTCGGGAGTCGCTGTGTGCTGTGAGTGGGCATGCCATCCTTTTCAGGACTAAGACCATGCCGTCCTTTTCAGGACTAAGACTTGGAGGTGCTGATCCGCATACCACCCGCTTCACAATCAGCTGCAATCCCCTCCAATGAGTGCTGGAAGCATCCATGTGAACCAGCCAAAAGAACAATATCATCTGCAAATAGCAGAGACACCACCCTCTGGCCTCCACACATAATGCCCTCCTGATCTTGGCTACGGCTCTGACACTCTGTCCATGAATATCACAAACAGGAGTGGAGACAGGACACAACCCTGGCTGAGTCCAACACTAACACTGACAGCGTCTGACTTAATGCTGAGTATACGAAAACAGCTCTGACCTGGGAGTACAGAGATTGAATGGACCAGAGTAGTAGCCCCAGCACCCCATACTCCCGGACCTCCCGCAAGATATCTCAGGGAAAACTGTTGTAAGCCTTCTCCAAGTCGAGAAAACACAAGTAGACTGGGTTGGCAAACTCCCATGCCCCTTCAACAATCTGTGAGACGGTGAAAAGCTGGTCCAATGTTCCATGGCTGGGATGGAATCCGTATTGTTCTTCCTCAATATGCAGTTCAACTATCGGTCAAAAGCTCCTTTCCAGCACCTAGACTTTCCCTGGGAAGCTGAGCAGTGTGATACCCCGATAGTTGGCACACCCCCTCCGGTCCCCTCCAACCACCCCGGTCGGCCAGTCCAAGGGTACTGTTCACGAGGTCCATGCAATATTGCAGAGGTCTGTTAGCCTCGACAGGCCCACAATATCCAGAGCTATAAATTCATCTTCGGATGAATCTTATCCACCGCTGACGGGCTTGCCAAATACCTCAGTGACCTCCACCAAGGAAATTAAGCTTGAAATGCCAGAAGCCTCTGGCCCTTCCACCAACCGACATTGTCCTCATTTGAAGTCAGAGTTACTCCACCCTTGCTGAATACAGCTTGGGCGCAGCCACCCCGACCGCTCCTGAGTCACCGGATGAAAGTCTTTTTCCATGGCTTCACCAAACTCCTCCCATGCCATGGACTCCTTCTTGGGGCCATCCAGTCCCTAAAATTTGTAGGTAGTTTAACCAGAGGAGGACGACTTGGCATGACTTGGGAGTTGAGCATTTGCTCAACTGAGTGATTTGATAATATGGAGAGCGATGGCGGGTTCAGCGATTTAATATAGAGCTCCTTTTGTGCAATCATCCAGACAGCTTGGTGATGTAAGTGGCTACCCGGCAGAGGTAGGGGCCATCGGTTGTATAGGGATAGAAACCCCTACCGTATTTCCTTTGCTTGTATTTTACTTTGTTTTATTCCTTTAGATCGTCCACTCACTTTTCCGCTCTGTCAGAAAAAGTTAATAATCAGTTTTGCAGCCCTTTTTCGTCCGCTACTCTTACATGTGTAGCAGTCAGAAAAATAAGGTTTTTGTGTCCAGTGTTGGTTTCTGAGCCAAGAAGAGGACTCATCACACTATGATAAAACTAATTTTTGGATTTAGATCTTATTCTGATGCCAGATGTTTAATTTTGGGAAGGCAGTCAAAGCAAAAAATCTCAATGTTCTAATTTACAGTAATAGTGCATTAATTAGAGGTTGTGTTGATGTCTTTTTATATAAAAGATCAACAACACATCCTCACTGACCCTCCTCCAAAAAATCGTCTACTTTTATTGTTTTTCTACATCATTTGATCACATTTACTCAGGCCACATTTCATATCTTTTTTCCCTGATATGTTAAATTCAGTCAATAAACAGTGTCAGGATCTCTGAACGAATCTAAAGCTCACAGATTAAAATCCAACATAGAACTTTACATGATGTAAGCTAAGGGCTTCACACTATAATCATGATCAACACTGTCCAAGCTCAAAACCAGAAAACAGGATATCTAAAACAGGAGAATCATAAATAGACGTCCAGAAACAGAGTCCAGGGTCAAACACGGAAACGCAAAGACCACAGAGGCAGAGCACGGCATTAAATGTGCAGTAGTAGTCTTTCTCTTTAGGGGATAAGTGTGTTAATTTAACTCCACCCAGAACTTCAACACCACATAATTTGAGCGGTGTTGAATTCTTATTACCCCAGTGCACCTACTTGTCTGTCTGTCATGGTTAAACACTACTTATGTTTTAATGTTCAACTTTAAAATACACCACAGAATTCAGATTTTGAAAATAAAGGTTGGGGAATAAACACAATACACAGATTAACTTTATGAATTGTATAAATTGTATCAGCTCTACTTTGTTACAGCAATGACAAAAAAAACAAAACAAAACATTGAAATCAATGAAATCCTTCAGTTTTGGGATGACGTTTAGTTACTGACGTTATAAGTAATGTCCACTTGGTGTCTCTAGTCTCTATATTCAGGAGTATGTAGAGAATGTAGGAAAAGAAGGAAGCAAAAGCCGCATAATCACAGTAAGTTCCTCATTTTCATGGTATTAGTTGAAAACATATGTGTGCATACACACACACACACACACACATACATACACACAAAACACAAGCTTCACTATTCACTGTTTGTATATATAAATGAAGAAAATATTAACTTTAATTCATTTGAACTTTTTCTGTTCCTCATATTCTTAGGATTATATATTATATATAGATTATATTATATATTAATATTAGAGATGTTTGTGAAAATGACCCATTTGGAGACGAGCACTCCTGCATTAAATAACATCATCCAGAACTGGTACAACTGACAACTACTTCAAGAGATTTTACCTTTCAAAGAATGTGGTGTACAGTGAGGAGATATGTAGTCTTTAATAACAGATACAGGAAGGTATGAAATGATGAGAGGAGAAGTCAGAGGCCTGATAGAGAGACAATAAACATAGTGATGAAGTGATGAATGAAGAGCTGTAATAAAGTATAATAAACTAATTCCAGCAATACTGCAGACTGAACACTGAACCTGCTCCACTGTGTTCTTCATAACAGAGACTCTACATGTGAGGCAGACAGTGGGCTCTCGCGCCACCCTTTACTGTGGAAACCTAACTAACGGTGAAGTGACCTGGAGCAGAGACACCAACGGACAGAGAGTGGACATTCTGACCACTCATAACGGACAGACGACCAAACACATCGCTGATCCAGACAGACGTTACGGCTCAGGAGCAGATCTAGCTCTGATTATACGCAGAGTGTCTCAGTCAGACGCTGGTAGATACGACTGCAGTGGAGCTACAGTGGATCTCAGTGTGACATCAGGAACCGGTAAGTGTGAAAATGTTTCATTTCAATGTTCAACCAAAAGCTGCAGTAGCCTCCAGAAATACTGACACCCTTTGTAAAGCTACGGTTAAAAAGGCTATAAAATGTCTTTTATAAATATGAGCAAAACCCATCCAGGCACAGGGGAGGTGAGGAGAGTTCCTAAAGCCCTGATAAGCCAGAGGGAAGAACATTATCCATTACCTACGTTTATGGATGAAGAACGTTCTGTTCACGCTCCACAGGTTCTTCCATTTGAGTGTGTGGAAATGAATAGAAATGTCCAGCAGGACAGATTACAAAATGACTGTGAGCTAAAAACAGGACACTAATACATCAGCTGTGATTCCAAAATCTGACCAATGATGTTAAAGTCTCCCAGCGCGCCATGAGTCTGTAACAGTCAGTAGAGTTACACTAACTTCAGTTACTACTACTTTAGGATGGTTTTCCTTCTCCTGTTCAGTTCATTTCTGGAGATACGAGGTTTTGGTGTCATGTAGTTTTACGACACTCAAAAGCATTGATTATGGTGCTGATTTGACAGCAGAGAAGCAGCAACGGTGAGAGGCATCAAACATTACAGGGGACATTATTTGTGTTCAGATTTTCTTAGAATAACAATCATTATAATTAATTTGGCGATCGCTGCATTAAAATGGACATAAAAACAGTTAAACGGTAATTAAAGACCATGACAAACATCTGATTATCATTGATGGTCGAAGTTGGAACAGAACAATCATGACTGCATTTTCATTGTCCCTGAAATAATTTGACTCAGGAGTGAAATCTTTGGATGATGTAACTGGCCGGTTCATGTGCGTCACATGTTCTGGACTGTATTCAGACTTTACTTTAAAATCTTTACTGAAGACGAGCCTGTAAAACTTAAACAAAATCAGAAATGTTAATGTTAAAGAATCTTACTGAATATTTATTACAGGCTTCATCTATAACTGCAGTTTAGGCCAAAGAAAGCTATAAAGTTTGGATATATCCTCCATCAATAAACTGGGAATCTGACGCACTAGTGTAAATCAGCATTATGCTCTCAATTAAAATCTGACAAACTTATGGAGCAAATTTTTATACACTAAGCATGAATGCAAAGGTTTGAAGGAAAGGTTTATACATTAAACAAAGCTATATCACCATATTTCATTCACAGCTGATGCATTTATGATGCTCCAATGTAAACTGTACTGTTATTAATGTTAGATTAAGTCTCTCATCTCAGAGCATCTCAAAAACAAATCAGCGTACAACCCCAATTCCAGTGAAGTTGGGACGTTGTGTAAAACATGAATACAAAGAAAATACAATGAAATGCAATTCCTTTTCAATCTGTATTCAACTGAATACACTACAAAGACAAGATATTTAATGTTCAAACAGATAAACTTTATTGGTTTTTGCAAATATTCACTCATTTTCAATTTGACGCCTGCAACACGTTCCAAAGAAGTTGGGACAGGGGCGTGTTTACCACTGTGTTACATCACCTTTCCTTTTACCATGTAGCTAATGTTTTAGCTTAGAACTAGTACAAGCAAGAATGGGAAAGAATTCCACCTACAAAGCTTCAACAATCAGTGTCCTCAGTTCCCAAACGCTTATTGAGTGTTAAAGGAAAGGTGATGTAGCACAGTGGTAAACACACCCCTGTCCCAACTTCTTTAGAACATGTTGCAGGCATCAAATTCAAAATGAGTGAATATTTGCAAAAAACAATAAAGTTTATCTGTCTGAACATTAAATATCTTGTCTTTGTAGTGTATTCAATTGAATATAGGATGAAAAGGATTTGCAAATCATCGTTTGCTGTTTTTATTCTTTTTTACACAACGTCCCGACTTCATTGGAATTGGGGTTGTACTAGTTCTAAGCTAAAACATTAGCTACATGGTAACGAGCAAGTGTACTTTCTTCCATATTTGATTTAGAAGAAAAGAGAAAGTAATTTTTTACAGGAGGGATGGTCTGCTCACATGGTGGGCTTTAACATACCCCTAAAGTCATAATTCAAGCCATAAAAATTATACTAAATAGAATTGGTTAAAAAATAATTTATTATTCTATTTGCTTTAAGGATGCAGAGACTTATGGGTTTGCACACTTATGTAAATTGGTTTCCAGAACCCTCACTCCCCATCACGCCCCATCTTCAAGACTTTTCTTGATGCCTCCCTGAGCTTATTAGTAGTTCTGTTCTGGCCAAACTGACTGTGGGGTAACTGTTCCTCGTTTCTCTCCATTGTTTACTTGGTGCCCTCTTACGAGTGCTGTGTGTCAGGACGCTAACTTCACACATCCATGCCAATCTTTCCTGGACTTCATCCAGAACCACCCATCTTGTTTAGTTGCCATTCAGCCTTTCCTGGAAGTCACTGGGTTTCCAGATGGTCAATGTTCAAATACATCTTCTGTTATCTCTACATTCTAGGCCCAAACAGCATAACCACACCCAAAACTACAACCACATCTACACCTACCACAACAGCTACAACTACAACCACATCTACACCTGCCACACCAGCTACAACTACAACCACTTCCACAGCTAAAAGAAGAGGCAAGAAGGCAAAATCTACAACTACAACCACATCTACACCTGCCACACCAGCTACAACTACAACCACATCCACAGCTGAAAGAACAACTACTAAGTCGACAGAAGCTTCAACAACAACTGAAGGTTCATCTGAAAGACCATCTCAAGGTTCGTGTGTTGCTATCAGATGATCTAGAACTAGATGCTGTGACCAGACTTTACATTTAGGACACTGTGTGTTTTCTATGTATGACACGTAGATGTACTTTGCATAATACCCACACAGCTTTCACTGCATCTGTTGAAATACGTTAGTTGTTTATGTTTATTGCTCAGTTAGCTAGAGGTGCTGGGCCGTTCATCTGAAGCAGCCACCGAGTCTGACTTTTAGCTTGAGGCAGTCTTTTACAGGGTGTGTTGCCCTACAGTAATTTTTGATAGAATTCACTACATTTTAAGAAAAATTACTCAAACAAAAAGCCTCATCCTCAGTGTAATGTTAAGCTTTTGTTTGGAACATTCCACAGGTGAGCAGGTTAATTAGAAACAGGTGAGGGTCATGATTGGGTATAAAGGGAGCATCCCTGTAAGGCCCAGTCGTTCACAAGCAAGGACGGAGCGAGGGTCACCACTTTGTGAACAACTGCGTGAGCAAATAGTCCAACAGTTTAAGAACAATGTTTCTCAACGTGCAACTGCAAGGAATTTAGGGATTTCATCATCTACAGTCCATAATATCATCAAAAGATTCAGAGAATCTGGAGAAATCTCTGCAAGTAAGCAGCAAGGCAGAAAACCAACACTGAATGCCCGTGACCTTCGACCCCTCAGGTGGCACTGCATTAAAAACCCACATCATTCTGTAACGGATATTCCCACATGGGCTCAGGAACACTTCAGAAAACCACTGTCAGTGAACTCAGTTCGTCGCTCCATCTACAAGTGCAAGTTAAAACTCTGCCATGCAAAGCGAAAGCCACATATCAACACCACCCAGAAACGCCGCCGGCTTCTCTGGGCCGAGCTCATCTGAGATGGACTGACGCAGAGTGGAAAAGTGTCCTGTGGTCTGACGCGTCCACATTTCACACTGTTTCTGGAAATCATGGACGTCTCGTCCTCTGGGCCAAAGAGGAAAAGGACTGTCCGGATTGTTTTCAGCGCAAAGTTCAAAAGCCAGCATCTCTGATGGTGTGGGGGGGTGTTAGTGCCCATGGCAGGGGTAACCTGCGCATCTGTGAAGGCCCCATTAATGCTGAAAGGTACATACAGGTTTTGGAGCAACATCTGCTGCCATCCGAGCAGCGTCTTTTTCAGGGACGTCCTGCTTATTTCAGCAAGACGATGCCAAGCCACATTCTGCATGTGTTACAACAGCTGATCATTAAGTGAACACACACACTTCTAAGCCGCTCACCTTCAGGGTCGTGGGGGGTGCCTATCCCAGCGGCCATCGGGCGGAAGGCTGGATACACCCTGGACAGGTCGCCAGTCCATCGCAGGGCAGACAGACAGACAGTCACACTCACTCACACCTCCTTAAGTGAATAATGTTCAGTTATTGTGCAGAGCACGACTAGTAAGTCACATCAATGTACGACGAGCAATAATCAGTTATGTTCAGTTATATTAGGCTTTTGTAAAATGAACAAACCTGATGAGCACTTTGACCCAGAGGGTCCCCAGTCTGACATGCCTGCACTACATCATGTGTTATGAGCTTTGTTCTTTATGAAACTGTATATTTCTGACTCAGTGATGCTGGGAATCTGTTATTGGGAGGATTAATGGAAATAATTGTACAGGAGGGCAAAAAAGAATCTCTCCAAGAATAAAAACATCTACTAATTATCTTTAGAGGTTTTTCAACAGGGAACTTTTACACAAGCACAAAGTGTGAAAATCAGTGTTTACATGTATATAAACACAGTACCAGCTCAGGTTTCAGACACTGTGAATTTTATGTGTTTACATCTGTCCATCCGCTGCCTGTCCAGGACGCAGTGGACTGAGAGTAGATATTTCAGTGGGTTCTAGACTCTAATCCTGGGAAGTCAGTGGTGAAGAGCTGAATGTGCAGAGAGTCTTAGTGAGAAATGTTGAGGACTCAGTCATTACTGTTATGTTTTCAGGCGCTTGTGAACCGAACGAGGATGGACGAGGTCTGAGTAGTGGCACCCAGGGCTTGATTTAACAGTGTTTTTCAGACAGAAGTCGTTTTAGGAGGCAGCTTATGCTGAACATCCTCAGAATGAAGACCTGAATGGATCCTGTTACATATACTGTGTTTTCAGTTACAGCTCTATGGAATTTCCTGATCATAGCAGGTTCCTGTCTGGTTGCTGTGGCTCTGGTTCTGTTCCCATGGAGATGTTTTCACAAAAGAAAAGGTGATGATGATGATGATGATGATGATGATGATGATGATGATGATGATTTACGATCTGTAAATTATGGAATATTGTATTATTTAAACAAACGACCCTGATGGAGAATCGGCTTAGAAAATGTGTGTGTAATCATATGGAAATGACTACACATGTGTATCTACGTTTCAACAAGGGTTCTTTAGAGGAACCTCACACAGGAACTACATCCCTTTAGAACCTTTCAGTGCATGGTCTATGTAAGGGTTTTAGATAGGGGTGGGTGTTATGGCCAGAACATTATATCATGCTATAGTTAATATTTCAGATGTTTGTTAAATATTATGGTGGTACACAAACATCTGTTACTGTTAGCCCCCCTTCACCCTGTTCTTCAACAGTCAGGACCCCCCACAGAGCATTAGTGTGGATATTGGGTGATGATGGGTGGTGGATCATTCTCAGCACTGCAGTAACACTAACGTGGTGGTGGTGGTGTGTGCTGATGTGTGTTGTGCTGGTGAAAGTGGATCATCAAGTGGATCAGTGGACACAGCTGTTACGTGGAAACAGAATTCAGATGAATGCAGATCTGGAAGTAGAACAGGTTTAATCTTTGCCAGATGGAAAACCAGAATCGTAGTCCAAGACACAGTCCAAGCAGTCAAAACACAGATCCAATAACAGAGGTGACAGTCCAAAAAGGGCAAGGCAAAAACTCGAGTCAAGGTCAAAAACACAAGGAGGTGAACATCAACAAACCGCTGAGTAGATCACATGATACAATACTTCACAATGCTCGTATTCTAAGCCCAGGCTTAAACACTACCTAGTAAGGTCATATGGTCTAGTCCACAGGTGATCCGTGTTAGTAGTCTGGGATTGTGAACGCTGATAGGAGCGCTGTGCTTGGCAATCAGTCACGTGAGTCCCCTGTGACTCCTGGGAAATGGAATCCAGACTCGTGTCTGCTGAACGCGTGACTCAGCACTGCTGGAGTTTTTAAACACTGTGTCCACTCCCTGTCCACTCTATTAGACACTCCCACCTTGTCTGTCCAGCTTGTAGATGTAAAGTCAGAGACGACAGCTCATCTGCTGCTGCACAGTTTGTGTTGGTCATCCTCTAGTCCTTCATCAGTGGGCACAGGACGCTGCCCACAGGGCGCTGTTGACTGGATGTTTTGGGTTCTCAGTCCAGCAGCGACAGTGAGGCGTTTAAAAACTCCAGCAGCACTGCTGTGTCTGATCCACTTGCACCAGCACAAAACACCCCAGCTTGATTTGGGCTGTGAAGACAAACTCTGCCTCTTTCCATGTTTAGCAGAGGACTGTGAGATGCCGTATGACGACGTCTACACTACCATTGAATACGACGCCTTTAATAAAGAACAAACAGGTAAATATATGCAGATTCTCAGATCACAGAACATTCATAGGCCACTGATGAGTGTGAGGAAGTGGCTGTTTTAAGCTTTTGTTTATCATCTCGGCCCAGTACCAACCCAGAATTGTTCATCTGGCTGCTTCGGTCTTTTCTGACTATTGAGGAAAGCCTTTGAAGAGCCTGACTGTTAGTATGAGTGCTTGATGTGTTCTCTAAGAGTAAACAACGATGTTGTATTTGGCTGCTTGGTCTATAGACATGAATTCATTTTTCACAGTTTTCCAGCCTCTCCTTATCACTCAGAATTAAACAGGAAGGTTTTGTTACTGTAACGTTTAAGAATAGCCTTTGTGTGGTGTTGATGTGTTGGCTACTTGGTGGTCTGGTGGTCCCACCATATTATTGTTTTTTTTAATCAATACAGCCATAAAAAAGATGTTTAAAATACAGCATCACAAGTGTCCAGCGTAAAAATGGGTCCCACAGACCCCAACACAACACAAGGGACAATGTATGTGATAAATCAACTGAGCTGAAAAGTCACCTAAGCTGAAACACACTTTAGAACTTAAAACAGTGAACTAGTGGGACTAACTAAACATTGGCTCAAGTAGAAGTAAAAGTACAACCCCACTGTAACAGGGAGCAAACACATGAAACAACAAAGACCAAGTACAAACAAAAGGCTTAAATACAACAGGGATAACGAGGGACAGGTGGAAAACAGGTGGAGACAATCAGGGGAGGAGTAACCAAACAAGGGGCAGGACTAGAACACCAAAACAAATGCACATGGAATAAACCAAAACATGAACACATGGGAGATCAAAACACAACATGAACACATGGACAGGACTGGGAGGGGCCAATCATGACACCCATTTCCAAAAAGTTGACACAATATAAATATAAACAAAATGCAGTGATGTACAAAGTATTTAAACTATGTTCAATTGAAAATAGTACAAAGACAACAAATACGTAAAATGTTGAAACTGAGAAATTTTATTGCTTTTTCAAAAATAAAAGCCCATTTTGAATTTGATGCCAACAACACGTTCACAAAAGGCTGGTAAAGTTATGTAATGCTATAAAAACAACTGGTGGTTGACTGGCAACAGGTCAGTAACATGATGGGGTGTAAAGAGCATCTCAGAGAGGTGGAGTCTTTCAGAAGTAAGGATGAGGAGGGTTCACCACTCTGTGAAAGACTGGACCATCAAATAGAGCAACAATTCAAGAAGAACGTTTCTCAACATAAAATAGGAAAGAACTTCTGCTTTTCATCGTCTGTAGTACATAATATCATTAAAAGATGTAGAGAATCTGGAGAAATCTCTGTCTGTGAGGGACAAGGCCAAAAATCAGTATTTACTGGCTGTGATCTTTGGGCCTTCAGGCAGAACTGCATTAAAAACAGACATGATTCTGTAGTGGAAATCACTGCATGGGCTCAGAAACACTTCTGAAAACCACGGTCTGTGAAAACAGCTCATCACTGCATCCACAAATGCTGTTAAACTCTAAAACACAAAGAAGAAACTAAATATAAGCAGGATCCAGAAACGCTGCCACCTTCTCTGGGCCTGAGCTTATTTAAAATGGATGGAGGAGAAGTGGAAAAGTGTCCTGTGGTCTGTAGAACCAACATTTGAAATTTCTTTAGGAAATCATGGACACTGTGTCCTCCTGGCTAAAGACCACTCAGCTTTTTATCAGTGCATGTTGTCTTTGTAGTATTTTCTGTTAAAAATATTGACAGACTAAACCTGTGAGACCCTATTCTCCTCTTTTTGGATCATTCTGATCTAAAATAATATTGGGTTTTGTACTTTTCTGTTGTACGTTTTCACATCACTGCTCAGTTTTCTGTGTCAGAATTCATATTTGACCATTTTCAGCACTTTTTATCCACAATATGACCTTTTACTGCTTTAATTTACTGTTATTTCACATGATCTCATTCTGTATAGGAGCTGTTTGTGTGAAGATTCCACAACTGACTCGTCTCATCAGCTAATCAGGAGGAAACATTTATGTCATATCGTTTAATAACTTAGCTTTTAAAAATGTCAGAGTGGAAGGAAAAAGCAATGAATACTGGAACCCAGAGAAACCAGTTATTTAATACTGTTTTTAACAAGGACCTGTGCAGGTTGTATCCAGCTCCCCACCCTCTGTGACCAAGAAGGATAAGCAGTTTAAAAAATGTGTGTGTGTGTTTTAAATAAGGCTATTATTTATATTAAACTTTGCTGTTCATTCCATTCCTTACCAATTTAGCAAGTTTTTCTTTGTGTTTGAACGTTCTGTCTGTATTTTGCAGTTCACCCAAACTCATATTCCTGAGTCATTCTCAGGTTTTAGACCTTTTTATCCTGTTAAACTTTATTGATATTTCTTTTTCTTCATTATGTTGTAACGTATCTCTCCATGGATCACCAGCTTATCGTGGAGGAGGGGTTTGTGTTCTTGAATGATCCTAGGAGCTATGTTGTCTGAAGCAAAAGCTCCTGGTAGGGTCTCCCAAGGCAAACTGGTCCTAGGTGACAGGTCAGACAAAGCATGATCCAAAAATACCCTTATGAAAAAAAATTTAAAAAATAGGGTCTCCGGCGGGATCCCTCCAGGGATACTCCAGCGAGCATCTGGTGGCCGGGCATTTACCTATGGTGCCCAGTTGGATCCAGCCCGAAGGAGCTACATGAGTCCCCCCTTCCATCAATGCAACAGCGATGGGAGGGGCAGTAGTAGGGGTTCGGTGCGTTGTGGATCGGGCAGTGTCCGAAGGCGTGGGCCTTGGCGTTCTGATCCTCGGTTGCTGAAACTGGCTTTTGGAACTTGGAACGTTACCTCACTCCCGGGGAAGGAGCCTGAGTTGGTGTGCGAGGTGGAGAGATACCGGCTAGATATAGTCGGGCTCACCTCAATACACAGCTTGGGCTCTGGGTCCAGTCTCCTTGAGAGGGGCTGGACTTTATTCTTTTCTGGGGTTGTCCATGGTGAGAGGCAGCGGGCAGGTGTGGGCTTTCTCATAGCCCCTCGACTCGGTGCCTGTATGTTGGGGTTTTCTCCAGTGGACGAGAGGGTAGCTTCCCTATGCCTTCGGGTTGGGGAACGGGTCCTGACTGTTGTCTGTGCTTATGCAACGAACAGCAGTTCAGAGTACCCAGCCTTCTTAGAGTCCTTGGGAAGGGTGCTTGAAAGTTCTCCTCCTGGAGACTCTATTGTCCTACTGGGGGACTTCAACGCTCACGTGGACAATGACAGTGAGACCTGGAGTGGTGTGATTGGGAGGAATGGCCTCTCTGATCTGAACCCGAGTGGTGTTCAGTTTTTGGACTTCTGTGCAAACCACAGTTTGTCCATCACGAACACAATGTTCGAACACAAAGATGTCCATAAGTGCACATGGCACCAGGACACCCTAGGCCGCAGTTCAATGATTGACTTTGTAGTCGTGTCATCGGACTTGCGGCCATGTGTTTTGGACACTCAGGAAAAGAGAGTAGCTGAGCTGTCAACTGATCACCACCTGGTGGTGAGTTGGATCAGGTGGTGGGGGAAGATGCCGGTCAGACCAGGCAAGCCCAAACGTATAGTGAGGGTTTGCTGGGAACGTCTGGCAGAAGAACCTGATCTTGATCTTTAACTCACACCTCCATCATAACTTTGACCAGATATCAGGGGAGGTGAGAGACATTGACTCAGAATGGGCCATGTTCCGCTCCTCCATTGTTGAAACGGCTGACTGTAGCTGTGGTCGCAAGATAGTTGGTGCCTGTTGGGGCGGTAATCCTCGAACTTGGTGGTGGACACCCCAGGTGAGAGATGCCGTCAAGCTGAAGAAGGAGTCCTACCGGGCATGGTTGGTCTGTGGGACACCAGAGGCAGCTGACAGGTATCGATAGGCCAAAGGATCTGCGGCTTCAGTCCTCGCCAAAGCAAAAACCCGGGTGTGGGAGGAGTTTGGTGAGGCCTTGGAAAGTGACTTTAAGTCGGCTCCGGCAAGATTCTGGCAAACCATCAGGCGACTCAGAAGGGGAAAGCAGTGTGCCACTAGCACTGTATATAGTGGAGATGGTGTGCTGTTGACTTCAACTGGAGACGTCATTGGGCGGTGGAAGGAATACTTTGAGGACCTTCTCAATCCCACCGACACTTTCTCCAGTGAGGAGGCAGAGTCTGGGGACATGGGAATAGGCTTGCCCCTGGATTGTCAACCTGGGGTGGTGGTGCCTCTTTTTAAAAAGTGGGACCAGAGGGTGTGTTCCAACTACAGGGGAATCGCACTCCTCAGCCTCCCTGGTAAGGTCTATGCAGGGGTACTGGAGAAGAGAGTCCGGCTTATAGTCGAACCTCGGATTCAGGAGGAGCAGTGTAGGTTCTGTCCGGGTTGTGGAACACTGGTCCAACTCTTCACCCCCTCCAGGATTCTTGAGGGTTCATGGGAGTTTGCCCAACCAGGAGAAGGCATTCGACTGTGATCCCCGGGGTATTCTGTGGGAGGTGCTTCAGGAGTACAGGGTACATGGGTCTTTGCTACAAGCTATTCAGGCCCTGTACAAACAAAGCAGGAATTTGGTTCGCATGGCCAGCAGTAAGTCAGACTCGTTCCCAGTGAGAGTTGGATACTGTCAGGGCTGCCCTTTGTCACAGATACTGTTCATAATTTTCATGGATAGAATTTCTAGGCGCAGTCAGGGGATGGAGGGTATCCGGCTTGGTGACCTCAGGGTCACATCGCTGCTGGTTGTACCATTACTGTACCATTAAGATGAATATGTGTAATGACCTCTGTTCTGACTGGCTGTCCTGCAATGTCCCTCAGTTAAAGAGTCGCTAGAGCTGAAACACACTTCATAACTTCAACAGTGAAATAGTGAGACTAACTTAACTTTGGCTCAAGTAGAAATAAAGTAAACTGAGTAGAAAAAAAAAATCAGGTCTGTTTGCACTATTTACATACTGAGTAACTTACAGAACTGCACTGGAACGTCTTAGGTTTAGTCTGTCAGAGTAGGAACTGAAGACTGTGAGACTCTATTCTCCTCTTTTTGGATCATTTTGGTCTAAAATAAAATTTTATTTTGCACTTTTCTGTTTTGTTTGCTTTTCCACATCGCTGCTCGGTTTTCTGTATCAGTGCACAAATTTCACCATTTTTGGCACCTTTTATCCACAATATGACCTCTTTTACTGTTTTAACTGACTGTGATTTCACATGATCTCATTTTGTGCAGGAGCTGTTTGTGTACAGACTCCACGGACTCGTCTCATCAGCTAATGAGGAGGAAACATCTATGTCATACATTTTAATCCATTAACTTTGAGAAATGTCAGGTAGAAGGAAAAGGACAGGAATACTAAAACCCACAGAAATCACAAACACATTGTTCAATTCTGAATTTAATACAACTTTTATTCTGTTAAACCTCACTGTATATTCTTTTCCTTACCAACTGTTAGTTTTCTCCTTGTATTTTATTAATTTAGATGTTTTAGTTTCCCATATTTATGTCATTTGGCTTTGTAATGGACTACAAATCATATATATTTTTGTCCATATTTTAGTTCACCCAAACTCATGTGTCTCTCAACTAAGACATTCTCAGGTTTCAGTACTTTCAATTTTATTGACATTTCTTTTTCTTTATTATGTTGTAACATCATTTCTATTTTCCACAAAGCACTTTGTAAAAATCTTAAACCAACCTAAATAAAATGTCATGATCTTATTTCAAATGTTTCCTGTGTATTATGAAGTGATGGGAACCTGTAGCTCTACATCTTCTTCTTCTTTTGGCTGCTCCCTTTAGGGGTCGCCACAGCGGATCATCTGCCTCCATCTTGCCCTATCCACTGCCTCCTCTACATATGATCGCCTACTTGGCGGATTCATCCTCTGTCTAGCTACCTCAAACTCTTCTTCATCCTTAATCTCATTAAGTAGTTTTAAGAAAGAAGGAGGATTGTTCTTTCTCTCCCGTAGTCGAAGTTGTAACAGCATGAGATCTGAATCAACCGCACCTCGAAGTAACTGCTCCACTCGTACTTTGTCAACTGAAGTAGCAGGAAGACCTCCCCTCTGTACTGTCTTGGAGCCCTTCAAGCCTCTTTAGAAATTCAGAGAGACGCTCCCCGTGCTGCTGCCGCATCATTCTAAAAGCAAAGTACAGGTCTTCTCCAGACTCCATACTACCAAATGAGCTTTCTATAGCCTCAACATATTCCATTGGGCTAGCTTCAGGATTGGCTGCTTTTACTGCTTGAAAAATCCCTAAAGCTGGACTTTTAAGACTTTCAACAATTCTCCTACGCTTTTCTCGATCAGGACAGCCACACTCTTCAACCATAAGTTTAGCCTGTTCTAGCCAGTTTTCTAAAGTTTCTTCTCCAGCAGGGGTGGGACTGGTTCCAGAGAAAGTCCTTAAGCGCTTGTATGCATTGCTCTCACATGATGGTTTAGACGCTTTCTCTAACAGGTCACCCACAGCCTGAATAATAGACTCAGGACCACTAACATAGGAAGAACTCAAAGCATGCAATGCAGGAATGTCACTCCATGTTTTACCTTCTTCTCTGAGTAGTCTGGATAGTTTCTCTGTGAAATCCTCAGTGCTACTACTGGGCTCGTCTGAAATAATTAGCTTCCATGTGGCACGTCCATCACTAGGAATGACTTCAGATGGAACTCGTGTGATATCCACAACCTCACGGCATTCACAAAACACCACAAGACTGTTCTGCTGGGGATCAAACATCTTGCCTCTTACTCTGCCCAGAGCTTTTATGCTTTGCATAGTTTTTTCAATATATGCCACATCAGTGTCTTCAGGAACACCGATTAGCATAAAGACATGTTTAATGTCTAAGCCTTCACCTCTGCACCAGTTGCGAAGCTCGACAGAAGAGGGAATCCTAGAGGGCTCTGCCATGACTGCTCTGTTTACCTTAACTAGAACTGGGTTTTTACTATCTGCCTGCTCATAAGACTATTACCCTAAAAAAAAAGGGAATAACTAAAAGGGAATGCTCCCAGCGGTGCCTCCCATTTATTATGTAACCCCTATCCCAAATATATGTGGCAGGAATAAGGGCCCTGAATTCAATATATCACTCCCTATTCCCTTATATAATGATTGGCAGAAGTAAAACACACACGTAAGAGAAAGTAAATGCTCAAATACACTTAGATATAAAATACCAGAGGTTTACTGAGTGTTTCACGAGTGAAAAATATCAGATTTTATCAAAGAACGTTCTCTTATAGATTTTTCACAATTATCAGGGTTCAGAAAAATGTAAACTGTAAATACCTTTACAATATAACAGTGCTTAGAATTTTAAATGACATATTTCAGAGATTTAGTAACCAGATGTTAGAGCTTTTTTAAGTTACAGGTTAAGTAAATGTTCAATGTACACCGTATTTGTTGCACAAGAAGCTTTTGTATAAATTCACCTCCAATTTAAACTCATATGACCAATCATGAATTTGACTTATGTAGAATTTCCCCAGGGCGGCACGGTGGCGTGGTGGGTAGCACTGTCGCCTCACAGCGAGGAGGGCCTGGGTTCAATTCCCCGGCCAGGTGACCGGGGTCCTCTCTAAGGGGAGTTTGCATGTTCTCCCCGTGTCTGCGTGGGTTTCCTCTGGGTTCTCCGGTTTCCTCCCACAGTCCAAAGACATGCAGTCAGGCCAATTGGACATGCTAAATTACCCCTGGGTGTGAGTGTGTGAGTGATTGTCTGTGTCTGTCTGCCCTGCGATGGACTGGCGACCTGTCCAGGGTGTATCCTACCTTCCGCCTGAAAACTGCTGGGATAGGCTCTAGCACCCCCCCGTGACCCTGACGGAGAAGCGGCTTAGAAAATGGATGGATGGATAGAATTTCCCCTTTAAACACACCTGTAATGGTACTTGAGCAGGGAAAAATATAAAGCATGCTCATAAAAGAGTTCTGAACACATGTACAAAGTATAAACCTCTGGAAATATTTAAACTCTAGTGGGCCCACGTCCTTACACACTCAAAAGCCTAAACTACGTAAACAAAAGAAAAACGTTGCAGGCCTGAGTCGGAGCTGGGGAACGTAGAGACCCAAAACTTAGGAGGTCGCTTCACTCAAACGAGCAAAAGAAAATATTAAATCAGTGCCTTACTTGAGACAACTGTCTGAACCTGTCCAGGCAGCAATAGAAGAGCTGAGCAATTTCTCATACGAGGCAGACCCCCCCCCACCTCAGAGCACATTTGAAACCACAGAAGAACCACACCTGACACGCTCACCACAGACTGACACGGTTCTCATCACTCAGCTGACTGATGTGAAAGTGCCTGTGCAAGTGAGAGAGCCTGGGTTTGATGTGCGCCACCAACAAACGGTCCATATACAGTGCTGTGATAAAGTATTCACCCCCTCGTGAGCAATCATTTCATTTAATGATGGAAAAAAGTTACTGACCACCAACTGGACCTGCCTGAAAAAAGCAACTACAGAAGTAAATTAAAGTAAATAAAAGTAAAACTCCATCACTTTACTCTGCTAGCTGGATAGTTAGCATGCTAAAGGCTCCACGTCTAATAACAACCCAAGGAAAGCAAAAAATAGTTTAGAGTTTTTCTGTAAAGCTGCTTTGTTGTAAAAGCTCTAATGAACTTTGACTTGACTTGACGACACATCATGGCTTTACAGCAATGCTCACTGCCAGACAAAGGAATCACTGAGGAATTCTGTTTGTTATGTCCGAACATTGGAAATCAATCACGCTGCTGATGAAGCAGCTCAGACTACAGACGCACTTGCTGCATTTGGTGGTCTGTGCTGGTTTTTCTAGGGGAGGGTAACCTAGCCGAGGGGGAATGTGTTACATCTGGATAATCTGCCCTTCATAGGCAGGCAGATTATTGAGTGGCGGGGCATAAACTGGTATGCCAGTGATGCAGGAAGAGGGGACACTGCACCAGTCAATGCTGGATCACCTGCCATGGCAGACTTTGGACTTAATGAAGCACAGATGGGAAAGATCTCATTGCTACTGGCATGTTGTCATTAACCCTACATCCAGGCAGGGTTGCCCTCAGTGAGAGCAGCGCATCTGATGGGTGGGAAGGGACAGCCATCCAGCTCAAGAGCAGCGCCCTCAGCAGCATCAATGATGCAGTGGACAACATAGGAAGCAGAAGCAGCTGAGAAAAGCACTGCTGCTGCTGTTGTTGCCCCCAGTACTGATGAGTTTGATGCTGTAAGTTGTAAAGTGTTGGGCCATGGCCAGGAAGCACTAAGCCTCTCCGCTCTGGCGCACAGATAAAGAGGATGTCCACAGAGCTTGTCTTCAGCTGCCCAGAGGCAGTGAGTAACAGGGCATCTAGAGTGGGGTGTGCCAGGGAGCAACAGCGCTAAGGACATGGCCCCGAGAGAGGACAAGGAGTGGGCACCATATGGCACATGATCTTGTCGGGACAATGGACAAGTTGGATTGTGGCACTTCGACTTTGTTCAGGCTGTGTGAGTTGCTGGGACGGTCAACTTTTGGGGAGGTGCTGCCACAGGCCATGCTGCCACGAGCTTAGGGGGTGTGGCCATGCGAAGCAGCTCTCGGAGAGTGCTATGCTCCTGGGCTAAAAGGGAGTTTGCTTTAAGTGCAGTTTTTCTTGCATCTTCTACTCTGACAGCACAATGTAGCTTAAATATCTCCATCATTTATTCAGAGAGCAGGGACTCTGGACTGTTATTTATAACACAATGTCTTCAAACTGTAGAGTCATTCCCGTTTGCAAGTCCTGTTCATTCTGAAGTCAACACTAAAAACACAGTAACACATTCATAAAGCACTATTACTGCATTTCCAGTGGCACCTTGAAGCTCCACTGTGTGAGATTTTGCGAGATGTTGTTGTTGAAACTGAAATGTGTCATTACGGAGTGAGGAGAGTAAAAACAGGCTAAAATATGGTGAGCTGCTGTAAGTTACCCTGTAAAGCCATTTAAACGTCGTTGGTTTGGACGTTTTTCACACCACGCTCAGCTTCCCCTAAAATGTCAAACATTAAATGGTCAAATATGTTCAGCTGTGTTAACATTTCATTCACTATAAATGCGTCAGAACACGTTAATCTCGAAGACGAGTTCGTTCAGAATCAGCTGCTTCTCCCGTAGCGTCAGTGGATTCACCCGTAGAAGCTGAGTGTCTATTCTCTTCAGCGAGACCGCATGGAGAGGGTTTTTTCACTGCTTCAAAACTCGCCGGTCATTGGATAAATGCCACGATTTTGTCCCGCTCCCGGACGCTGAGCGTCTCTGGGGGTGAATGCAGCTGTGGGTGGGCGGGTCTGGATGCGGAGCTTCTTCAAGATGATTGGAGGATCAGTCAAAAGGCTGAATCCCGTTTTGATTGACAGCTATTTTGACCTTTTAACTATGAAAGACAAACTGCAGCCCATTTCTTGGTGTTTACTTGGTGAAGTTACTCACGCATTTAGATACAGATACTGCTACAGAGAGAAAGACAGATCTGCTAATTGCTGGCAAGAAGGAGCGGTGATGTCCTGAGGATCCTGAAATCTCAATCATGCTAGAGTTGAAGATGCACTCTAGCATTAAATACTTTTCAACACTCATGTGTTTTGTCTGAATTTGAAAGCTTTTTCCCTGATTATTATCATTAAATTAGCCAATAGCCTATAGTCCTGGATGGTCCAATTTACCTAGAATATCAAGTGAAAACTGGGTTAGAGAGCCATTAACAGCTATTGGTGATGTTTAAATGCCAGTTCTTTATCTGATTGCTTTCTATAGATGTGGTTTTCAGCAATAACAACAACCTTTAATGCCACATCGGCCACAATGAAAGGTCTCAAGGTGCAGGACTCAATGCGTCATTATACGAAAGTTTCTAAAGGCCTAAACACTGCAAACCAAAACAGCTCATGTAGGATGTGGTGAGGAAGGGGCAGAGCTGCTGTACCCCCTCCTACACAGTAGCTCTCAGAGCACAGATACACACAGACAGACCACGTGTGACAGATCACTCTTCACTCTTCACCCTTTACACTTCATTATCTCTGACTTCTTGTTCATCAGTGTCAGAAATGACAAAGACAAAAATGATCCCTGTTAAAACTGCTACCCTCCTTTCACCATCCCCGTTTGATGAATGTGATTGTAAGTGCTGTATATATATATATATATATATATATATATATATATATATATATATATATATATATATATATATATATATATAGGACTAGCCACAATACATGGCAGCCAATCAGAACAGAGCTCATTTACATGTATCACAGTTAAAAGAAGCAGCCTGTTTAATTCTAAGGAATAAAGGCTGTTAGACTGTCATGACTGATGTTCATATAAAACCACAGAAAACATCATTAGTGGACCTTCAGCTGATTCCCATTAACACATTTCTGTGCTGCCACGCGTGTGAACTGTGAAAGAGGAAACCGTGCGAGGCGGAAGGAACAGGGTATGTATTTCTTCTGTGACAGAGTGACAGAGAGCTGAGGGCAGTTTAACCTACAGCCACACAGAACTCTCACTGCACAGAGACCCATCGACCATGAACCTTCTCCTTTTACTGAGTCTCCTGATCTACAGCTCCATGCATACAGCTGGGACAGGTGAGTAGACCACCTTACACTTCACTTCATTCTTAAACCAGCTACACCTTCACACGATGCTTTAAACAATGTAAGCAGAAGCCGATATGCATACTTATATTAATTATATAATGATGTGTAATTACAGAGCACAGAAAATTCAAATAGGGCCAAAACCTTGTGAAAGATATTGAAGGGGGGCTCCAGCATTTTTAGACCTACTAGCTGTACTGTCTCTATCTGTACTGTTTCATCCGTTACCACAGGTGATCAGTATGAATCATTTCCATGTAGCTTGAAAAAAAAACTCCAAAAACTGTAGTAAAAACATCAAAATGTACGATATACATCATTTAAAACATCAATAAAATAATTATTAATTTTTCAGTATTTCATACTAATATGAAATAAACATTTGTGTTGAGTCAGGGTGTGTAGGGTGGGGGAGGGGTTTATGGCTGCTAGTCACTGCATCTGAAGCCTAAATACATAACACAATTCATATCAATAACACCTTACACTAACTGTGCTCAGCTATTACAAATCCATAGTTTTTTCATTTACAAGACTACGTAGACCGGACAGTCTCAGACAAACATTAATAAGACTAAGATTTTTAGTGCTTTAGAGCATCGCTGATGCAGTGATGTGGTAATCTGTGAAACTATGGCACATATGGAACAGCACACAAAGAGGTCTCCACACAAAAAGGTTGGAATCAAGTGCAGGTTCATTGAATGGCTGACCAGAGTAGAGTCGTGGCTGGGCCAGGTCAAAACCCACCCATTTTCAGAGCTGATCAGGGAAACAGTCCAAAAAACACAATCCAAGAGATACAAACCAGGTCAGAAACTCTGGGGACACAACATAACAACACCAGACATAAGATATAAGAACGCTCAGAACTGCAGGGAAAGTGACCAAACATATTCTTATAGCAAAGTACTACCATTAAAATCATTCACAACACATGATTTGATATGTTTCTCTGGTAAGCATAGTGATTGCTTTATATGCAATCAGGCATTTTTAGAGATTTAGAGAGAGATTCAGGCTGCATTCTGTGATGAACTGAAAGAATAAAAGAATGTAAAATTATTAAAAAGCAATGCAGTAAAGTGTAAATGGTTTAAATGATCATGAAGTTTATTATGTAATTTTACAAGTACTCAGTATGAACCTACACCAGATGTACGGAAACATCAACACCATAGTCAAACTCATCTCATACTGGATTGAACACGTCGGGAGTCGCTGTGTGCTGTGAGTGGGCATGCCATCCTTTTCAGGACTAAGACCATGCCGTCCTTTTCAGGACTAAGACTTGGAGGTGCTGATCCGCATACCACCCGCTTCACAATCAGCTGCAAACTGCTCCAGTGAGTGCTGGAAGCATCCATGTGAACCAGCCAAAAGAACAACATCATCTGCAAATAGCAGAGACACCACCCTCTGGCCTCCACACATAATGCCCTCCTGACCTTGGCTACGCTCTGACACTCTGTCCATGAATATCACAAACAGGAGTGGAGACAGGACACAACCCTGGCTGAGTCCAACGCTAACACTGACAGCGTCTGACTTAATGCTGAGTACACGAACACAGCTCTCACCTGGGAGTACAGAGATTGAATGGACCGGAGTAGTAGCCCCAGCACCCCATACTCCCGAAGGACCTCCTGCAAGATATCCCGGGGAAAACTGTTGTAAGCCTTCTCCAAGTCCAAAAAACATAAGTAGACTGCGTTGGCAAACTCCCATGCCCCCTCAACAATCTGTGAGATGGTGAAAAGCTGGTCCATTGTTCCATGGCTGGGACGGAATCCGCATTGTTCCTCCTCAATATGCAGTTCAACTATCGGTCAAAAGCTCCTTTCCAGCACCTTGACATAGACTTTCCCTGGGAAGCTGAGCAGTGTGATACCCCGGTCAGCCAGGCTAAGGGTACTGTTCACGAGGTCCATGCAATATTGCAGAGGTGTGTTAGCCTCGACAGGCCCACAATATCCAGAGCTATAAATTCATCTTCAGATGAATCTTATCCAATGCTGACGGGCTTGCCAAATACCTCAGTGACCTCCACCAAGGAAATTAAGCTTGACATGCCAGAAGCCTCTTGCCCTTCCACCAACCGACATTGTCCTCATTTGAAGTCAGAGTTACTCCACCCTTGCTGAATACAGCTTGGGCGCAGCCACCCCGACCGCTCCTGAGTCACCGGATGAAAGTCTTTTTCCATGGCTTCACCAAACTCCTCCCATGCCATGGACTCCTTCTTGGGGCCATCCAGTCCCTAAAACTTGTAGGTAGTTTAACCAGAGGAGGACGACTTTGCGTGACTTGGGAGTTGAGCATTTGCTCAACTGAGTGATTTGATAATATGGAGAGCAATGGCAGGTTCAGCGGTGAAATATAGAGCTCCTTTTGTGCAATCATCCAGACAGCTTGGTGATGTAAGTGGCTACCCGGCAGAGGTAGGGTTCATCGGTTGTATAGGGATAGAAACCCCTACCGTATTTCCTTAGCTTGTATTTTACTTTGTTTTATTCCTTTAGATCGTCCACTCACTTTTCCGCACTGTCAGAAAAAGTTAATACTCAGTTTTGCAGCCCTTTTTCGTCCGCTACTCTTACATGTGTAGCAGTCAGAAAAATAAGGTTTTTGTGTCCAGTGTTGGTTTCTGAGCCAAGAAGAGGACTCATCACACTATGATAAAACTAATTTTTGGATTTACATCTTATTGATCCAGATGTTTAATTTTGAGGAAGGCCATCAAAGCAAAAAATCTCAATATTCTAATTTACAGTAATAGTGCATTGATTAGAGGTTGTGTTGATGTCTTTTTATATAAAAGATCAACAACACATCCTCACTGACCCTCCTCCAAAAAACTGTCTGCTTTTATTGTTTTTCTACATCATTTGATCACATTTACTCAGGCCACATTTCATATCTTTTTTCCCTGATATGTTAAATTCAGTCAATAAACAGTGTCAGGATCTCTGAACGAATCTAAAGCTCGCAGATTAAAATCCAACATAGAACTTTACATGATGTAAGCTAAGGGCTTCACACTATAATCATGATCAACACTGTCCAAGCTCAAAACCAGAAAACAGGATATCTAAAACAGGAGGATCATAAATAGACGTCCAGAAACAGAGTCCAGGGTCAAACACGGAAACGCAAAGACCACAGAGGCAGAGCACGGCATTAAATGTGCAGTAGTAGTCTTTCTCTTTAGGGGATAAGTGTGTTAATTTGACTCCACCCAGAACTTCAACACCACATAATTTGAGCGGTGTTGAATTCTTATTACCCCAGTGCACCTACTTGTCTGTCTGTCATGGTTAAACACTACTTATGTTTTAATGTTCAACTTTAAAATACACCACAGAATTCAGATTTTGAAAATAAAGGTTGGGGAATAAACACAATACACAGATTAACTTTATGAATTGTATAAATTGTATCAGCTCTACTTTGTTACAGCAATGACAAAAAAAACTCATTGAAATCAATGAAATCCTTCAGTTTTAGGATGATGTTTAGTTACTGACATTATAAGTAATGTCCACTAGGTGTCTCTAGTCTCTATATTCAGGTGTATGTAGAGAATGTAGGAAAAGAAGGAAGCAAAAGCCGCATAATCACAGTAAGTTCCTCATTTTCATGGTATTAGTTGAAAACATATATATACACACACACACACACACACACACACACACACACACACAACACAAGCTTCACTATTCACTGTTTGTATATATAAATGAAGAAAATATTAACTTTAATTCATTTGAACTTTTTCTGTTCCTCATATTCTTAGGATTATATATTATATATAGATTATATTATATATTAATATTAGAGATGTTTGTGAAAATGACCCATTTGGAGACGAGCACTCCTGCATTAAATAACATCATCCAGAACTGGTACAACTGACAACTACTTCAAGAGATTTTACCTTTCAAAGAATGTGGTGTACAGTGAGGAGATATGTAGTCTTTAATAACAGATACAGGAAGGTATGAAATGATGAGAGGAGAAGTCAGAGGCCTGATAGAGAGACAATAAACATAGTGATGAAGGGATGAATGAAGAGCTGTAATAAAGTATAATAAACTAATTCCAGCAACACTGCAGACTGAACACTGAACCTGCTCCACTGTGTTCTTCATAACAGAGACTCTACATGTGAGGCAGACAGTGGGCTCTCGCGCCACCCTTTACTGTGGAAACCTAACTAACGGTAAAGTGACCTGGAGCAGAGACACCAACGGACAGAGAGTGGACATTCTGACCACTCATAACGGACAGACGACCAAACACATCGCTGATCCAGACAGACGTTACGGCTCAGGAGCAGATCTAGTGCTGATTATACTCAGAGTCTCTCAGTTAGACGCTGGTAGATACGACTGCAGTGGAGCTACAGTGGAGCTCAGTGTGACATCAGGAACGGGTAAGTGTGGAAATGTTTCATTTCAATGTTCAACCAAAAGCTACAGTAGCCTCCAGAAATACTGACACCCTTTGTAAAGCTACGGTTAAAAAGGCTATAAAATGTCTTTATTTATCTTTTGATCATTCATAGAAAATATGAGCAAAACCCATCCAGGCACAGGGGAGGTCAGGAGAGTTCCTAAGCCCTGATAAGCCAGAGGGAAGAACATTATCCATTACCTGTGTTTATGGATGAAGAACGTTCTGTTCACGCTCCACAGGTTCTTCCATTTGAGTGTGTGGAAATGAATAGAAATGTCCAGCAGGACAGATTACAAAATGACTGTGAGCTGAAAACAGGACATTAATACATCAGCTGTGATTCCAAAATCTGACCAATGATGTTAAAGTCTCCCAGCGCGCCAT
The DNA here is from genome assembly GCF_015220715.1 of Pygocentrus nattereri. NCBI lineage: Eukaryota > Metazoa > Chordata > Actinopteri > Characiformes > Serrasalmidae > Pygocentrus > Pygocentrus nattereri. The sequence continues at coordinate 5,747,679 of NC_051221.1, forward strand.
GAGTCTGTAACAGTCAGTAGAGTTACACTAACTTCAGTTACTACTACTTTAGGGTGTTTTTCCTTCTCCTGTTCAGTTCATTTCTGGAGATACGAGGTTTTGCTTCAGCAGCGATGCTGTAAATGTTTAAATAGGTGTGTGTCAGTTGTCATGAAGGGCTTTTGTAGGTGTCATGTAGTTTTATGACAATCAAAAGCATTGATTATGGTGCTGATTTGACAGCAGAGAAGCAGCAACACTGAGAGGCATCAAACATTACAGGGGACATTATTTGTGTTCAGGTTTTCTTACTGTTCCTCGTTTCTCTCCATTGTTTGCTTGGTGCCCTCTTACGAGTGCTGTGTGTCAGGACGCTAACTTCACTCATCCATGCCAATCTTTCCTGGACTTCATCCATTTCTCCAGAACCACCCATCTTGTTTAGTTGCCATTCAGCCTTTCCTGGAAGTCACTGGGTTTCCAGATGGTCAATGTTCAAATACATCTTCTGTTATCTCTACATTCTAGGCCCAAACAGCATAACCACACCCAAAACTACAACCACATCTACACCTGCCACACCAGCTACAACTACAACCACATCTACACCTGCCACACCAGCTACAACTACAACCACACCCATCTTGTTTAGTTGCCATCCAGGCTTTCCTGGAAGTCGCTGGGTTTCCAGATGGTCAATGTTCAAATACATCTTCTGTTATCTCGACATTCTAGGCCCAAACAGCATAACCACACCCAAAACTACAACCACATCTACACCTGCCACACCAGCTACAACTACAACCACATCTACACCTGCCACACCAGCTACAACTACAACCACACCCACAGCTAAAAGAAGAGGCAAGAAGGCAAAATCTACAACTACAACCACATCCACAGCTAAAAGAACCACTACTAATACGACAGAAGCTTCAACAACAACTGAAGGTTCATCTGAAAGACCATCTCAAGGTTCGTGTGTTGCTATCAGATGATCTAGCACTAGATACTGTGACCAGACTTTACATTTAGGACACTGTGTGTTTTCTACGTATGACACATAGATGTACTTTACATAATACCCACACAGCTTTCACTGCATCTGTTGAAATACGTTAGTTGTTTATGTTTATTGCTCAGTTAGCTAGAGGTGCTGGGCCGTTCATCTGAAGCAGCCACCGAGTCTGACTTTTAGCTTGAGGCAGTCTTTTACAGGGTGTGTTGCCCTACAGTAATTTTTGATAGAATTCACAACATTTTAAGAAAAATTACTCAAACAAAAAGCCTCATCCTCAGTGTAATATTAGGCTTTTGTGCTGCAGTGAGCTGAAACATTAAAATATGCCCATAACCAACTGGAAGATAAAGATCTTGTCTGATTCAGTTTGTGCTACTAAGACAACGGTCATAATAGTCACTGCACATTTTTATTTTCAGATCTGTGGAAAGTCCTGACCACAGTAACAGTGAGCTGCCTGGTTGCTGTGGTGCTGGTTCTGTTGTCATGGATATGCTTCTACAAAAGGAAAGGTGATATATATATTCTTGTGTATTTCACAGCCAAGTGACACTGAAGTGCACTGATTATAAAGACGTGTCAGTCAGTTCCACATAAATAAAGCACTGTAACGTTCACTGCTGTTAAAAGAGACACAAGCCGTAGTGCTTTATAATCCAGCTGTTGTTGGCCACAGCTACGCCGTACATAAGGACGGCTTCCTCTAACAGTTCGCTCGACCCAGCTCGTGTGTAGCGTAACTAGACTGGACACGTGCAGTTAAAGTGGACTTCACTGGGGTCCAACCAGGCTGAACTGGAAAGCTGCCCCATGCCTGCCGTATCATTCACCGCACCCAACAAAGTTTTATCCAGGGTCTTTACCTTTGTGGTTACCAAACAACAATACACTCAAACTCCCCACCCAGCAAATAACCAATAAACACACATATTAGCAGAAACATGTTTTTCAGTTTTGTCTGCAAATACCTGTCACTCTTTACATTGTGTGTAAATTTCCTGATGAAGGGACCAGAAGAAATGGCCCACAATTACTTGAAAAAGAGTCTGGTTTCATGTAAAAACAGTTTGAATATGTTTTCCTTTACATTGTGTGTCAGTTTCATGATGAACGGACGACCTGAAATCAAACCTTTGATTCTATTGACTTACATTAAAAGTAAAGTAGTTTTTTCTCTCTCTCCTGTAAAGTTACCATTTTGGAGATACGAGGTTTTGTTCGGACAGAAGTCAACAGCAGTTAATTTACCTTTTCACTTTCCATACAAGAAAAAACTACAGACTCCAGATTAATAACAAAAACTGAACAATATATAAAGTCTTTTGTCTCATATGTGTGTCCTGTCAACTTGCCCCTCCTCAACCGTCAGACACTACTGGACTGTGAAGAATATTATAGTCATTCATGCCCAGTAGCCACTCGCCCACACCTTGTTCCATGCACAAGACCCGGAGACCACGGTGTCGTCTGATGCAGCTGAGCGAGGCAGGTGACTCCTTTTAGGCAGTACAAGAGGAAACAGAAGTGCTCTCGTGTCCATATTGGGCTATGGCTAACTCAAAAAGACCAGCCGCTCCTTTCTGAGATAAAACTATTCGTTTACGTGAGACTAGACAGCAGGAGGTGGTTGAGGGACGGCTGAGTTTTCATCTTTAAAACTCTCTCTGTTCCTGTAGGCATTCCTTAAGGATTTAACAGGTCTTCTGCAGCATTTCTTCAAAGACCTCTTTGTTATCTTTGACATTTTAAAGAACGCCGTCTACAGTGTGATTTCTGCTCTGTGTGTCTGCAGGTTACGCTGTTAAACACAATCAGGAGCATGTCTACGACTCCATTGATGACACCATGCCAACCGCACAGCCTGGTGAGTTTAACATTAACTTATGTTTTCATATAATTACTTGTGGTTTACTTTGAAGAAGAAGTAAGAATAAACAAAATATACGTTATACTTTGTTAACCTAATTTCTGTTAACCTGTTTTTTGTCAGAATTGAGAACACTTGTTTTATTACAATGTTATAAAGGTTATCACAGCATCTATAATAAAAGTATTTATTTAAACAGTGATGAAGTCGTTGGTCAGTGTGAGTGACCAAAGTATCTAAAGGAGCCTGCCGGCTGCTCTGATTCTTCAGTGGAGCTTTTGGCTGTTGTTGATAGTAAATTATCAGTAAATGTTGGAAATAAGTCATGCGACCTTGTCCGTGTTTATCTCAGTGATAACACTCAACAAATGATCGTCAGTCATGCTGTATTTCTCTATTAGTAAGTGACCAACAAAGGACAGAGGAGCCCATCTACTACTTGCCAACTGATCCAGGAGCCCAGACCACAGGTAAACCCACTGCAGTCCAACCACCAGTTCATGCTCAGATTTGCATACATTATTTTTCTGCCCTAAAACAAATCATGCAACTTTCTAACTACAACTAACGTCGTAATTACAAATAATATTAGAAACTGGAAGGTCTTTCAGCTTTCTCAAAGGCCTTATTTCTCAAAGGTCTGCAGCTTAGCCTGCCAATGTCAAAAGCGTCAATCATGGCAGGTTAAATGGCAGAAATAGACACATTCTTACATCAGCCTTATAGGGATTTAAGGCACTCGTGTTAAATATTACCAAATACAGACTTCCTCACAAATACAAGCAACCTCACCACATTCAGCTGCACTTTTAAAACATAAAACTGATGTTAGACTGAATTGCTAATTGGAATATTTACTGAGTACTCCAGTGTGTGATCACGTCCCCAGTGAAAAGACATTTCTGTCCTCAGTGTTACCTTCACTAACTAAAACCCTGGCATGTCATTCACTGGAAAAAAAAGCTTGTCCACTTATCTAGCACCATCTACTACTGCACCAGTTAGCTCTAGTGTTAGTGGCCTACATTACCCAACGTGAAAGACTTCTGGTTTAACTAAAATATTTCTATGACAATTCTAATCACTATTTTAGTAATGCGATGTTTTATACAATCAAATACACCCCTGTTTATAAGTATTTTGTTATTTATAATTAATTAACCTTCAAGTACCTGTGTAGCTGTTTACCCTCTGTGTATTATGAGTAAGAACCAGGACACATTCATATCAGCCAAAGCCCTCTATTTCACTATTTCCTGTGTTCATGAACACTTACGGATCCTCAGCTACTGCTGTATTAAGTTCGGTGTGAAAGCTGCTGTATTGTATGTTTATGTCTGAAGGAAAATCAATCAGACTTCCTTCCTTCTTTCTCTGCTTTAACCAGATAACCAGCAGAGTGTGTATGAAGCCATAGATCCCCCAGAAGATCACTCCACACCACAGGTAAACACAGAAAACTCACTGCCACATTTTGATTCATTGTGGATTAGAGCGTTTTACTGTATGCAACAAATTAAAACCACATGATTTTTAAGAAAGTTCAATCAGTTTGGAACAAATATTGTTTTGATAGAAGTTTAAAAAGGTTCTTTGGTATTTTATTCTACACCAGGAACGAGTTGACCAGCTATGCACCCTCATCAAGAAGCCAACAATGTAAACCCTGAACTCTGCTCTCACCTCATTTCTGCTCTAGACTGACTTCTGGTTTTGCTTTAATAGTCTGTTGACTATCTGGTTGTATCTTTTAGTTTCACTTTCAAAGTTATTTCAGAGGCTACAGAGACGTGTAAAGTAAAAAGTATCAATCTGATACACGTCTCTTTTGTATACGTATGCGAAATTCACGGTTTCCTGCATCGTCTGTAAACATCTCAGCATGTTGACTCTTTCACATCTGTTTTAATTCACTGTTATTCAGCATTAGATGTTGTTTGTGTGCATAAACACAAAACCTGACTCACCTCATCAGATATTTATTAATGGAATTGGGAAACTTCAGTCGTACAAGGAACCTGTAGACGTTCATTTTTTAGAACAGTTTTTATATATTGTCTATATGATGGTTTTATTCTGTTAAAGGTTACTGTTCATTTTTTTATTACTTAGAACATTTCAATTTTTTAAATGCTATAAATGCTGTTCACTGTATTTAATTGTTAAGTTCCATAATATAATCAGATCTGAAAAATATTTACGTTTCTGTTTTGCAGTCTGTAAGAAAAATTCTCTGGTTAAAAAACAGCCTGGGATCACTGGTTGTCTTTGAAGTCTTTTATTCTTGCAGCAAGGGAGCAGATACACACAGAACATAGTCCAGATGCAGATGCTCACAAATGAACAAAAGAACAAAGGACTTATAGCTAAGCAGGTAGCGTCCCCCTTCCTCTAGAATGAACCGCACCAGATCTTGAAAGTTCATTTGAGTCGTGTTTACCAAGAACTGGCGCTTCTCCTTCTGACTTTGTGTGCATGTCTCATAAGCTCTTCTCGATGCTTGTACATATGTTTATCCTAATGATCTCATAGGGCATTAATGCTCACACATCTTTTCTTATGTGACCTCGCAGCGCTCAGGTCACAGCCTAGAATATAAGAGTCTTCTGTTACAGCACAGAGTATAAAGTTTAGTTAAAATACAATAGTATAACGTTGAGTTTTTCCAGCACAGTCTCAAGTGTTCCTGATCCAAGATTGTTGATTGTTAAGCTTGCTGTTCGATTTTTATCCTGATAAACTTTGTTTTTCTTTTTTTTCTTATATAATACAGTTTTACTGTATTTTAAATAGCACTTTGTAGACCTTTCCTAAAAAGTGATACAAATAAAATCTATTCTTATTTCAGGCAGGTCTTGTGTGCTCTTATTTCTTGGGTGTCCAGTCACAGCTTTTACTGTAGAATCCATACGTTTCAAAACTTTAGCCTATTGCTAGACTGCAGTGACGTTCCTGCATTCAGAATCTCACTAAACAATTCAAAACATGTAAAGGTAAAATTATGTAACGTCTTTAGAAAAACAGGTTTTAATAGTTCTAATAGTTCTAATAAGTGCTGTGCTGTGATTCCCATTTTTGTAAAGCTGCTTTGTGACAACATCAGTTGTAAAAAGCGCTATATAAATAAATTTGATTTGATTTGATTTGATAATAAGGAATCTCAAGGCTAATCAACAAGACAAGTCAGGACAGAAAAAGGGCAAACAGACTTCCACATTGGCGAAGGAGCTCAACAAGGCTGCCCACTATCCCCAGACTTGTTCAACCTATGCAGAACACACATGAAAGAATTCATAGGATGTGCAGCCTTCCTGACAACCAAACTGAAAACCATGCTGCCAGTCTCCTGAGGTTTAGCTCATATCTAGCAATGTTCCTATTTCAGCTCTTTAACGACCTCGTAATTCAGAGGATCCAGTGGTATTCGAGAGAAGAATGTTCACAGGACAAAATTTATCAGGATCTGGGCATTTTTAATTAATACAGGGGGTGATAACGGCGACTTTTCAAAAACTTTATTCATTCCAGCACCAGAGAAATGGAGCTCAGACCTGGAGTTCCTAATATGGCCATAAGTGTATGATGCTCAGTACTACTACAGCAGTCTATTAGTTAAAAACCTGAGAGAAAAATTGAATTTCCCATTATAAAGACCCTTTAACTGGTTGTGAATGTAATGACAATGTAAAGCACAGTGTCTCTACTGGTGGGGGTCTCTGGTTGGATGTTTATAAGAAGAGAATTGCTTATTGAAAAACAGCACTGTCTCTTTCTCTTTCTCTCTCTCTCTCTCTCTCTCTCTCTCTCTCTCTCTCACTCACTCACTCACAGACACAGCAAGGTATCAAATCAAACATGCACAGGCATACAAACACTTCAGTGATCTCATATCTCCCACCTACCTCTTCCGTCCTCTTAGATGACCTCATCCTATAAAACCACACTATAGCTTTAAGACCCCCATAGATCTACTCTTCTGAACTGAACTGTACATGAAGTCATTCTTTTGCACTCAGCATGTCTGTGTGGTTTAAGAGTTCTGCAATGCATTTCTGTGATACTCTGATGTTACAGCAGCCACGTCTATCACCCCATTTCATCGCATGCAGTCACTAACGCATGTTAACTTAAGTCTAATCCTGAACGTCATCCTAATTTTAACTAGTTGGGAACTGGAAGGGGAGCTAGCCTTCAGTTCGGGCCAGAAATGTCCACGCTTGGTTAAAAAAAATGGGAAAAATGTACAAATCATGCTAATTTCTGCTAGAGGCACCATGAGCGTCCTAACAACAGTGCTGTGAAATAGTGTTTGCTTCAAGTTCTTGATTGAAGCTCTTCTTCAGGTACACAAAAAGCGTAAACTGTTACAGCGCAGACACAATATTAATGATTGGCAAGGCTGATTCTGTTCATTCTCAGAACAGATGGAGATGTACTTTGCTAATAGTGCTTATAATTATGCATGTGAAGTGCTGTTTAATCTCACAGTTTCATTTCATTTACTGAAAGAAAAAAGAGCCGACACAAACTGGCCCTTTTGAAAAACTTACTGCCTCCTCAGGTAATCAATCAAACCAAATTTCGCTGAGAGCTGATAGAACCTTCACTGATTCATGGATTGATTACTGCCATCCATGTTGACTCACTTAAACACCACTTTTACAGCACTGTGGAGTAGAATAACAGCTCTCATCAATAGACACACTATGATCAGATATTCCGGAGGAGATGAGAAAGGAAGTCACTGAAGTTTATTGGTCTGGAAAGTGTTTCAACGTCATTTCTGAGGCCCTGTGACTCCAGCCAACCACAACCATTATCTATAAATACTTTTTTCACATGGGTGATATAGGTATCATAAAACCTTCTCTAAGATACGAGTCCGAGTCGAGTCTCTGAAGTGTGAGTCCGGTTCGAATCTCTGAGGTGTGAGTGCAAGTCTAGTCTTGATTCTCTGAAGTGTAAGTCGAGTCTCAAGTCACTGGGGTGTGAGTGAAAATCGAGTCTCAAGTCTCTGAGGAGTTACTGCAATTCAAGTCTCTGAGGTGAGTCTGCGTCAAGTCTCTGAAGAGTTAGGTCTCGAGCCTCTAAGGTGAGTGTCTGAGTTAAGTCTCCTAAATGTGAATGTGAGCTGCCTTGAGTCTTTGAGCAAGTCTTGAGGCTCCAAGATGAGTGTGAGTCGAGACTGGATTGTCTAAAGTGTGAATGCGAGTTGAGTGTGAGTTAAATCATGAGTCTGTGAGGTGCAAGTGTAAATCGAGTCTCTAAGATATGAGCGCAAGTGGAGTCTCAAGGCTCCAAGACAAGAGTCGATTCTTGAGTCTCTACGTTGCGAGTGCGATTTGAGTCTTGTGTCTCTGAGGCACAAGTGGAGGCTTGAGTCTTGGTACACGTGCAAAATAAGTCTTCAGTCTCTGAGGAGCAAGTGTGAGTTGAGTCACTGAGAATCCAAGTCTGTGGAGTGAGTCTGAGTCAAGACATGAGTCTCTGAGATGTGAAATCAAGTCTTACGTCTTTGAAAAGCATGTTTACCTTGAGTCTCTGATGTTCTTGAGCTGATCTGAAGGCCACATGAAGTTAGGAGGTCTGTAGCGATTGACTCTGCAGAAAGTTGATAGTAGTGAGGAAATTTCACATCTGGACTTGTTGCACAGACAGCGTCTGATTATGGTACCACGCTGGAATTCACTGAGCTCCTGAGAGTGACCCATTCTTATATACAGTGGTATGCAAAAGTTTTCATGATTTGCCTTTTTAAATCATTGGTTGTTTGGATCAGCAATTTCAGTTAAATGTATCATATAGCAGACGAACACAGTGATATTTGAGAAGTGAAGTGAAGTTTATAGGATTTACAGAAAGTGTGCAATAATTATTTAAACAAAATTAGGCAGGTGCAGAAGTTTGGGTACCCATGTCGTTTTATTCATTTTAATACCTTTAGCACTAATTATTGGAACACAAAATTTGTTTTGTAAGCTCAGTGACCCTTCACCTACATACACAGGTGAATCCAATTATGAGGAAGGGTTAAGGTGGCCAATTGCAAGTATTTCTCCTCTTTGCATCTTCTCTGAAGAGTGGCAACATGTGAGCCTCAAAACAGCTCTCAAATGACCCGAAAACAAAGAATGTTCAACATCATGGTTCAGGGGAAGGATACAAAAAGCTATCTCAGAGATTTCAGCTGTCAGCTTCCACTGTGAGGAACATAGTGAGGAAATGGAAGACCACAGCATTTCAAGACAAACACTTGCTACCCCCAGTAAAATTTGGTGGCGGTTCCATCATGCTGTGGGGCTGAGTGGCCAGTGCAGGCTTTCAGCCTTCCTTACCTTGGCCACGTCTCTGAGCACTGAACATCTTGATACTCCAGATAGGTTGCAGTTCTGGAATATGACAGAACTGGAAGATAATGGGTTCCTGGTAGCTTCTTGCTTGATTCTTCTCAGATCCTTGGCAGTTAATTTGAGTCTTTTTTTCTCAACACGTTTCTTGCGACCCTGTTGACTATTTACAACAAAACATTTGATGGTTCTGTGATCACGCACCAATAACTTAGCAAGTTCAAGAGTGCTGCATCCCTCTGAGAGACTTTTGGTCATTCTTGACTTTTCAGAGTCAGTTAAATCTCTTTTTTGGCCCATTTTGCCCAAAGAAAAAAGCTGCCTTATGCACACCTTGATATAGGGTGTTGACCTCTTTAGGCCACACCCTCCCTCATTTCACAGATACACAGCACCTGCTATGCTTAAATCCATTAAGCATTCAAGTTTATCCAGCTTGGAGTTAGAAAATATTCCTAAAAATGATTGTAATGGGGAGCGAGCAGACGGATGCATATGCAGAGATAAGCAACGTTTATTATGGGCAAATCCTGGGACCCGGTCGAAACGGTCCAGGTTCATAGAGCCAACACGGATTAATCAAGGGTCAGACATGACAAACTATAATCAAACATACAACCAGGACAACAATGCAAACAGTTCAGACAACAATTCAAACACCAACAAATACCAGCAAACACAAGGGGCAAACCCAGGGCTGAAATACACAGGGTAAATGAGGGACAGGTGGGAAACAGGTGGAGACAGTCAGGGGTGGAGATGGCTAAACCAACACACGAACAGGACTGGGAGGGGCCAATCATGGCAATGATAATATGGTCAAAACACTCACTTGCCTAATAATTGTGCACACAGTGCCTGTATATATATATATGTATAGATGTCATGTTCAACCTTTTATATTTCAAACATTTTTATCTGAAGAATTGTGAAAATGGAGCAATTGCATCTTCACTTTTTCTCGGATGACTGAACTTCTCACCATATCTCTAAGGGAGAGTCCAGACACCCTGTGGAGGAAACTCATTTCGGCCGCTTGTATTCACGATCTTATTCTTTCGGTCATTACCCAAAGCTCATGACCATAGGTGAGGGTGGGAACGTAGATCGACCAGTAAATCAAGAGCCTTGCCTTATGGCTCCGCTCTTTCTTTACAAAAACAGACCGGTAAAGAGCCCGCATCACTGCTGACCCAGCACCAATCCGCCTGTCAATCTCCCGCTCCCTTGTACCATCACTCGTGAAGAAGACCCTGAGATACTTAAACTCCTCCACTTGAGGCAAGAGCTCATCTCCGACCCAGAGAGGGCTCTCCACCCTTTTCCACCTGAGAACAATGGCCTCGGATATGGAGGTACAGATCCTCATCCCGGCCGCTTCACACTCGGCTGCAAACCGATCCTGTGAAAGCTGAAGTTCACAGCCTGATGTCCCCAGTAGGACCACATCATCTGCAACCAGCAGCAATGTGACTTTGAGGTCACTAAAGTGTGTTTGGTTTGGATTTTGATCCTGCAGCAGAACCGGATGTGGAACCGTCTACACAGCAAGGCCAGGCAACCTTCCCTGAGCAAACAATAGAACCCACAAGAACCACCTCAGTTCCCAAAGGTATTTTCTAGATAAATAAACATGTTGGTAAACTTTTTAAATCTGAACCTAAAAACAAAATGAAAGTAAATCTCAATACACTGAACCAGTTACTGACACAATCTGATTTTCTGCAGTTATCAGATTATTAAGTGTAAACACTCTGAACCAGTTACTGACACAATCTGATTTTCTGCAGTTATCAGATTATTAAGTGTAAACACTCTGAACCAGTTACTGACACAGTCTGATTTTCTGTAGTTATCAGATTATTAAGTGTAAACACTCTGAACCAGTTACTGACACAGTCTGATTTTCTGTAGTTATCAGATTATTAAGTGTAAACACTCTGAACCAGTTACTGAAACAATCCGATTTTCTGTAGTTATCAGATTATTAAGTGTAAACACACTGAACCAGTTACTGACACAATCCGATTTTCTGTAGTTCTCAGATTATTAAGTGTAAACACTCTGAACCAGTTACTGACACAATCTGATTTTCTGTAGTCATCAGATTATTAAGTGTAAACACTCTGAACCAGTTACTGACACAATCTGATTTTCTGTAGTCATCAGATTATTAAGTGTAAACACTCTGAACCAGTTACTGACACAATCTGATTTTCTGTAGTCATCAGATTATTAAGTGTAAACACTCTGAACCAGTTACTGACACAATCTGATTTTCTGTAGTTCTCAGATTATTAAGTGTAAACACTCTGAACCAGTTACTGACACAATCTGATTTTCTGTAGTTCTCAGATTATTAAGTGTAAACACTCTGAACCAGTTACTGACACAATCTGATTTTCTGTAGTCATCAGATTATTAAGTGTAAACACTCTGAACCAGTTACTGACACAATCTGATTTTCTGTAGTCATCAGATTATTAAGTGTAAACACTCTGAACCAGTTACTGACACAATCTGATTTTCTGTAGTTATCAGATTATTAAGTGTAAACACTCTGAACCAGTTACTGACACAATCTGATTTTCTGTAGTTATCAGATTATTAAGTGTAAACACACTGAACCAGTTACTGACACAATCTGATTTTCTGCAGTTATCAGATTATTAAGTGTAAACACTCTGAACCAGTTACTGACACAATCTGATTTTCTGTGGTTATCAGATTAAGTGCATGTAAACCCACCAGAGCCGCCCCTGCTTTTAGCTCATTCTTCACGAGGCAGTGTGTTTGTTTTGAAACTTTATTTCCAAACTAATAATAAGATCTCTTCATCCCCTTCCAGTTAACCTACTGTAGGCTGAACATGTGGAGACATGAATGTAGTACTTTTCATGACCAGCAATGGATCCCAATCAACCTGGTTTCTGGCTTATTTTCCATGTTTGGACTGTTTGGACTGCTGGAGCTCTGAAACTGCAGTGATGTTTATATACGACATTAAACTGATTTATTTTTCAGAAGTGAGGGAGAAGCTTTTCTCTGATGTGGCTCTTAAATAAATGACCGCTCTAATAAACCCTGAATTCTCTCAGCAGGTCATTCAGTAAAATATCTGAGAAATGGATTACAGTAAAAACAAAGAGGAAAGAGGCTGAAAGATATTTTTCAATTTTATTGATTTTATTTATTTTTTTGATGCTCGTGCGTTTGTGTGTGTGTGTGTGTGTGTGTGTGTGTGTGTGTGTGTGAGTGAGTGTGTGTGTGAGTGTGTGTGTGAGTGTGTGTCTGCGTTTCTGGGGTGTGCCTGCGTTTCTGTAGTGTGTCTGTGTTTCTGTAGTGTGTCTGCGTTTCTGTAGTGTGTCTGCGTTTCTGTAGTGTGTCTGCGTTTCTGTAGTGTGTCTGTGTTTCTGTAGTGTGTCTGTGTTTCTGGGGTGTGTCTGCGTTTCTGGGGTGTGTCTGCGTTTCTGTGGCGTGTCTGCGTTTCTGTAGCGTGTCTGCGTTTCTGTGGCGTGTCTGTGTTTCTGTGGCGTGTCTGTGTTTCTGTAGTGTGTCTGCGTTTCTGTGGTGTGTCTGTGTTTCTGTGGTGTGTCTGTGTTTCTGTGATGTGTCTGTGTTTCTGTGATGTGTCTGCGTTTCTGTGGTGTGTCTGTGTTTCTGTGGTGTGTCTGCGTTTCTGTGGTGTGTCTGTGTTTCTGTGATGTGTCTGCGTTTCTGTGGTGTGTCTGTGTTTCTGTGGTGTGTCTGCGTTTCTGTGGTGTGTCTGTGTTTCTGTGGTGTGTCTGTGTTTCTGTGGTGTGTCTGTCTCTCAGGGTCTGTCTCTCTCAGGGTCTGTCTGTCTCTCTCAGGACTCCACTCGAGGATCTTCTCTGGATCTTCTGTCTGTCTCTCCTGTCCTCAATGCTGTGGAGGAGTCGGTCACTGCAGTAGATCTTTTATCCGTCTGTTCCTGATCTTGACTGGGACGGAACACCTGCCTGCGTTCCTCATTCTTGTTTCTTCTGTTGTCCTTCTGAGAACTTCTTGGAATGAATGTGTGTTGGGTTCTCTACATAAAACAGGTTTAATTGTTTATGGACCATGACCAGGACTAAAACATCCACTCATTAGAGACCCTGACTAGGACTAAAAGATCCACTTATTAGAGAACCTGACTAGGACTAAAAGATCCACTCATTAGAGACCCTGACTAGGACTAAAAGATCCACTTATTAGGGACCCTGATTAGGACTAAAAGATCCACTCATGAGAGACCATGACTAGGAATAAAAGGTCCACTCATGAGAGACCATGACTAGGACTAAAGGATCCACTCATTAGAGACCCTGACTAGGACTAAAAGATCCACTCATTAGAGACCCTGACTAAGACTAAAAGATCCACTCATTAGGGACCCTGACTAGGAATAAAAGATCTGCAGTTTAGGGACCATCACTGAGGCTAAAAATCCATAAATTAGACACCATGACTCGGAGTAACAGATGTACTCTGTACCTGTTCTCTTTTCCACTGAGGATGTTCTCTTGGCTCTCCATGTTCCTCAGTCTTCCTCTTCTGATGAGGATGTGTTTTAGGTCTTGCATTCTCTACAGGGGTCTTTCTCTCTTCCTGTACATTTCTGCATTGACCCCTGATCTCCTCTGCTCCTCCTTTGGGTGCAGATACTCCGCTGTCATTTTGGTCAGGTCTTCTCTCTTCCTGCACACGTCTTGGGTGGAACACCTGCCTGCGTTCATCACCCCAGTTCTTTCTGACGTCCCTCTGTCCAGAAGAACGTCTCTCAGATAAGCCTTGTTGGGTTCTCTGTATAAAAACACATTTTTAGTTTAGAGACCAGGATTAGGATAAAAAAAATTAATCGGTTTGGGACCCTGAATAGGACTAAAAGATCCAGTCATTAGAGACCCTGACTAAGGCTAAAAGATCCACTCATTAGGGACCCTGACTAGGAATAAAAGATCTGCAGTTTAGGGACCATCACTGAGGCTAAAAATCCATAAATTAGACACCATGACTCGGAGTAACAGATGTACTCTGTACCTGTCCTCTTTTCCACTGAGGATGTTCTCTTGGCTCTCCATGTTCCTCAGTCTTCCTCTTCTGATGAGGATGTGTTTTAGGTCTTGCATTCTCTACAGGGGTCTTTCTCTCTTCCTGTACATTTCTGCATTGACCCCTGATCTCCTCTGCTCCTCCTTTGGGTGCAGATACTCCGCTGTCATTTTGGTCAGGTCTTCTCTCTTCCTGCACACGTCTTGGGTGGAACACCTGCCTGCGTTCATCACCCCAGTTCTTTCTGACGTCCCTCTGTCCAGAAGAACGTCTCTCAGATAAGCCTTGGGTTCTCTGTATAAAAACACATTTTTAGTTTAGAGACCAGGATTAGGATAAAAAAAAAATTAATCGGTTTGGGACCATGACTAGGACTAAAAAGCTGTACCTGTCCCTGTTCTTTTTTCCACTGAGGACGTTCTCTCTTCTCCTCGTGTCTCTCCATCATCCTCTGCTGTTGATGAGGATGAGCTTTTCTGCCGTCATTTCGGTCAGGTTTTCTCTCCGTCTCTTCCTGTGTTCGTCTGGGGTAGAACACCTGCCTGCATTCAACACCCCAGTTCTTTCTGACGTCCCTCTGTCCAGAAGAATGTCTCTCAGATAAGCCTTGTTGGGTTCTCTGTATAAAAACGCATTTTTAGTTTAGAGACCAGGATTAGGACTAAAAGATACATCGATTTGGGACCATGACTAAGACTAAAAGCTGTACCTGTCCCTGTTCTCTTTTCCACTGAGGATGTTCTCTCTTCTCCTCTTGTCTCTCCATCATCCTCTGCTGTTGATGAGGATGAGCTTTGGGTCTCGGGGTCTCTGGTGGGTTCTTTCTCTCTTCTTCAACCTCTCTGCATTTACCCCTGAGCCCCTCTGCTCCTGTTCTGTGAGCAGATACTCTGATCTCATTCGTGGCACCGTCTTGTGGATTGTTGTCTCTTTGGTAGATGATCCTGTGTCCTTTTCCTCTCGTTCCTCTCTTGGTGTATCTCTTTGTGCTCTTAGCATCTTCCTCAGGAGGGTCGTCCTTCTTTATATCCATTTTGTCTAGAGAACCCAATTAGACTAATTAGTAATCAAGCTTTTCTTTTATTTCTTTTATTTTCATTATTATTTAGTATCCATCATGAATTATTCAGTACCTGCTACAAATGATTCAGTATCCAATATGATTTATTCAATGTCCATCATGAATTATTCAGTACCTGCTATAAAGTATTAAATATCCACTATGACTTATTCTATATCCATCATGAATTATTCAGTACCTGCAATAAAGTATTAAATATCCACTATGATTTATTCTGTAACCATCATGAATTATTCAGTACCTGCTATAAATGATTCAGTATCCATTATGAATTATTCAGCATGCACTATGGGTTCATAGTCAGTAATTTGAATTATTGTCTTTCTCCAATGACTTATTCATGATCCACTATGAATTATTCACTGTTTTTCATGAATTATGTATGATTCATTTAAATTATTCAGTATCTGCTATCAATTATTTTATATCTACTATAATATTCAGTGATTATTTTGAATTAGTCAGTATCTACTATGATATTTTAGTAACTAGTTTGAATTATTCAATATCTACTATTAATTATTCATGATCTATTATTAAATATTCAGTATCTACTATTATATTTTAGTGACCTGTTTGAATTATTCATTCAAATTCTTTACTCACCCAGATGTTTCTCCAGAGGTGTTTCCTTAATGACATCCAGGTTTATGTCCATGTGTTTATCGGTGGCTTCTGAGTCCTCAGTGTGTTCCCGGTGCGTGCTCATGAGCTCCTTAGAGGCTTCTGTCTCGGCTTCATCAGGCACCTTCATCGTCATCGTCGTCTCATTTTCTGCTTTTATGAAAATAAGGTCAGTTTTCCAGCTTATTCAGTTTTCATTATTATTATTTATTTCCTTTACTCACCCAGAGGCTGGACAATTGCTGAAACCTCGTCCTCCAGCTGGACCTCGTGGAGCTCACTGATGGCTTTATCTTCATCATTGCTGGAGCTCACTAGATGATCTTGAATGAAGTCAGACAGATTAGAGCTCATATTAATCTTTATACACTCTCAGAAATAAAGGCATGAAACTGTGACTGGGTCAGTGCCCCTCTTGTGTCTGGGGTGGGACCCTCCAAGGTTCATCTCAGTCCCTTTAGTCAGGGAACATAACTGAACCATAATCCACTGAAATGATCTGTTCTAAGCTGTACTGACTCCACACCCCCTGCCTCGCCTCCAGGCTTTTACTCTACTGCTCTGTTTTAAAGCATTAGGTTATGAAATGGTGTGTAAATGCACTTTTCCACTGGGAGAAACTTACATAAGGTTCACAAGTGGACCTTAAAGCCACTGCTGTACCTTTTAGGGCACATTTACACTGTTTGTACCTTGATTAACGAAAGATGTCCCTGCAAAGTACCTTTAATTCCAACATTGTACTACATATGAACTCCTGCTTTATATTCACTAAATGTTTATTATCTTCATGCTGTCTGGTCATTTTCTTTACTCACCCACAGGCTGGGCGCTATCTGAAACCTCCTCGTCCGCCTGGACCTCCAGGAGCTCGCTGATGGCTTCATGGTCATCATCACTGGAGCTCACTAGATGATCTTGAATCAGATTAGAGCTCATATTAATCTGAATTCCTGCTTTATATTCACTAAATGTTTTCTGAATTCTGATTCCTATGGATTATTCAGTACCTGCAGTTAATTATTCAGCAGCTCCTGTGAATTATTCAGTGATGATAAAATATTCAATATGTACAATAAATTATTCTGTATTCTTTGTGATTTTTTCAGCATCTATTATAAATTTATCAGCATCTATTGTAAAATCCACTGTGAATTATTTTATGTCTTCTACAAATCTTTAGTGATGAATTTGAGTTTTTCAGGATCTGCTATGAATTTTAGAACTGGTTTGAATTAAATCAGTGCGTACTATGAAAATGTTTACTGTATCCACTATGAATTCTTAGTTATTAATGTGAATTATTTAGTATCTGCAATGAATTATTCAATATCTTCTATCATTTTTAGGAACTAATTTGAATTATTCAGCAACCACTATGAAAATGTATTGACTGATTAGAATTATTCTGTATCCACTGTGAATTATTTAATATAATAAATGAATTTTTAGTGACTGATTTGAATTATTCAGGATCCACGCTGAATTATTCCATATCCACTATGAATTCCTCAATATTTACTATGAATATTTAGTCACCACTATGAATTGTTCTGTATCTACTATGAGTATTTGGTGCTTTCTGCTTTAATTCAGTGACTGTTATGAATATTATCTCATTAACTCACTCAGACGCTGCTCCACGTTTGTCTCGACCTCATTCTGCAGCGTTTTCATCAGAAGTTCTATGGTTTCCTCCATCTCTGCAGCGAGGTTCCACTGCAGTGGAGGTACCGGGTTCTCCAGCGTCTCAGCTGAAACACTGGCAAGGCTGCCGGACACGAGGCCTACAGGCAGGTCCAGCACATCGGCCTCACCCTTCACCTTTGCCGGCTGCTGGTTTGTTTGGCTTTCTTCCATTTCTTCTTTGTTCGAGTTGTTCTTTCTCTCTTTCTTCCACCGAATCTTCCATTTTCCACTCCTCCCCTTCTTTCCTCTCTTTCTCTTCTCACTCTGCTCCTCCTTTCTCTCGCGCTGTGTGTCTGCGTCGTCCTCACGGACTCGGCAGCACCAGAACCTGAAGCAGCTCATTACAGCAGCTGTCCTCTTCACGGCGTCACGGAATGCTGTGAAACGTCAGTGTGACGGAATCTTCTGTACCCTCACCTTTATGACCTCACACCCTGCAGCCTTTACTCCTTCATGACATCAGAGAGCAACTTCCAACAACATTCTACAGTCTGTTCCGCTCCCTGACCAATGAGGGACAGACTGCAGTCCAGTGGACAGAATGTAGTGAATTACAGTGAAGACGCTCTTTATTTACTCAGTTCCCCCAAATATGTATCATATAATATGAGTTTCTGCTCACTGACGGCTTTAAGACCACTTTCATCCCCCTAACAAGTTTTATCCACTAAAATGAGTCCTTTGTAGAAACTGAATTTACTCTGAGTAGAAGTGGGAAAAGTTTTATCTAATGTTTACATAAACTTTCAGCCTAAAATCAGAACATATGCAGGTATTTAAGTGGATCTTAGTCAGTGTTTATGACCAATGTGTCTATGATCACAAACCACACCCACTACTGATAAAACATCATTATTATTAGTATTAGTAGCAGTATTAATAGTTTAGTCTGATAAATACGTTTAATAAATAGGATTTATTATTTCATTGTTTAAACTAATTACCTTACATTCAAAAGTAGAATTAGATGGGACTCGTATTGTGACAGCACTGCTGTTCCTGCTGAACACGAGTGAAGTTACTGTGAGTGAGATGTTTCAGCAGTAGAGCTCGAGAGGGAGTGTGTTATCCTGAAATAACATCCCGGCTGTGATCTGGAGGCCGTAGATCATCACAGCCGTGATGTTATTGGTGATAACTCACTCCTCGAGTGTCTCTACTGCTTTAATACAGCAGTTAAATAAATACAGTAAGAAATGAATAAACTGGCCGTGAACGCGGCGTTTAATATGGTTTAATGTTCAGGTCCTTCCTCCTAATTAAAGCTCCTTAACGAGCAGCTTGTTGCTACGTCAGAGTAACGAGCTCCGCCCACTCGCTGCTCAGCCGGCAGTTCGTTCTCCAGCTCCAGACAGACCCACTGACCGTTTGGGAATTTAGTGTAGCCTCATCTTCAGAGTCTGCCTGATAAACAGAATTATTAAGAAATTAATGAAATACAGTGAGAGTCTGACTCGCCGCCTCATGCCTTGAGCTGCTGCCTCTCTGATCAGCCTTGACCCAAAGAGGCAGGTTAATAGAGCTGAAAATACTGTGTTAAAATGTAGAATAAGAGTCCTGATGACTCCAGAGACCAAAATCTCTGAGACCAATGAACTTTTAAAATGAAGCTCATCTTTTTCAGATGTGCAGTAACATTAATCATATATAAAGAGTAAATATGACTCTGTTTATAAGAAGTTAAGCTCTTAAAAATCCAGTTTGAACGTTGGTTTAGTGACGAGCTGTTTTACAGACGCAGAGCGATGATGAAACAGGATAAAAGGAGAAAAATCAGAGAGTCAGGAGGAAAAGTGGGCAGCACTTTATTTGAAGGAACACATGTTGGTCTGTTCATCTCTGCTGTACAAATAAAGCCTCTGAATCAGAACATCTGCACTGGTTCTTCTTCATGTCGTGGTGTTTGGAGATATTCTGGAAAAGATGAACGACAAGACACAATAACTGAAGAAGAAGAAGTCACAGCAAACGAGTTTAGAGTCCTTAAAACTTTCCATTGTTAGAAAATCAATGAAAGAATAAATTCAAACACAAAAAATCACAAAATCCATCCAGACAAACGGATCCATGGCTGATCGTTAAACTCTACCCAAACATCATTAATTAATGAATCTGATTCAGAGACTCTAAAAACTCCAGAATCTACCAGCAACTTTCATTAACCTGAAAACACGGTAACATCACACTGTTACACAAACAATCGGGCATTTGTTTATTTAGATGCTTGTAATAATAATAATAATAATAATAATAATAATAATAATAATAATAATAATAATAGCACTCATATTTACACATATAAAACTGAAATTTAGTCCAGTAAAATGAGAAAAAGGCCGGTTTTGAATTGTGTCCTAAAGTCTGAGACAGTCGAGATCGTGGAGACTCTGAGGAAGTGACTCGCAAAGCCCTCTGACTTTTTAGACTGATAATGAACCGAATCTGAACGACTGATTCATGGAGTTGGTGGAGTTTAACTTCAGATCATTGAACGTTTTTGAAAACCTATAAAATCAGAACCTGTTTCTTATAAAAGAACCAACACTGATTCAGATCATGATGAACAGCTGGTCTGAGGTCAGTGAGATTCTCCTGGATGAAGACATTCACAGGATTTAATGAGAGGTTTGAACTGTTTTTATGACACTTCATCTGATGGTAGTTAGATTATGAGTTCTAGTTGTTCCACTGTGTAAAGAGGAACCAGTAAATGTTCTCCAGTGTTAGAACGCATTAGTGCTGCTGCATAGTGTCCAGTTCTTTTAGTTCAGTCTGAGTTCTTTACTGTGATGAATGGTGATGGTCAGTGTTGTTAGAGAGGGAGTTCAGCTGGAGATTCAGTGCAGTGCTGTGTGTTGATCTTGAGGCAGTTCAGCTGGAGATTCAGTGCAGTGCTGTGTGTTGATCTTGAGGGAGTTTGGCTGGAGATTCAGTGCAGTGCTGTGTGTTGATCTTGAGGGAGTTTGGCTGGAGATTTAGTGCAGTGCTGTGTGTTGATCTTGAGGGAGTTCAGCTGAAGATTCAGTGCAGTGCTGTGTGTTGATCTTGAGGGAGTTCAGCTGAAGATTCAGTGCAGTGCTGTGTGTTGATCTTGAGGGAGTTTGGCTGAATGAAGCTGAACATCTGGTGAAAGTGCTGCTCTATTCTGGGAGAAAGAGGACGACTCAGGCCTGTTCATGCAAATCTGAGTTTCACCCCACTGCTCTCTCTCTCTCTCTCTCTCTCTCTCTCTCTCTCTCTGTCTGACTGTTTACTGCTTAAAACTGCTTGTTTGAGTTCAGCTGGGTGGGCTGTGGGGGGCTGGTTTCACTTCTTCCTTTAGTGCTGCTGATGACCATCATTGTGTCAGTCAAATAATAACCTGTTTTATTTCTACAGCACATTTAGTAACCTCAAAGCAGGTAATAGTGAACCAGAAAGAGCTCTAACATACAGGAGAAATGCATCAGCTCCATCTGAATGAACATGTAAATGGAGGTAAAGCACTGAGTGAACAGGTGGGTTTGAGTTGTGTGTTAAAGACAGAGATAGAGGGGAGTTCCAGAGGTTTGGAGCTGTTCCACTAAATTCTCTCCCACTGACTGAGGCCAGTCTGATTCACTCTAATCAGACCAGCTCCAGAAGACCTGGGTGTCCGAGCTGGCATGTAGAGATGGAGGAGGTCAGTAAGGTATGAAGGTCAAGGCCATGTATGTCTGTGAAGGTCATGAGCAGCAGCATGTATTGACCACACAAAGGGGCAGATAAGCAGTGCAGGTTATGGAGAGCAGGTGTGATGAGGGCAGAGTGCTTAGTGTGAGTGAGGACTCCAGCTGCTGAGTTCTGAACAGACTGGTATTTAGGGAGGAGTTTAACTGGGAGTCCACTAAGAAGGTCATTACAGTAATGAAGGTGGAACTGATAAAGATCTAACCTACATTTCTGCAGCACTGCTGATAATCATGGGGCGGAGTCTGGAAATATTATGAAGGTGGTAGAAGACAGTCTGGATAAGTGAAATTATATGGGATTCAGAAATGAGTGAGGAGTGAAATGACACCATGATCATGAAGAGTTTGAGGGTTTTATCTGAACTCCATCAATGTCTAATAATATTCAAGGGAGGGAGCTGATCGGTGTTTTTGAGCCTTTTCTTGATGAGCATCTCTTCATCTTAACTTCACAGATACAGACAGAGAGGGAGGGGGCAGAGGATTGGGGAGTGTTGATGAAAATCCATGTATCGGTGTAACAGTGAAAACTGAGTCCATGTTAATAAATTCTATGACCATGGGGGAGCATCTGAATAACAAAGGGAAGAGGGCCCAGAACTGAAATCTCAGGAACAGCTTGAGCATCAGGAGCAGTTGGGATCTGTGTTGTATAGTGATGAGCAGAGATGAGCAGTAACTAGTTCTACCTCCTGAAGTAAAAACTGTCCTGAGAAATGTCAAATCATATATTTACTTTAATGCAGGTACACAAGTGAATAAAGGAATCTCGATTTACTGAATTAGTTACGTCTTTACTTAGTAACTCCTCCTTTTGATTGGCCACATCTCTGACCTTGAATTCAGACTCCATGGTGGGTCACTATCAGCAAACCAACTGCTACTGACCACTGTTTTCATCAGATCCCGTTAGACTCTTGGGAAGTTCTGCACTGCAGGAACACAGAACAACAGTGTGACTCCAGTAAAAGTGTTGATACTTCAGTGAAATAATGACTGAAGTACAACCCCAATTCCAATGAAGTTGGGACGTTGTGTAAAACATAAATAAAAACAGAAAATGATGAATTGCAAATCCTTTTCAACTTATATTCAATTGAATACACTACAAAGACAAGATATTTAATGTTCAAACGGATAAACTTTATTGTTTTTTGCAAATATTCACTCATTTTGAATTTAATGCCTGCAACACGTTTCAAAGAAGATGGGACAGGGTCAACAAAAGACTGGGAAAGTTGAGGAATGCTCAAAAAACACCTGTTTGGAACATTCCACAGGTGAACAGGTTAATTGGAAACAGGTGAGTGTCATGATTGGGTATAAAGTGAGCATCCCTGAAAGGCTCAGTCGTTCACAAGCACTTTGTGAACAACTGCGTGAGCAAATAGTCCAACAGTTTAAGATCAACGTTTCTCAATGTGCAATTACAAGGAATTTAGGGATTTCATCATCTACAGTCCATAATATCATCAAAAGATTCAGAGAATCTGGAGAAATCTCTGCAAGTAAGCGGCAAGGCAGAAAACCAACATTGAATGCCCGTGACCTTCGACCCCTCAGGCGGCACTGCATTAAAAACCCACATCATTCTGTAACGGATATTCCCACATGGGCTCAGGACACTTCAGAAAACCACTGTCAGTGAACTCAGTTCGTCGCTCCATCTACAAGCTCAAGTTAAAACTCTGCCATGCAAAGCGAAGCCAGATATCAACACCACCCAGAAACGCTGCCGGCTTCTCTGGGCCGAGCTCATCTGAGATGGACTGACGCAAAGTGGAAAAGTGTCCTGTGGTCTGACGCGTCCACATTTCACACTGTTTTTGGAAATCATGGACATCGTGTCCTCCGGGCCAAAGAGGAAAAGGACTGTACGGATTGTTATTAGTGCAAAGTTCAAAAGCCAGCATCTCTGATGGTGTGGGGGGGTGTTAGTGCCCATGGCAGGGGTAACCTGCACATCTGTGAAGGCACCATTAATGCTGAAAGGTACATACAGGTTTTGGAGCAACATCTGCTGCCATCCAAGCAGCGTCTTTTTCAGGGACGTCCTGCTTATTTCAGCAAGACGATGCCAAGCCACATTCTGCACGTGTTACAACAGCGTGGCTTCGTAGTAAAAGAGTGTAGGTACTAGACTGGCCTGCCTGCAATCCAGACCGTCTCCCATTGAAAATGTGTGGCGCGTTATGAAGCGCAAAATACGACAGCGGAGACCCCGGACTGCTGAGCTACTGAAGCTGTACATCAAGCAAGAAAGGGAAAGAATTCCACCTACAAAGCTTCAACAATCAGTGTCCTCAGTTCCCAAACGCTTATTGAGTGTTGTTAAAAGGAAAGGTGATGTAACACAGTGGTAAACACGCCCCTGTCCCAACTTCTTTGGAATGTGTTGGAATTGTTCAGTCTACTCACCTCTGAATAGGATCTAATAAAAGCTGATGAGTCTGAGTTTGTTGAAGGATTTCTTCAGGGACTCCCTCTTTCTCAGGACTGAGAGAAACATCCATTTCATAATCTCTCCAGATCCTTCTAATAAACTTTAGAATAAATTAGACTCTAGCTGAACTCTACAGCTAGTTCCAGACCTGTGGAGATCAGGAAATAAACCCCTAAAATCACAAAGCATTTCCAGTCTAATGAAAAGAAGAACAAAGTCTAAAGTCCTGATTTCCACAGAGTGTGTTATTGTGTGTGTCCATCTCCCCCTCAGCACCTGCAGTAGAGTCCAGCTGCAGCAGTGCAGTCTCTGTGCAGCTGGACTGAGGGGGGTTTTTGTACACCTATTAAACACTGTGGGAACACCCAGCTACCACTGATCTTATGTAAACTCTGACAGTAATAATCTCCTGCATCTTCAGTCTGGACATTACTGATGGTCAGGATGAAGCCAGATCCAGATCCACTGCCACTGAAACGAGCTGGAATACCTGACACTAACGCTTTAACATATTTAATCAGCAGTTTAGGAGCTTCTCCAGGTTTCTGCCGATACCAGAAAAATCCAAGATCCCCATCACTATAGATATACACTGCACTGCTGGTTCTACAGATGATGGTAACTGAGTCTCCTGGAGAAACAGTTTTCACTGAAGGCGTCTGAGTGACAGTTATCTGACCACTGGATCCTGAGATAAAAAAGGAACTGTAAATAAACTGAAAAGAAAATAATTAAATTGCACATACAAAACAAAATCACAAAAGGTAATTTACACAAACTTAATGAAGTGAATTACCTTGAGTCCAGAGAGTGAGTGTCCAGATGAAGATGGAGACCAAAGTCATGGTTGCTGTGGGTGAAGTTTGTGGGACAGCAGCTCTCAGTCATGAAGTGTTAAACTCACAGGACTATAAACACTAGCAGAGCACTGAAGCATGGGCTGATCATGCAAAGTGGAATGTTTATGGAAATCATCTTTCTAACAACACGGAGTAAAGATGATCATATTTATCTGATATGGTTTGGTCAGATGTTTCTGCTCTGGGTGGAATCTGAAGTTTAAAGTGCAGCTTTTAATAGAGATGTGGGAAAATGAAATTTTCTGAAAGAAGACAGAATGATTTAAGCGTTATGTGACATTTCACTCCCCCAGATGATCCATAAGGCATGAAGTGGAGAGTAAAAATAAGGGGGTCTCAGAGGTTTGTGGAGGTCAGTAGTGGAGACTAT
This sequence comes from Pygocentrus nattereri, assembly GCF_015220715.1. Classification (NCBI taxonomy): domain Eukaryota; kingdom Metazoa; phylum Chordata; class Actinopteri; order Characiformes; family Serrasalmidae; genus Pygocentrus; species Pygocentrus nattereri. The sequence continues at coordinate 5,772,725 of NC_051221.1, forward strand.
TGCTGGGAGCAGCTTCAGCTCAGCCAGTCTTGTCTAATTCTAGAGGGATTAGAAGTGAAATTCCCTTTAATGTCCAGCAGAGGGCGCTCTCTTATTGTGCAGTTGTAACTGTCTCTGCCTTTCATTTGAGGGTTTCTGCAGCTACGACTGCCACCCAGTCTGTCTGGATCAGGGCTGGAGGACTTTTTGGTGGAGGAAACAATGAAAACAGTAAGAACCTTTTCGTCTAATACTTTTAGAAGAACTTTTATTTTTCAGTTTTTATAAATTTAAAATGATATATTTATTCTTTAGGAATTTCAGTTTGTCTGTTCTGTAAATTCTAAAGGACCAAGTGAGTCCTCAGTTTAAATATTTTACTGCTTATAAAATAATCCTTGCTGGGAATAAAAGGCAGAAGGTATGCAGATCTACCGTGTGTAGTTTATTCCATTATTAGATGATTGTAGAACCCATTAATATTGTATTATAGGTCAGAAATAGTGCATGTAGAGGCTGAAGAGAGTGGCGTGTTTAGAGCAGGAGGTTTTTGTACAGCCAGTAAATGAGTTTATATCACTGTGGTACACCTTTGGTGGAGGAACCAAACTGCTATTTGGAAGTAAGTACACTTTTTCTCCTTATTCAAAAGGAATCTTTTATTAAAATGATTATGGATCAACAGTACAGATGTACTTGATGATCTTCTAAATCAGTTCTGATCCAAATTTGAATGTATTTCATTAGAACTTGGCTGAAGTGTGGGGAGCCAGGAGCTTTAGGCTTTACCACTGTATTTCTTTTCTTTAAACTACTAATATTTCCTAAAGGTTTCCTGTGAAGTGTTCAGTAATGACATTTCTTTAAAAAGATCAAATGAAGAGCTGGATTGTAGTGTCAGTGTTGGGCTTCATTACAGCAATTCTGTCTCCATCTGGAAGCCACAACGTAGAGGTTATTATGAGCAGCGTTTTCTGCTCGAAAGCTTTGAAGCCATAGTACATGGAGACTGCAGCTCCATTCATTTAGTGATTATTTATTGTTTTGGAGGAAATAAAATCATGTTCCATTTCAAATTTCCCATCACAGGATGTGCAGAATGTCAGAGTTTTACTGAGTGAAATTCACTAATATTTTCTAAGTAAAATGGAAATGAAGTGCAGCTTTGAATGTGATTGGAAATATGAGTTTGTGTGTGAAACGGTTGAGTTTAAGGTTGTAATTAGAGTTTGGTTTTTAATGCATCACTGAACTCAGTTGTGCTCTGTTAGAAATAAAGGAAATGAAACTGTGTGTGTCCTAGGTTTGGCCGCGCCCACCCTCACGGTCCTGCCCCCCTCCAGCATGGAGCTGCAGCAGGGGAAGGCCACACTCGTGTGTTTGGCCAACAAGGGCTTCCCCTCAGACTGGAGGCTGAGCTGGAAGGTGGACGGGAGCAGCTGGTGCTCGGGGATTAGCCAGAGCCCTGGGCTTCTGCAGAAGGACGACGGCCTCTACAGCTGGAGCAGCACCCTGACCCTCCAGGAGGACCAGTGGCTAAAGAAGACAGTGACCTGTGAGGCCACCAAGGACTCCCAGCCTCCTGTCAGCCAAACCCTGAGGAGAGAGCAATGCACTGGGCAGTGAGTGTCCACGCATGTGTTGGAGCTGCTAGAGCTCCTCTTGATCTTCAGTGAGCTCAAACATGGCTCTGCTTAATGCTGTGATCTTCATCTCATCATTACATCATCACAATAAAGAGTTTCAGTATTAATAACTACAGTCTTTCATTGTTTGTGTTATTTTATTTTTCCTACGCAGGAACAATTAACATGTAAACATTTCTTTGATGTCTAATTTACTGGAAACATGTCTGTTCTTTTCTTTAATAAATAAAGCATTTGGTTTAGCAGAACTGCAGCGTTTCATCTTTTATATCGTGATTTTGGAGGATCTATCAGAATAAAAATCATGAAGAGACACAGAGATTAAGTTCATGAGAAATTTATTTATAGTTCATTACTTCCAGTGTCAGAGATTCAAAAATGATCAAACAAATGAAGAATTAAACAAGACAATTTTATATTGGGTAAAATACGATCTCTAGATTCAGACATTATTTTTTTTTATTCAATCAGAGCAAAATGTTAACAGTTCACAAAAAAAATTCCCATTTCTATAAAAAGGAACAATAATCAAACAAATAAACAATCAGATAAACAAATAAATGAATAAATAAATGAATAATTCTCTTCACTTTCAGTCTCTTCACTATAATCAAATTATTATTAAATCCTCATTCATTTTTGTCTGAGTGTAATGTTTCTGATTCAGAGACTCTAAAGACCTGCAGAGTCTACCAGCAACGTTCATTAACCTGAACACTCTGATCCATCACACTGTTTCCCACACAATCAGACATTTACTAGTTTAGTTTATTTAGATTCTTTGTGTTATGAATTTCTTAAAGTGAATACATGTGAGTTTCTTAAAGGGACTAATTCATGTTTATAGCTGAATTATCTGTTATAAATGATTCATAAATGATTTCCAACATTAACTCCTTAAAAGTCCAGGCTTCTTAGATAGTAAGGCTTATGATTCAATAACTGCAGGGATTCCAATGCAAACTGGTTGAGCTGTTCTGAGGTTATAGAAGCGTGTAGTAAAGCTTTGGGCCTGCCGGTGGTCCTGGCCATTTAAGGGGTTAACTTTCACCTCAGTGCAATAGAACATTCCCAGTTAAGTCTATGAAATCCTCGGACACTTCACTAAATCACTTGTGTCCTCCTAAATGAGACGGACTAGATTTTATGGAATAACACTTTTATTCCTTATCAAACCAGCCAGCTGAATGTGTAACAGTATTAGACAAAAAGAGCTTGAAGTCCCCACCAGTTCTTCAAGCTCGCTCCTGTTAACCCAGTACAGATGAAGTTGTTATGCGATCACCTGCTACCAGTTAGTCATTACCTATTATCTGACCCCTGCCCACCATGTGGATGTTCATTCAGAACATTCTGTCTTCTGTTTGGGCCTTTGAGCTTCTGAATGGCTGGTTTATGATTCCTCGAGGCTTGTTCTCTGCTGCACCTCAGTATTAAAGTTCAAGCGCTGTCCGTTCATCTATATTTACAGAGAGAGAGGATCATTTAGAGTGATATTTGCTTAATAAATTAGGCTCATATAGTATTTAAAGAATTGCATTACTGACACCTCACACATCTATTATTATCTCCATTGTTCTGAGATGAACAGTCAGTACACAGCCTGCTGAAGCTCCTGACTTCTTGAGTTGCTGTCCATCATCTACATAACACACAATTCTGTAAGTACAGTAAATACTTCTCCGTTTCTGTGTTGATCTGCTGCTACTAGTGAGATGTTCCCTCTAGTGCTGAAGATCCCTGTTCCACAGTGAGGAGAACCCCCCAAAAGAGAACAATGCTCACTACTGTAGTGTTTTGGAGTTGATGAGTTCAGCTGAGTGCTGCTTTAGCAGCTGTTCTCAGATCAGTGAGAGTTTCTGAGTCAGTGCAGTTCCTCTACAGCTGAGGGAGGTTTGTGTATTGTGCTATAACACTAACAGAGTGTAGCCACCCTGCTGACAGTAAAGTTATGCAAAAGGACTTGATGTTTGAATCCCAAATAGTTCAGTTTCCAGTTGAGACCTTGCTTGGACCACTCAGTGATGTTACTCTACGCGACACATCGTCAGTTGTGTACCCCAGTATCTTTAGCTGTTTCAGCCATTTAACACAAGACACCCTCCTCTGTGGCAGGCCCACCACAGGCTGATCAGACCTGGGTGTGTGTCGCATAGGAACTGAGTGGTCACTTTGCCCCCCATGCCATTTCCTTTCTTCGAAGCCACAGCCAGTGACTACTTCTCTCAGCTGTGGTGGCAAGCTCTTTGATGGTTCTCCTCTGAGCTTGCCCTCTGATGCCCACCTCTTTCAGGAGCCTTATGGTGGAGTTAGCCACAAACCCCCTACAGCCCACCTCCACTGGACACATGAGCACTGTCCATCCCCGCTCTTCTGCCTGGGCTGCACGGTCAGAGTATCGCAACCTTTTCCTTTCATAGGCCTCATCAATGGCTTCCTCCCAGGGCACCGTGAGCTCGATGATGTAAACACGGCGACAGGAGTTGGACCACAAAACCAGGTCTGGGCGCAAGCTTGACACAGCAATGTTAGGTGGAAACACTAGGCTCTTGTCAAGGTCGACCCGCAATTGCCAGTCCCTGGCAGTACCAATGAGGCTTGAAATTGTGGGAGGGGCTCTGGTTGGTTGTCTTTCACCCTCCCGGATAAAGGCTGTTGAGGTTTGGACTTCTTGATGCGCATTAAGTGGAGTGGCATTTGTGGTAGTTCTTTTCTCTTCTATGGCTGAGGCCAGACAACGCAGCACTTGATTGTGGTGCCAGGTGTATCTGCCTTTGGAAAGGGAGGTCTTACAGCCCACAAGAATGTGCTTGAGGCCTGCTGGGGCTGAGCACAAGGAACATGCCAGGTCCTCACCAAGGCACAGGTGTAAGTTTGCTGGCGTAGGCAGCTCCAGGAGATTTTCTTTTTGGCAATTCCATTCCATCTCATCCATGATCCTTGCTGCGGCTGATTGACTGTTCTGGCACACCTGGATGCTTCCTCTTGACTTCGAACCTCCACCACCATGCAACGGCGCTCTGCTGGAGAAGCCTTCCCCCAGGTAGGAGCCATCACTCCAAGGCCAAACCCCCTCTACCCTGTTGCAAATGGCCAACTATGTCTCGATGTCTGAGAGCCGCCCTTGCATCTGCTACTGCTGCCTTTGGTGTCCACTTCTTACCAGTTCTCAAGGCTGGGGCAGCACAGCGTACCAAAGGGTCCAGAGACTCAGACAGGGTCATCTCCAGTCGTGCCTTAGCACACTTGTACTCTTCCGTCAAGCTTGATATTGGCAAGGAGAGTGGACCATCAACATACAGCCCTACACTGCTCATGCATTTTGGCAACCCAAGCCACCTCCTTACTTGAGCATTCACCAATCTTTCCAGTCGGCTGATATGTGACGAGGTGACCTCGTAGATTGTGATCGGCCACATGAGGTGGGGCAGCAACCCAAACTGAAAGCACCACAGCTTTAGTTTCCCTGGGAGGCCAGTGTTGTTGATTTGTTTCAGGCTGCTGATGGTGTCCTGTCTGAGCTGTTCCATTTGTTCTGTGTCATTGAGGGTGGCATTGTACCAGCGTCCGTGACTTTTAATTGGTTTCTGTAGGCTTGTAGGGATTGGCTCATTGTTGATGGTGAAAGTGTCATTGGTGATTTGGCCTTTGACGACTGAGATGCTCCTTGACTTGCAGGGTTTGATCTTCATTCCTACCCAAGATATGTTACCTTGAAGCTTTTCCAACAGCCGTTTTGTGCATGGTTTCGTAGATGTTATGGTGGTCATGTCGACCATGTATGCCCTGATTAGGGGCAGACGTAGGCCTCCATCCACACGCTCCCCTCCAACGACCCTTGCTGAAGCCCTTATAAATCAACTCCATAGCCAGGGTGAATGCCTAAGGTAATAATGCATCTTCAGGCTGAACTCCACTGATTTTTAGGGAATAATCTGTTCCAGATCCGCTCCCACTGAAATGAGCTGGAACACCAGACTGACGGGAAGAGGCACCATAGATCAGTAGTTTAGGAGCTTCTCCAGGTTTCTGCAGATACCAGTTCAGACAGTTGGAGGTTGCTGTAAATATTCTGACTTGATCTGCAGCTGATAGTAAAAGAGTTTCCTGGTGAAACAGTATGAGATCCTGGAATCTGAGTCAGGATGATGTTGTCAAAGGACTGTAAAGATAAACAAAGAATCATCTAATTTTATCAGAACATCTGTTTTAGCTGTAAACAGAAATCTAATTAAAAAAATAAACACCTAAAACACCTCCATAATAAACACGTCTGATTATTTAGATCTGATTAAAAATTATCAGCTCAGTTCTGTTCATTCAGTGTTAGACGTTCATTTCTAAAGCTCATAAATAGTTGATGAGTGTAGAAGAGCTCAGGGTGAACAGTGATGAGTGATGGAGGTTTATGTACAATGACCACTGAAATGTAGCACTGTCGTTCACTTTCAGTGGAGGAACCAAACTCTAAAAGAGACTTTTATTCTATTTAAACAGGAGATTAATTTAATCCCCTCATTATCAGCTACAGATCATGATGAACAGCTGGTCCGAGGTCAGTGAGATTCTCCTGTATGAAGACATTCACAGGTTTTAATGAGAGGTTTGAACTGTTGTTATGACACTTCATCTGATGGTAGTTAGATTATGAGTTAGGAATGTTCTAGTTGTTCCACTGTGTAAAGAGGAACCAGTCAATGTTCTCCAGTGCTAGAACGCATAAGTGCTGCTGCATAGTTTCCAGTTCTTTTAGTTCAGTCTGAGTTCTTTACTGTAATGAATGGTGATGGTCAGTGTTGATCTTGAGGGAGTTCAGCTGGAGATTCAGTGCAGTGTTGTGTGTTGACCTTGGGGGAGTTTGACTGAATGAAGCTGAACATCTGGTGAAAGTGCTGCTCTATTCTGGGAGAAAGAGGACGACTCAGGCCTGTTCATGCAGATCTGAGTTTCACCTCACTGCTCTCTCTCTCTCTCTCTCTCTCTCTCTCTCTCTCTCTCTCTCTCTCTCTCTCTCTCTCTCTCTCTCTCTCTCTCTCTCTCTCTCTCTCTCTCTGTCTCTCTCTGTCTCTCTCTCTCTCTCTCTCTCTCTCTCTCTGTCTCTCTCTTTGTCTCTCTCTCTCTCTCTCTCTCTGACTGTTTACTGCTTAAAACTGCTTGATTGTGTTCAGCTGGGTGGGCTGTGGGGGGCTGGTTTCACTTCTTCCTTTTCTTCTGCTTCGTAGTCGTAGTGTATCGTCCTTCATTAAACTCATCAGGTAATTCTAAAGCCCTTCATGGGTTTAGTGTGTTGGACTAAGACTACAAAAGTATGAGGACTGTAGAGCATTCAAGGCTGGAACTGAGAACCAGTGTGAGGAACGTTTGAGAATAAACTACTGAACTGTCAGGCAGGTAAAGGACTGTGAGAGGAGAGATCCACTGATGCTGCTCCAAAGCCTTTAATCTGAGAACTTTCCACCACAGCACAGCAGCTCGCGGCTCAGACCTCCACTCATTCATTAGCTTGTGTGGTCTGAAATAAACCAGAGTGAAATAAACAGCACAGCAGTTTAAGTAGTCTAGAGAATTAACACCTCCCCTTCACGCCGTAATGAAGTCCACACTACTGTTTAAGACTCATCACAGGCTTTAACTACAAGTCCACCATCACCAAAGTCTCTGTTTAACATTTACAACAGCGCCTCCTTGTGGGTGAAGTGAGTCACTGTTCACTGACGGGACTACAGTCACTAGAAAGCCTGACACTGTGCTTTCACAATGAACAGACATGCTACATAAACACGGCAGCATCACCACATAAAGAGGAATTCTCTGTGTCAGAGCTGCAGTTGAGAGATAATCCTGTACCAAATAAACATCAGGCTGATCTGTGACCTCATGACCCTGCAGTACTCCATAAACACTAGTGTTATTCAGATTTCAGTGAAAAATATTAGAGAAGATTTAGTTTCACAGGAGAATTTTAAATAAAAATATCAATATATACTTTATAACTGAGTCTCCTTTGCGTAACGAGCAATGAAACTGCTTATTTTCTTATGTTTTACACGGTAAACGTTAAGTCCCCACAAGGTAAACTGTAGTCTACCAGTGTTGGCAAAAGATTCTCAGTTGACTTGTGGTGCCCTTCCCCCCACTGAGTCCCCACACTGTCTTAAAAGTGAAGGCTTTACACAAAGTCCTCACAAGACATCTACGTTAAAATACCATCATTTTAATCTAGAAATATTTTTTTGGTTGGTGTGTTTAGCCTAAAAATTATTTAAATGAAAGCCTTACACTAAATTCTAACAGAACACCTGGCTGAAAATATTTCAGTTTCTAGAAAAAAACTATTTCATGTTTATTTTTTTGGCATAACCTTTACTTTCTGCGCATTTATGCCTTTTGGCCTGGCTTTAGTTTGCTAAAACACTTACACTTTTGGGCTTAATTGGGAGTTGGGGTTGTTTTCAGGTGACAACAACTGTAATGCAAGAAGAAAGTCATCATCTGGAGTCTGAGCTTACTTGTGGAGATGCTCAGCAGCAGAGGTCTGCATTACTAGTTCAGGTAAGAAAATGCTTTTAATATTTCTGTAGTCTTACACAACATGTGCCCAATTCACTCTTCCGAATATAAAGTAGCTAAAGTATACAGCAGTGTTCACATGTAGGCTGTGCTGTTTTTTATAGCTTGATGATGCCTGCTCCATCAGTAGTGTGGAAAGCAGTGATGAGTATGTTCCTGGGTCCTCAGAGAGTAGCTCAGGTGAAAGTGCCTGCAGTCGTATGATTTCAGTTTCTAAAAGAAAAGCAAAGACAACGAAAAGATTGTTGTAGTCAAAGAAGTACATGTTGACCTCCTTGTTGATCTCCTTGGCTTTTTCCATAATCTAGCAAACATCATGGAAGATGGTGCTGATTGATCTTCATTTCATCAGTTATGACCTGTCCATTGAACTTCCCTTGCTAGACCAACTCGAAGTTGAAATTAATCTGAGTGTACAAATATTATAGAAAACAATCCTTGTGTTTCCATGTTTGTTTATTATTATTATTATTCCATGTTTATTAATAATAATAATAATAATAATAATAATAATAATAATAATAACAACAACAACAACAACAACAACAACAACAACAACAACATTATTATTATTATTATTATTATTATTATTATGGCATATCTTTAGCTATTTAAAATATATTCAAAAAAAGTGTGTTTGTTTTGGATTTAGATCCTGCAGCAGAACCGGATGTGTAACCATCTACACAGCAAGGCCAGGACACCTTGCCTGAGTAAACAATAGAATCAACCAGAACCACCTCAGTTCCCAAAAGGTATTTTCTTATAAAAAAACATGTTGGTAAACTTTTTTAATCTGAACCTGAAAACACAATGAAAGTAAACCTCAAGAAACTGAACCAGTTACTGACACAATCTGATTTTCTGTAGTTATCAGATTATAAAGTGTAAACACGCTGAACCAGTTACTGACACAATCTGATTTACTGTAATTATCAGATTATTAAGTGTAAACACTCTGAACCAGTTACTGACACAATCTGATTTTCTGTAGTTCTCAGATTATTAAGCGTAAACACACTGAACCAGTTACTGACACAATCTGATTTTCTGCAGTTATCAGATTATTAAGTGTAAACACACTGAACCAGTTACTGACACAATCTGATTTTCTGTAATTATCAGATTATTAAGTGTAAACACTCTGAACCAGTTACTGACACAATCTGATTTTCTGTAGTTCTCAGATTATTAAGTGTAAACACTCTGAACCAGTTACTGACACAATCTGATTTTCTGCAGTTATCAGATTATTAAGTGTAAACACGCTGAACCAGTTACTGACACAATCTGATTTTCTGTAGTTTTGTTAATTAACTACAACACAGTGAGTACACAATGCAACACAACAGTGCAGAAAAACACATTTAGCTGCCTACAGCTGTGCAGTAACACATTATAATAATACACATCAGTGCAAAACTAGGCCCAAAGCCCAACAACACATGCAGTACAAGACAGTAACAACACAAAATGTAGTGTGTGAATGTGACGAGCGATAAAACATACAGACCTGAATAAAAAAATACTTATTGTACTAATTATACATATTATATGAGGCAGTGTCCTACACCCATTGGCAATTTTGGGTCAAAATAAACTGCAGCCAATCAGAACAGAGCTTATTTACATATACAGTTGGGGAAAAAAGTATTTAGTCAGCCACTGATCGTGCAAGTTCTCCTACTTAGAAAGATGAGAAGTCTGTAATTTTCATCATAGCTACACTTCAACTGTGAGAGACAATATGAGAAAAAAAAATCCAGGAAATCGCATTGGAGGATTTTTAAAGACTTTATTTGTAAATTATGGTGGAAAATAATTATTTGGTCAATAACAAAAGTTCAACTCAATACTTTGTAACATAACCTTTGCTGGCAATGACAGAGGTCAAACGTTTCCTGCAAGTCTTCACCAGGTTTGCACACTGTAGCTGGTATTTTGGCCCATTCCTCCTGCAGATCTCCTCTAGAGCAGTGATGTTTTGGGGCTGTCGCTGGGCAACACGGACTTTCAACTCCCTCCACAAATTTTCTGGGATTTCTGTTCACCGTTCTCATGATCATTTTGACCCCACGGGATGAGATCTTGCGTGGACCCCAGATCGAGGGAGATTATCAATGGTCTTGTATGTCTTCCATTTTCTTACAGTTGCTCCCACAGTTGATTTATTCCCACCAACCTGCTTGCCTATTGTAGATTCACTCTTCCCAGCCTGGTGCAGGTCTACAATTTTCTTCCTGGTGTCCTTCGACAGCTCTTTGGTCTTGGCCATGGTTGAGTTTGGAGTCTGACTGTTTGAGGCTGTGGACAGGTGTCTTTTATACAGATAACGAGGTCAAACAGGTGCCATTAATACAGGTAATGAGTGGAGGACTTGTAGCCCAGACTAATAATTTAGTCATTTAGTTGTTAAACTTTTAGAAAGAACAGCAATAGTGGAATTAATAAAAATAATTAAATAATTTATTTGCACAAGAAACTAGGTTAAACACATATTTACTTTAAATAAATGACAAGAAAAAAAATGGTTTATTTTATTTTATTTTATGGGATTTATTTCTGGTTTCTGATTGGCTTGCAGGCCTAGGGAGGTTTGTTGACCAATGAGGTTGCACAACATAGGTGTGTGCGGCGGGTGAACACGCGGTTCCCGGCGTTTTTCTCACACTAGGGCAGACAGCGGTAGAGCGAGCACCTGGAGCTCAGATCTTTCCAGCTAATCGGAAATAAAACAAAGTAAAAGTTAATAAAAGTTCACTAAAACATCACAGAACATTCCTAGTTAGCAGGATTACTTACCTGGAGCTGTAATTGGAGCGTCTGCGTTGTCTACCCCGTGTGAGCATGCTGCGGTTTCCCCGCATTGGTCAGGTTTTTTGAGAGAGGTGAAGTTGAACTGAATTCCAGTGATTTGGATGGCGAGCCGAGCCCGACTATCTGAACCAAGGAACCTTACTGCATGCAGCGAACTGAACTGAACTCTGATTCCACGTTCACACTGACACTGAGCCTATTCACTTCTGAGCTTGGTAGGCTAAACTTGCACTCCCACAAATCGCAGGATCCTACATTCGCTCGACTTAACTTTGTGGACATGGACTGTGGTATGCGAACACATTTCCAATTGGAATCAGAACACTAAAGGACGTCTAAGTCCCAGGATTCTCTAATTTCCATTTTCTGAACGTGACTGGTGTTTATTATTTTCTTTGTTTTTTTCTCTTCTCACAATTACCCGGGTAACATGTTTTGTATGCATTGAATTGTGTTTTTTTGTATTAAATTGAACAATTCCTTTTTCCAAATATACTTTTAGTAGTCCAGTGTGGTCTCAGTGGTTTGGTTGCTCTGGCTCTGTAGTCAAATCTAGTGAGGAAACTTCTGATTGGCCCAATTGAATTTCTTATATACATACTTTGCTATATCTAAGAACTACACTTACCGTACTGTACACCTAATACTGGTTACAGAAGTTGGCGAGCCAGCCAGGAGCTAGTTTTATACTAAATCTTATGTTTGAGACACACACTGAACTTGGGTTGTATTCCTAAATTAGGACAGGATAATCTCCCAAAATGGAATTTATCGAGCAATCTGGTGTCAAAGTTCCAAACTCAGTTATAGTCAGTGGGATAGCTGGGTCTAGCATAGAGGAAGAGGTTCTTACTTTTCTGAAGAAATATGGTTCAATAAATAGAACTTTTATGGTAGATGATCCCACATCAGAACTCCACTCAAACTTAATAGTAGAGTACACTTATGGTACAGCCATGCAGATTCTAGAGCCCATGCTGCCTCATACTCAGACACTGTCAGATGAATCTAACAGTAGATACTGTGTGAGTGCTTTAGCTAATGTCTATTGCCAAAAAGTAGGGGGTAGTGTTACACAGACATACCTGGGTGAATTAAAAAGAGTAGCCAAGCTAAGTGGCAAGGACTTCGAAGAGATGTTGAAGGAAGCCCTAGCACAAATAGGTGAGTCTGTGGAAGCTTCTGAGCTTGCTGACCAAAAACTCAGTCCTGAACAGTCCAAAGAGTACCGCCAACTAGGGAGTTCACCTTTATTGTTGCTTGACATCCCTCGTGAGCCTGAGTCTTACAAAACCGACACAACTCCATTGATAATTCCACCACTGTCACCTGTGCAAAAAGTGATTCCCTCACTGGATCCTGGTGCAATTAATCCTCCCGAAGTCCAGAAGCTAGTAGTAGAACATATAGTGAGGAGTGAGGAGAAATCTTCATATGCACATTTATCCTTGAGGCTGAGAACTTTTTCTGGGAAGAATCCTAGACCATACAGCGAAGCCGATTATGACACATGGCGTTCTCATGTTGATCTGATGATGAATGACCCTTCAGTCTCTGAGATTGAGAAAACACGAAAAATAATTGAAAGTCTTCTAGCTCCCGCTACTGATGTCATCAGGCACCTTGGCCCTGAAGCTTCTCCTACATGCTATCTACAGCTTCTAGATTCAGCCTTTGGTTTAGTTGAGGATGGAGAGGAACTGTTTGCTCGATTTATGAACACGTTACAGAACATGGGAGAGAAACCTTCTGCTTATTTGCAGCGTCTCCAATTGGCGTTGAGTCTTGCAGTGAGAGCAGGTGGAGTTTCAGCTGACAATGCTGACAAGCACCTTCTAAAACAGTTTTGTAGAGGTTGTTGGGAGAATAGCCTACTAGTTGATCTGCAGCTAGAGTGCAAGAGGGACAGTCCTCCCCCATTTGCTGAACTGCTGTTGTTGTTGCGCACAGCTGAGGACAAGCAAGAGGCCAAGACACTGAGAATGAAGCAACATCTTGGAGCTGTAAAGCACAAAGCTTCTCTGCACCAGCACAGTGCTTGTGAGTGTGACGAAACACCCACCAATTCCACTCAAGGTGAGATGATTGAATTAAAAAAACAAGTTGCAGAATTAAAGAGCCAATTGACCTTGATGATGACAAAGAAACAAGAAAGAAAAGCGCTATCCAGAACCGAACCATCAAAAAGAGAACAACTGAAAAAAGCTGAAACACAAAAACCTGACCATGTGAAGAAAGAATGTAAGTCACCTACCTTTCATTGTCCAGTCTCCAAGCCAAAACCTTGGTATTGCTTTCGCTGTGGACAAGATGGCCACATTGTTGCTACTTGTGAGTTTGATGCAAATCCTGCCTTTGTAGCTTCTAAAAGGAAAGAATTGAGAGAGCGTCAGCAACTGTGGGAGACTCAGCACGAGTCCAAGTCTTCTTTAAACTGAAGTCAGTTCCTGTCACGGGACAGACAGGAGCTGTAGCTGATCACAGTCCCAGTGAAAATAACTTGAAGAAAGGTAATAAAATGCATGCCACATTGAAACAAGCACACATGAAACAGAACTGTCGTGGGTTGCCAAAAGGCTTAGTAGGAACAAAATGCACAGCACAGATAAAAATAGGGCATGCCCATACAAGCTGTTTATTAGATACGGGATCTCAGGTGACCACAGTGTCCCATTCATTCTTTCAGAAGAACTTATCTGACCATCAGATTAATTCACTGTCTGACTTGCTAGAGGTTGAGGGAGCAAATGGCCAGTCCGTACCTTACTTAGGCTATGTGGAACTGAGTGTTGTTTTTCCAAAGGAGTTCACTGGCATAGAAGTGGAAGTCCCAACACTTGCTCTAGTAGTTCCAGACACTACTTCTGAGTCACAACCTCATGTGCTGATTGGCACTAACACACTTGATGTTCTGTATGAGACTGCCAGTGAAACGGCTGCTGCAACCCCAGAGTCACCCTTGTATGGTTATAGAGCAGTACTTAAAGTTCTAGAGTTAAGACAATGCCATCACCAAGGCAGTGCTTTTGGGTTTGTTAAGCTACATGACAAAACCCCACAGTTAATTTCTGCTGGACAGTTTGTAGTTGTGAACGGTTGTGCTGTAGTGAAGGAATACACCAATGAGACTAAGGCAATTCTAGAACATCCTACTTGGTCCTCTCTTCCAGGAGGGTTACTTGTACAACCCTGCCTCATCGATGTTCCAAGTCAGCCACCTTATAAGGTGTCTGTAATGCTAAAGAATGAATCCGAACGTGACATTGTTATTCCTCCCAAATGCATTCTTGCTGAGCTCAGTGTCATTCAGACAGTTCTGTCCCAGCAGCAAAGTGTAAATACAGAAGAAGTGAATTCTGACGAAAAGCCCAAATTAAGTTTTAATTTTGGCGATTCCCCCGTTTCTGCTGAATGGAAGGACCGAATTACAAAGAAATTAAACAGCATGCCTGAAGTTTTTGCTCAGAGTGATATTGACTTTGGTAGAACAGACAGGGTGAAGCATCACATCAAGCTTTCTGATGAGACTCCCTTCAAGCACAGAGCACGTCCTATACATCCACACGACCTGGATGCAGTTCGTAGGCATCTTCAGGAGCTACTACAAGCTGGAATAATTCGTGAATCTGAGTCACCATTCTCGTCCCCCATAGTAGTGGTAAGGAAAAAGAACGGAGAAGTACGTCTTTGTGTAGACTATCGAAAGTTAAATCTTCAGACTGTGAAGGACGCATATGCACTTCCAAACCTGGAAGAGACATTTTCCGCCCTTACCGGATCCAAGTGGTTTACTGTGCTCGATTTAAAATCAGGCTATTATCAAATTGAAGTGGAGGAGGCTGATAAACCAAAGACCGCTTTCGTGTGTCCCTTAGGTTTCTGGGAGTTTAACCGGATGGCACAAGGGATCACAAATGCTCCTAGTACTTTTCAGCGGCTAATGGAAAAATGTGTGGGCGATATGAACTTGAGAGAAGTAGTCGTGTTTTTGGACGATGTAATTGTTTTCTCAAAAACATTGGAAGAACATGAAATCAGGCTGATGCGAGTCCTTAGTCGTCTGAAAGAGTATGGATTAAAGCTTTCTCCGGCAAAATGTAGGTTTTTCCAAACCTCCGTCAGATACCTGGGCCATATAGTGTCTCAGAGTGGAGTAGAGACAGACCCTGATAAGGTGGAAGCCTTGAAGACGTGGCCCAGACCGCAAAACTTGAAGCAGTTAAGGTCTTTCCTTGGGTTCTCGGGATACTACCGACGATTCATCAAGGATTACTCCAGTATTGTGAAGCCCCTCACTGATCTAACATCTGGGTACCCACCACTGCGAAAGAGTTTCAAACACAAAGCAAAAGACAGCCAGTACCATGATCCGAAGGAATCATTTGGTGGTCGATGGACATCTGCATGCGAGACTGCGTTTAACACCATCATAACAAAGCTTACTACGGCTCCTGTTCTCGGCTTTGCAGACTCCAAAATCCCTTACGTCCTGCACACCGACGCTAGCACCACAGGGTTAGGGGCAGCCCTGTACCAAGAACAAGAGGGTATTATGCGAGTCATAGCTTATGCTAGTAGGGGGCTGTCACGCAGTGAATCAAAGTATCCAGCTCACAAACTAGAATTTCTAGCATTAAAGTGGGCTGTAACCGAAAAGTTCAATGACTACTTGTATGGGAGTAATTTTACTGTTATAACTGACAGTAACCCCCTCACATATATTTTAACCACTGCTAAGATGGATGCCACTAGTTACAGATGGCTAGCTGCCCTGTCAACTTTCACATTTAAACTCAAGTACAGGGCAGGTAAACAGAACTCTGATGCAGATGGTCTTTCCAGAAGGTCCCATGGAGGGTTAACTGAAGATGTAATGTCTCAGAAAGAAAGAGAGCGAATTTGTCAGTTCACTCACACACATCTAGATGATTCTAGTGTCAGTATAAGTAAAGATGCTGTGTATGCTCTCTGTGAGAAACACCTAGTTAACAATGTTACTAGTGAGGAAAATAGTGCCGTTGCTTTAGTACAGTCACTAGCAGTTTCTTCTGATGCTATTCCAGACAGCTTCGCTAGTGAGGATCAACATGGTGGTTTACCCATCATTCCTCATTTTTCCGAGGAGGAAATTAGAGACAAGCAGAGAGCTGACCCCTGTATCAGAGAGGTTATCAGTATGATAGAGACTGGTGAGAAGTTAGTTCCAGCAATCCGAACAGAGCTTCCTCAGATTACCTATCTGTTACGTCAGTTGAGCCGCCTTAGTCTACACAATCAGATATTGTATCGTAGGCGTTTAGAAGGTAGCACTCCAACGTATCAACTTGTTTTGCCTGAAGAACTTTGCCCTGTGGTCCTGAAAAGTCTCCATGATGATATGGGACACATGGGTATAGACCGCACCATGGACTTGATAAGAACCAGATTCTATTGGCCAAAGTTAGCAGATGATGTGGAAAGGAAGGTCAAGACGTGTGAAAGATGTGTTCGAAGAAAAAGCTTACCAGAGAAAGCTGCACCATTGACAAACATTGTCTCAACCAGACCTTTGGAGCTTGTGTGCATGGATTTTCTATCCATAGAACCTGACAGTAAAAATACTAAGGATGTCCTGGTCCTTACAGACCATTTCACTAAATACGCCATCGCTATTCCAACACCCAATCAGAAGGCCCAGACCTTCGCAAAATGTCTATGGGATAACTTAATTGTTCAATATGGTATTCCCGAATGTTTGCATAGCGACCAAGGTCCAGACTTCGAGTCCCATGTTATCAAAGAGCTATGTCAGCTTATGGGGATTCGTAAGACTCATACCACACCGTACCACCCCAGAAGTAATCCTGTGGAACGTTTCAACAGGACCCTTCTGAATATGCTTGGGACATTGAGGGACGAAGATAAATCCCGATGGCGGAATTTCGTGAAGCCTCTGGTACATGCTTACAATTGCACACGAAACGATGTAACTGGGTTCACCCCTTATGAGTTAATGTTTGGACGACAGCCGAGGCTGCCGGTCGACTTAGCATTTGGTCTACCATTGCAGTCTGATCAGCGCAAGTCCCATTCGCAATATGTGCAAGAGCTCAAATCGCACCTTGAAGATAGTTTTAAGATAGCTAGCCTAAATTCTGAAAAGAATGCCAAAGCAAATAAAACCAGGTTCGATGCGCACATAACTGCCTCCAAGCTGGAAGCAGGTGATCGAGTTTTAGTGCGAGCTGTTCGTCTGAGAGGCAAGCATAAACTTGCTGATAGGTGGGAAACCGACATCCACGTAGTGGTGAAGAAAGCAGGAGATCTCCCAGTTTACACAGTCAGGCCGGAAAATCATGATGGTCCCTTGAGAACTCTGCATAGAGACCTCTTACGTCCTTGCAGTTTTTTACCAGTGAGTGTGGGGAGGCCTGTTACACCACAACGTCCTCGCCGACCCCAGACAAGGCAGTTTGCTGAGTGCAACACAGAAGATGTGTTTTCTGATTTTGAGGAAGACTTTGAGATTCACAGACATGGGAGATTGCCTGCCATGACGCCCACGAGATTTACGGCTGTCTACGAGATACCTAGGAGAGATGAAAGTAACTTACCTGGTGATGATCCTGTGAATGAAAGTAACTTACCTGCCGATGGTCCTGTAGACAAAAATGACCTACCTGTTGTAGTTCCAGTGGAAGATGACTACCTAACTCCAGGTACCCCTGTGAGAGAAAAGACACAAGATCAGCCTGAAAGTCAGTCGCTTCATCTGACTTTTGCAGTTGACACAAATGTTGCAGAACCAGCCGAGGCAGACTCCAATGCCAATTCTTCTGAGCCGGCAGATGAGGCTGAACCTCAGGAAATGGCTGAACAGAGCATCCGGATGTATGAACAACCAGAGGAAGTTAGTAACGTCCCATTGGAAGAGAGCAATGCTGTATCAAGTGACGATGCCGCCACAGAAACACTTGATGGTATTAGACGATCGACAAGAAACAGAGAAAGACCTGACAGGTTACAGTATTCACGCCTGGGACATCCACTAATATCCATTGTTCAGTCCTTGTTCCAAGGGTTGAGTACAGCCTTTACGGATGTTCTGCAAGATGCCCAAGATTCAGAATATTTGCTTACTTCCTGCCCTAAGCTTACAACCAAGCAGCCACCCCCATGCACAGGGACGTGCATGATTTCAAGAGGGGAGGGTGTAGCCCAGACTAATAATTTAGTCATTTAGTTGTTAAACTTTTAGAAAGAACAGCAATAGTGGAATTAATAAAAATAATTAAATAATTTATTTGCACAAGAAACTAGGTTAAACACATATTTACTTTAAATAAATGACAAGAAAAAAAATGGTTTATTTTATTTTATTTTATGGGATTTATTTCTGGTTTCTGATTGGCTTGCAGGCCTAGGGAGGTTTGTTGACCAATGAGGTTGCACAACATAGGTGTGTGCGGCGGGTGAACACGCGGTTCCCGGCGTTTTTCTCACACTAGGGCAGACAGCGGTAGAGCGAGCACCTGGAGCTCAGATCTTTCCAGCTAATCGGAAATAAAACAAAGTAAAAGTTAATAAAAGTTCACTAAAACATCACAGAACATTCCTAGTTAGCAGGATTACTTACCTGGAGCTGTAATTGGAGCGTCTGCGTTGTCTACCCCGTGTGAGCATGCTGCGGTTTCCCCGCATTGGTCAGGTTTTTTGAGAGAGGTGAAGTTGAACTGAATTCCAGTGATTTGGATGGCGAGCCGAGCCCGACTATCTGAACCAAGGAACCTTACTGCATGCAGCGAACTGAACTGAACTCTGATTCCACGTTCACACTGACACTGAGCCTATTCACTTCTGAGCTTGGTAGGCTAAACTTGCACTCCCACAAATCGCAGGATCCTACATTCGCTCGACTTAACTTTGTGGACATGGACTGTGGTATGCGAACACATTTCCAATTGGAATCAGAACACTAAAGGACGTCTAAGTCCCAGGATTCTCTAATTTCCATTTTCTGAACGTGACTGGTGTTTATTATTTTCTTTGTTTTTTTCTCTTCTCACAATTACCCGGGTAACATGTTTTGTATGCATTGAATTGTGTTTTTTTGTATTAAATTGAACAATTCCTTTTTCCAAATATACTTTTAGTAGTCCAGTGTGGTCTCAGTGGTTTGGTTGCTCTGGCTCTGTAGTCAAATCTAGTGAGGAAACTTCTGATTGGCCCAATTGAATTTCTTATATACATACTTTGCTATATCTAAGAACTACACTTACCGTACTGTACACCTAATACTGGTTACAGACTTCTTAAAGAAGAAGTTACAGGTCTGTGAGAGCCAGAAATCTTGCTTGTTTGTGGGTGACAAAATAATTATTTTCCACCATAATTTACAAATAAATTCTTTAAAAGTCCTACATTGTGATTTCCTGGATTTTTTTCTCATTTTGTCATAGTTGAAGTGCAGCTATGTGTAACGCGGAGCGATGAGGCGGACACATGTGCGGAGGTAAGCGACTTTTATTAAGGGCAAATCCAGGGTCGTGGTCAAAACGGTCCAGGGTCAAAGAGCCAATACGGACAGATTTGGGGGTTCAGACATGACAAACTATAGACAGATTCAAACAGGGCAAGGACATACAACAAAGATGGATACATTCATACAAAGACCGGCAAACACTAAGGCCAAACACAGGGCTTAAATAACAAAGGGTAACGAGGGACAGGTGAACACAATCAGGGGCGGAGTAACCAAACAGGGGGCGGGAGTTAAACCAAAACAAACACACATGGACAAACCAAAACAAAGGCACATGGAGTGGGAGGAGCCAATCGTGACACTGTGATGAAAATTGCAGACCTCTCATCTTTCTAAGTAGGAGAACTTGCACAATCAGTGGCTGACTAAATACTTCTTGCCTCACTGTATCAGTCTGAAAGATCCAGTTAAAAGAAGCCGCCTGTTTAATGCTAAGGAATAAAAGAGGCTGTTAAACAGTCATGACTGATGTTTCCGGTATATTAAACCACAGAAAATGTCGTTAGTTGATCCTCAGCTGATTCCAAGTAACACGTCTTTGCTGACATGAGTGTGAACTGAGAAAAGGGGAAGCTGTGTGAGGCGGAAGGAGCAGAGCTTTTATTGTCCTGTAAGTGTGTTAGAGAGTGCAGGCAGTAGTTCCTTTAGTTAGCGTGCACATCAAACCCACAGCCAGACGGAATTCTCACTGCACAGACGCAAGACCATGAAGCTTCTCCTGTTAGTGTGTCTCCTGACCTACAGCTCCACAGGCACAGCTCAGACCGGTGAGTAGACCACCTCACACTGTGAAGACTCATTATAGGACCATTAGACCGGCCTGCAGATTGGTTGCTACATTCAAGTCCACTGTGGTGGTGCTCAGAGGCAAAATTACAAATACTGTCCAAATACTTATGGACATGACCATATAACTGTCCTTCTCACCAAAGAATTGGAAGAGAACAGCGTTAGTAACATTTAATACAATAGATTGTTACACATTTTAAATAAAGAAATAAGTCTAATAATCTTAGTAATATTAATAATTATACATTTTTCATGGAAATCTACAGGGAATTGCAAAAGTCTAGGCATCTGTGGTCAAATTTTCCATAACTCTGATT
The DNA here is from genome assembly GCF_015220715.1 of Pygocentrus nattereri. Classification (NCBI taxonomy): domain Eukaryota; kingdom Metazoa; phylum Chordata; class Actinopteri; order Characiformes; family Serrasalmidae; genus Pygocentrus; species Pygocentrus nattereri. The sequence continues at coordinate 5,793,364 of NC_051221.1, forward strand.
AGTTAAGCGAGAAGAAAAAGACAAAAGATGTAATATTCTTCTCAGTATTTTAAGCAAAAATAGTGTATCATTTCTATTTTGTACCGTTTTAGAGTGAAAAAAGGAAACAAGCACCATGTAAAAGAGACTTGGATGAAATGGGTGAAAATCCCCCCAATAAATCACCTTAAAGACTCTTAGCTGGCAACAGAAAGCATTTACAAGGGGTGCTACTGAGCACTGACCATGCAGGGTGCCCAAACTTTTGCCTAAGACTCTTCTCTTTTTCTGTTGTGTTGAAACTTTAAAAGATGGAAGTAAAAAGTAATCTGGCTTAAAATATGAAATAAATTGGACATTTTCAAATCTCTGCCTTTTGGAAGTCAGGTCATCTTTTAGTCGCTTAGCTATTCACAGTAACGGAAATTTTGACCAGGGGGCTCGAAACTTTTGCACGCCTTTGTATGTCACTGGGGCGGCGCGGGGGGCTCTCGCTGTCGCCTCACAGCAAGAAGGGCCTGGGATTGATTCCCCCAGCCGGGTGACCAGGGTCCTCTCTGTGTGGAGTTTGCATGTTCTCCCTGTGTCTGGTGGGTTTCCTCCCACAGTCCAAAGACATGCAGCCAGGCTGATTGGACAGGCAATGGACTGGACTGTCCCGATGACAGCTGGGATAAGCTTCAGCACCCCCATGACCCTGAGGGAGAAGTGGCTTAGAAAATGTGTGTGTGTGTGTGTGTGTGTGTGTGTGTGTGTGAGAGCCCAGTGCTCGGTGAGTCACGAGCCGTTTCCTCCTTCTGTTCCCAATCTGATCCCCTGAGTCGACAATACGTGACTGAGGTGTCCTTGAGCAAGACGCCTAACCTCCAACTGCTCCCCGGGTGCTGCGGATAGGGCTGCCCACTGCCCCTAGTGTGTGTGTGTGGTGTTTCACTGCACGGATGGGTTAAATGCGGAGGTGAAATTTCTCTGTTGTGGGACTAATAAGGGTCACTTAGTCTTAAACGTGTCTACTTCCATGTTCGTCTCACTGCATCTTATGGGACAGCTCTGCTGCAGTGCGCAGCGCCCGATGGTTTGTGGTGTGGTGAAATCTGCACAGCAAGACAGTCCAGCAGATTTCATCTTAATGCCACTGAAGGCAGCCACCGCACTCTGTTTAGCCAATCAGGCAACGCTAGAATGGTTTTCAACACAAACAACAAACACGACTTTCTCAGAGAAAGCTTCCGGTTTCACACAGAACTGCTAACAGTGAGGATTTGGAGGGAAGAAGCGTGATGGGATCAAGTTGATATGGTTTGAGCAGAAATGTGAAATCATATGGAGGTTACTTGCTAAGGTAGTGGTTTTCAATGCACATGGGCAGGAAACTGCTTGTTTAGGCTTGTGCACCAACTGCATACAGAACAAATGGACACAGTGGATCTGAATTGCATCTGAAACGGGCACAAAATGCTCGAAATGCTCAACACATCAGGCCCAGAAACCTTTTATAGCTCATAGTGAGTCACACTGTGTTCTAAACCACATCAACATGCAGCCTGTAACAAGACCTGGGTGTAGAAGTCCTGGGTGCATATTTAGAACAGGTTTGTGCGTTTGTTAGAAACATTAGCCTTGCAGATCCCGTTCTAAACTAAAGAAGCCAAATGTTGACTCCAAACATTCACGCTCATAAAAGTTTTATATCGCACTCCTACATGACAGTGATGTTACTCTTCCAAGGCTGTAGCAATGCTTATGGTGACTTCATATGAGATTCTTTAGATTCAACACTGATTCTACATCACAGACTTTCCTACTATATGCCTTCACTATACCTTCACATCTGATCTAAAATCAAGCCCTAAACTTCACCCTAATCATAAATCCTGATTTCTAGTGGTACAACACTGTGACTAAGTACTTGCTCCTCATTACTTCTACCTATGGATATTAGTCACTCTTGATTGCTCCAAATGAACCTTTTAAATTAGTCAAATTACCTTAGTGGTGACTATGCTAGTTTCCATTAGCATTTCTGTGAGATTTACAGTCTTATTTAGCACCAAGCTAACAGTGTTGTACACTCATGTTCCCACACTGGGGTTGAAGCTCAAACAGCTCCCTATTCCCTACATAGTGCACTAGATTAATTAAAATACTGGCTCCGTTATTTTTATTTTGCAGTTTTACATTAAATACTTAAATTCAAAGCATGCTACATTAATAGAGAAGCCGGGGTGCAATCATTTAGCCTGTTAGCTAGCTGTATAGTATAGAGTTAGAAAATAATCTGCCAGCCTCATATTTTAACCTTCTGGAGTCTGAGGGCATTTTTTCTATTTCTGCTACAGTAGCTCCCCTGGTGCTCCAGGTGTGTGAGTGCTGTGTGGAGAGCAGTGGTGATGGCATCTTCTGTGGACCTGTTTACTTCGTAGGCAAATTGGTGTGGATCAAAGGTGGGTGGGAGGATGGCTCTGACGTGATGCAGAACCAGTCCCTCAGAACACTTCATTAGGACCGGTGCGAGTGCGACCGGACGATAGTCATTGGCAGACTTCAGACAAGGTGGGACGATGGATTTGGACAGGTTGAAGATTTTTATGAAGACTACAGAGAGCTGGTCTGCACATACCTTCAGCACCTTTCCTGTCACTCCGTCAGGACCAGCAGCTTTTCTGGGGTTCACTGCCCTGAGCACACGTCTCACCTCGTGCCTGGAACAGGGAGAGAAAACACACGTGGATGAAGTGATGAATGAAGAGCTGTAATAAACTCATTTTAAGCTAATCTGCACATTTAACACTGAACCTGCTCCACTGTGTTCTTCATAACAGAGACTCTACATGTGAGGCAGACAGAGGGAAACACCGCCGTCCTTCGCTGTGGACGACTAACTAAAGGCCCAGTGACCTGGAGCAGAGACACCAATGGACAGAGAGTGGACATTCTGACCACTCATAATGGAGAGATGACCAAACACATCGCTGATCCAGACAGACGTTACAACTCACAAGCAGATCTAGTGCTGATTATACGCAGAGTCTCTCAGTCAGACGCTGGTAGATACGACTGCAGTGGAGCTACAGTGGAGCTCAGTGTGACTGAAGGTAAGAGTGAAACTCTCTAGACTCTACTCGTCTACTCCTCACATACGTTTCGCTATTTAGTGCTTGGAGACTTAATAATAATAATAATAATAATAATAATAATAATAATAATAATAATTTGTAATAAGTTACAGCTGGTTTAGTTAAGTATATGATAAATTCTAGAGTCTAGAGACTAGTGCAGCTGACGTGGACAGTCAAAGACACAATTAAAAACATTTTAAATATTAAATTATTGCTTTGAATCCTGATTGAGAGAGTATTTGAATACTCTTTTGGGAAATATCAACAGTGGAAGATGAAGTGCACAAACCATGTACTGGAGTTAAAGTAGAGACCCCCAAGGTAAAATATTCCTCCAGTAAAAGTAGAAGTCCTTACTCTAGATCTCAACTTGAGTAAAAGTACTAAAGTATTTCCCTTCAAATGTACTTAAGTATAAAGTAAAAGTACTAAAAGAGTAATTCTGGCTCTGATGTCCTGTTATCATTTTTATAACCAGACTGGCTTCATGAACTCATTTCAGGTGAAAGTCCTCCAGCGTCTCTCTTGGTAAACCAGTCTTTTAATAGAACGTCATTAATTAGTGACGCTGACGTCTATTAAAATGATCAGAAGCACAAAACACTGAAGGTAAACAGTTTCCATCAGGGAGAACCGAGTGGCTCTGAAATCACTTTTTACACACAAGCAAAGTTTCAGTTTCAGATTTATTTACAACTTAGTTCCAAGTTTAAGTTGAATAAAAACTGGCTTTAAACTCAGGATCACAGATGAGCTCCTTTACTATGTTGATCTGTAGGCGTCTGTTCATAAACATAAACCAGCCCAAACTCATTTACTATAAAATTAAATGGTGTTTGTAGTCTCGACTGCATATGTGGACATATTTCTATATTGAGCTCTATTTACACAAAGTTAGGTTAGTTCATCATTTATGTTGAACAGACTCTCCCAAAGTTTTACGCTGCTGCGCTGACGTTGAACCGCGTGGCTCTGAAATCACTTTCTACACACAAGCAAAGTTTCAGATTTATGGAAATGAATAGAAACTTTGGGAGAGTCTGTTCAACATAAATGATGTTAAACTAAGTTGTAAATAAATCTGAAACTGAAACTTTGCTTGTGTGTAAAAAGTGATTTCAGAGCCACTCGGTTCTCCCTGATGGAAACTGTTTACCTTCAGTGTTTTGTGCTTCTGATCAGTTTAATAGACGTCAGCGTCACTAATTAATGACGTTCTATTAAAAGACTGGTTTACCAAGAGAGACGCTGGAGGACTTTCACCTGAAATGAGTTCATGAAGCCAGTCTGGTTATAAAAATGATAACAGGACCAGATCAGAGCCAGAATTACTCTTTTAGTACTTTTACTTTATACTTAAGTACATTTGAAGGGAAATACTTCAGTACTTCTACTAAAGGTCTAGAGTAAGGACTTCTACTTTTACTGGAGTGATATTTTGCCTTGGGTGTCTCTACTTTAACTCGAGTACATGATTTCTGTATTTCGTCAACCTCTGCAAAGAAGTGACTGCGGCCAAATAATAAGCCCAGCTGTGAGTCAACCAAGCATCAGGATGGCTCTGCTGATGCTGGAGAAGATGAAACTGAACCCTCTGGGAGCGACTGGCGTTCATTGGAGGCTATGATTGTTTACCTCTGGATGAGCCACATGAAGCAATGTGAAATATTGATCTTTTGTGCATGTTCAGAATAATCTTGCACATAGATCACATTTAAAACATATTGTAAACAAAAACAAACAAACACAAACAAACAAAAGATTGTGAGAAAATCAGATGAGCCACTTTTACCCAGCCTTAGTCACATTTTATAAGAAATCTGATGTGACCGATTGAACCAAACACAAACAACAAACGTTATTTTCTACATTCTAGGCCCAAGCAGCTTTACCACATCCACAACTACTACAGAAGCTGCAGCAACAACACCTGCACCAACAACACCACCAACAACAACAACTGCACCCACAAGTGAAAGAAGAGCTACACCTGAAACGACAAGAACTACTAAAGCTTCATCTGGAGGAACAACTCAAGGTTCAAGTATGAGCAACTAAGCTACCAGATTTTTAATAAAGGATAAAATACAAATTGCATGACAGCAAAGAAAAACATGCAGGACACATTGTGCTTTAAACCCAAATCCTCATGTTTAAACAGGCAGCAAGGAAGAGCCGCCGCTCATCACTGCTGAAACAGCTGGTAGGTCACTTCTAACCTTACACTTCCACCTGAAATTGGGCACGACCACCGCTCGAACCCTTGTTGGCCACACGCTCCCAGTCTTTTCTCAAGGCTGCATCCTCCTCTTTGGGGTGCTGCAGCGGAGAGATGGAGCAGTGCGTCCTCCTTCCCACACGCAGAACTCCTTTCAGCTGGCAGCATCGATTCTCACATCATTTCAGTCATTTTACATGAAACTCACAAAAGCTGTACACTTCCTTTTAAGCATGCACACTTATTTTAAAGTGCATTAATATCGTTATAACCTGCGTGAGAAATGAAGAACTTCAGAGCTCCACCTGTCAGTCAAGCCTCCCTCCTGCTCTCCGATGTGTCGTACTCAGAAATTTAGGCCAGTATTCTTTTAAAGCTGGAAAATGACTCTGGCAGCCTGGTTTGATTTTAATTGTGGTTTTATTTTCAGTTCTATGGAAAGTCCTGATCATAGCAGTGAGCTGTCTGGTTGTTGTGGCGCTGGCTCTGTTCTCATGGAGAAGGTTCTACAAAAGGAAAGGTGATGACTGTTTCTATTGCACTAGTTATGATGCTACGTTTGCACTAGATTTTGTGTTATTACAAATAAGGTTTCTTGCATATTTATTCTTCCATACTTTAATGTGCATAGCAGGGGGACTCCTGGGGTCATATTACAGAAACTTCTCAACTCTGAAATCTTATCTGTTTAGTCACCATGGCAACTTCAGTTAGGGCTGTATTTAGTACAGTAGCTAATCCAGAATAACAGTTCCTACCTTCATGATCTCATCATTAACTCCAGATCAGAAAACAGCATCACACAGACATCCTAACTAGACTAAACCTCCGAAATCCTGTCCTAACTTTAGGATGAACCCTAACTTCTGTTTGAGGTCCGTTTCTCTGGTTTTGAGGCGGCTGAGTCAGGCAGTGTAGTTCACTTCCAGCATAATGAGCTCCAATTATTTCTACTGGAAAACGCGGCTTTCACTGGGAGACGTTTTTCTTTTCTATCTCTACGTTTAAATCTCAGACGCTGTCGACTCGAACTCCACTCCATGTTGATGATGAAATATTACAGTGATGGTGGTGTTTAACGAGGAGACGGAGCTGAACGTGTGTCTGTTTATTAGGAGGAATAACGTTAGCGCGTAAAGCATTTGGGAAATGGAGACTGAAACTGGGGAGCGGCGATGCTCTGATAAACAGCAGGGGGCACTCTCACAGTATTCACTACTTACAGTTTATCACTAGTTTTATTTGACCTTTTTGTACATCAGTAATGGTAGCTAATGTTAGCTGTCTGGCTAACTAACTTGATTTTTTGATTGTGTTTGTTTCAGCTGTGCACATCTGATCGGTTGCTGGGTGACAGACATGACAATTAGTTGTCGACTTCGATCAAGTTAGTTAAGATTTCCTGACTTAAGATAAGATTTGCTTCTGTAACACAAATGAGTAAAAACGTCTCATCTTGACCCGTCAGGTTCTGTAATACGGCCCCAGGAGCACAAGTGGATGACACTAAAGTCCACAAGTATACAAGTGTTACAAATGTGCTCACATGGAAATGGGGACAGTTGTATTGAGTAACATCTGTCCACGTTCTCAGCGAAGAACCTGTGCACACCCTGTTACACTCCTCCACAGTGGTTCTTTAGTGCCGCAGAGGAACTACTATCTTAAGAACCTGTGGGTCCCTGGTTCTTTGTAAGGTTATCTGTAATTTCATGGCTTTGCTGCAAATCATTTTTCAAAGAGCCACATTTGCACTAATTTCCGCTCCGTGTCACAGCAGCGCATCTTGTTACAAGGTCAGGAGAATTTCTATTACTCTATTGAAGACAACACACCAACCACACGACCTGGCGAGTAATATTTATTCATTTGATCAAATTAGTTTTAGAATTAGATGAGTATTTTATTTGAGCTGATACTGTTGACGTTAATGACCACAGTATTTTAACTAGTCTGCCCCTTGTACTATTTCTCTATTAGCAAGTGACCAACAAAGAGCAAAGGAACCCATCTACTACCTGGCAACCTTTCCAGGGGTCCAGATCACAGGTAAACCCACTGTAGTACTTTCTTAGGAGTCTATCTACTGGTTTATGCTCAGATTTGCATAAATCTTTTGTATTTGTTGTACAACCAACTCTACAATTACAGGTGACGTCAGAACTTGCTTTTTCAGCATTTTTTTTTCGTGGTCTGCAGCTTAGTGTACCAATGTCAACAGGTCAATTTGGACAAAACATGAAGTGTCTGACCAATAATCATGACATATGAAGGACTTCTGATAAACTGAGTGCATTTATATGGAACCAATGATTATCATAATCAGATTTCTACAGTTATGGGATCATTCAAATGGCAGCATACTCCGATCGAGAAATACGATTAGGAAATCCTGGATTTTAGCTCAATTCAGTCTAAACTTGGTGAAGGACACGTCTTCTGAGGGTGAGAGGAATTGATCTACTATTGTACCCATCATATCTTCACCATATTGCCGTATGTTGTAGACGTCAGGTCGAACCTTTAATGCGAAAAGACACAGCGTGGTCCGAAAATCTTCTGCCAAATCCGTCCCGGTAACTGACTTTTCAGGCTTTACAGGACGACTGGCAGCAGCACACTCACCATATTTCAGTGTGTTCTTTATTCTCCGTTCTCAGTAAAGCTACGTCTGTTAGTTTGATCAGAAGCTGCTTTAATTACATTGATCTATTAGTGTTTCCTCTGAAGCTCCTTTCAGACACGCATCGCTACCTGTGACTGTAGTGGAAGATAAATGTGAAGGTGCTCAGTGTGAACAGAAGCTCATCTGTTGATGGAAATTCAGCCACTAGAGTGAAACATTTCAGAAAGGCAGGTTTCTGGCTTAGTTGTGATCCACCCTGCGGGGGCCTGGCCTCTACTGCACAGACGCAACGCTGCAGGACCTGCAAAGCACAACACGTGTGGGAAATGAATGAAAAACTCTATTATATTATAATTCTCTCTATTATAACTCTACTATTATTAAAGCTACTGCATAAACGCCACAGAGCAAAGCACAACAGTAGTGGTTCAGTTGGGCGTGTTTATTTCTCTACATGATTCAGAAATTAAGAAGTTGTTGCCGTGGGTTTCACATCCTGTTTACCAGGAACACTCAAAATATAGCTTAAGACGTGAGAATGAAGCTCGAACGCTGCCGGTTAAAATAGCCCTCGCGTGTGAAATTGGCTGAAGTGACTCATTAGGACGTGCTTATATTTTTAAGCTCGGTCACAGAGGCTGAATGCCAAGCAGCCATTGGTTGATCCTGAGCAGCTCCGAGAAACTCTTTATAAATGCGCACACTTTCTCGGACTGTGCTGTAAAAGGTTCCTCGCCAGAGTAGTTCAACCACAACACAGTGGTCCAGATCTCCATCCACCCAGTAGAGATCATCAAATGCTGATTAGGTAGACGTCACCCAACTCAGGATCAGAATCAGGCTTTACTGGCCAGGTTTGTTTACATGTACAAGGAATTTGGTTTTGGTTTTTTGAGCACAAGATCAGACAGAGATTCACATGTAAAATAAATTAAATAAATAAAATAAAACAATAAAATACAAATACAACCTACCATCTCACACACACACACACACACACACACACACACCCACCCCTTACATTAAGCATTAAAGTGCTGAGTGCAGCAGTAGCTAAAGGGTGTATAGTGGTAAAGAAAGGGATCAGTGGGGTAACAGTCAGACAAGTGGGGTAATGAGGTGCCAAGTAAGATGTTAGAGACTTCTCACACAACTGTTTATTCTACTACCCCATTTTCTTCATATTTGTCTGTTTTAGAGCACCATGTTGAACATATTTCCCCACAAATACTTTCACAACATAAAACCGATGTTACACTAAACTGTTGGCGGGTAGATTTTCTTTGTCTTTGTGACTGAATGTAATAAATAGCCAAATCACACCGGCATCTCAAATGGTTAATGGTCAAATACACCTTCACATCCCTAATGAAGACGTTTCTGTCCTCAGTGTCACCTTGACCAAGTCATTTGTTGACACATTATTTATTGAAAAGAAAAAAGAAAAATCATCTACTGCTGCACCAGTTAGTAGAGGTCTGCACTACCATGGATTCCCGCAGGACCCAACACAATATCTTGCGGCACGGGCCTAATTTTCAGTGTTGCTTGCAGGAGTGGGCGGGGAATCAGACCCCTTCGGGCGGGAGCGGGAGGAGGCACACATAGAATTCATTTATATTAATGAACAGCCTAAAAAAAGTAGAGCGATCACTAAAAACACACGTAAAGTCATTCTCCAGCGACCAGTCAAGGAAACAATAATCACACCTACTGCTTCGCTGAAAGTCTCGCTTCTCATTTCACCGCTCAGGTTTACTGGTCAGCGCTTTGAGTCCCAGACGCCGCGGTGTTTAGAGAACAGACCCGGAGCCGTTTTTGTGTCACGCGTGAAAATGAAACCGAAGACTGTAGAAAAACGTAAAAACTCAATGTTATGTAATCCGTGATGAAATGCTAGTTAAACAGATTTCCTGGTTGGTCCATCGGGCCTAAAACTTTTGCCCAAGTCAGAAAGCTGTCGGGGACCAACAAACACACCATGTACATTTAGAGATGCTATTTTCATTGATCAAAGCGACTAATGTGACCATTTGTCCATCTGGAAACAGGAATGTCTGTATAACTTTCTCTCCGCCCTGCAGCTCAAACACTGCATGAAAGGTCAGCGCGTTCCAGCTGTAGTGCTGAGACGACACGTGTGAATCAGGCATCAGGGAGGCGAGCGTTCTCAGTCCGACGGCCACAGCTGCCCAGCAAAAACACCAAAAATAACCGCTCTGTGGGTCAATTCCTGCTCCGCGCTTAAACGATGAATAAACTGCGTTTGATGAAGTTACTCAGCGAGTCTGAGGACCATGACGGCCCTGTATTATGGATTTTGGAATAGACAGCGTCTGATACTGAAGGCCAGTTTGCCTTGACGGGAATGCGTAAGTGGGAGCGGGACGAAAATAAAAAGCCCTGCTCAGACCTCTACCAGTTAGCTCAAGTGGTCTGAAGTACCAGCCTACGTTACTCGAGTATAAAGGCATTCTGGTTTAACTCGGCCACTGAAAGACCCACAGCTCTTGTTCATCAATAAAATGCTTTCAAAAATACTCGTTTGTTGTTATTTTGTCGTTTCAGCTTGTTCAAACTTCCCAATGTAGCATGAGTGAGAACTAGGACACCAGGATCTCAGCCAAAGCCCTTTATTCTGTTCCTCCAGGTGTTCATGACGTCTAATGGATGCTCAAATATTCCTGTATTTACTTCTGCTTGAAAGCTTCTGTGTCTCTGAAGTTAAAGTCAAAATTCCTCTTTTCCTCTGCTTTGAACAGACACCCAGCAGAACATGTATGAGGCCAAATAACAACTCCGTATACCCCCCACCCCCCACCACCACCACCACCAAAGGTAAACACACAAAACTCGCTACAGTGTTTTCTGATTTATTTTACATATTTTATCTTCTTTAACTACTGAGTTTAAAATACTGTGATTTTTGCCAATTTAAGAGTTTTATTAAGTATTTCTTTTTATTTCTAAATCAGGAACAAGCTGAACAGCTATAGGCCAAAACCCAGAAGCCAACAGAATAAACTCTGGACTTTGCTCTCACTCCTTTACTGCATCACGGCCTCCTGTTGTATTATATTGTTCTGTTGACTGTCTGGTTGTTACTTTCAGACTTATTGCAGAGGCTACAGAGCTGTGTAAAATAACACACAGTACACTTAAAGGACTTCATCAGTGGGCAAAAAACTGTTTCCTGCCACGTCTATTAACGTTCAGAAGGTCAACTCTTTTACCTGGTTTAATTCATTATTTTAAACCAGATGTTATTTGTCTGTATAAGCGCCAAACCCAACTCACCTCGTCAGCCAACTATCGGTAGAACCAGCTGGAAAAGTTAGTCATACAAGGAACCTGTAGAATTTCACAACTTTTTTAAGAGGGTTTGTAGAGGATTTGGCCACCCAAATAAATGTACATCTTTAATTTAACTCGACAGTTTTTTTTCCTCATTCTTTATTATTAAGATTATTATTAATTATAATGCCATTTTGTGTCAAGATTCACAATATTTAAAGTTTCATTGCCTGCACAGTTTGGCTATGATAGCAGAGCATGAACTGGGGGAGGTGCTGCTACACCACCAGATATTTGCTTGCTCAACAGAAGAGAAGCAGACAATCCTCTGCTGTTCAGTGCTCAAGAAAGAAGGAACCACTGGCTCAGCCGTTCATATCACAGCGTATATCTAGACCAGTTATATCAGAGCTGGGGCAGCAGCTCTGGTGGGCCTTGTTCTGAAAGCTAGATGGACAGTTGTATGTTTCACCTGCTTGCTCTTTGTAGAACAAGGCTTTTTGTAGTTCTTGAAGCCGTTTCTTGTTCAAGCATTCTTTTTGGCTTTTAAGTAGTTTGGGGCAAATTTTCCTCTTTTCCTTTCAGTCCAAATACCCACCTGGGCTGAGTACCGTACCGGTCACCCCTCTACAAAGGTGTGACAAAGAGCTGCTGTGTGCCACGGCCTTAAGTAGAGGAGTCCACAGGTGTGCCAGGTTGGGCCTAATCAACCCAAGGGCTCCTGAGAAATGGAGTTCCCTGAACTTGTGGTGCCTCGACACCGTCGCCCTCTGCTGGCGGCTGGTGGCGCAGGCTGAGCCCTTACAATATGCTCCTTATTTATAGCTGAGGAAAAGATGAACACGTTAAAAGAATAGCTTTAATCACTGCCTGCACCTGTTCAGTTTCACAGAAATGACTAATCTTAAATGTCTTAGATATCGTTGGATTTAACCTTCTTCATTAATCTAGGGATCAAATCAGGGAGATCCGCCTTGCGTCTGGAAGTAGACTTTATTTCTTTATGCACACATTTATTCACAGACAGACAACAAGCTGAGCCACTGAACACTGTAGGAGTCGTGTTTAAATAGGTGGATTGATATCAAGATTAGCCATGGCCAACACATAACAGAGCAACAGAAAACAGAAGTGGCCATATAGGGACAGGCCAAAATGACAGGACAGGATGCCCCGCCCCCAGGATGTCCACACAGAGGTCATACACACTATATAAGACTGCAGTACATGATCATTCCTTCAATATAAACCAGAAAACATAGGAATTCATATGAGATCACGTCTAATGTGAGCTGTTCTGAGACACGTGGCTCTGTGTCAACTGGGGAAGTGGGTTATAGAGCCTCAGAGACCACAAAATCAAGGCTATTACAGATGAACAACTTCACGCTCTGATGCACGTGTGATTTTTTAAGCGTGCAGATCGCACCATGTTAATTTGAGGCCATACACTTCCTTTACTTGCTAGCTGCATTAGCCTTGTGGCCTTTACTTTCAGCCCTGCCGAATGATAACATTAAAGAAGAAAGTACTTTAGGTACTAAACCCATCTTGGCTGATTAACTGCATTGGAGGTGGGGTGCTGGGGTGAGGGGTGCACTACTGCTTAAAGCTGGGGTGTCCAATCTCCACACGGGTTTCTATTTGTGGTTAACACCTTCTTTAGTAGTGAACATAGTCCGGGGAACTACCCCCTCTGCATGTTCCCCAGACTATCATGTCAGGCCATGAAGACCTTTGTCGGCCCATGTGCAAAAATACAGTGCAATGAACCAGTTCTTCTAGGGCCTTGTGGGAGTTTTCAGGATGAGATCTGCAAAACTGTTTACCAAACCATATATAGAAACACAGTTGCATGCAAAATTTGGGCAAGTTTGGGCAACCCTGGCCAAATGACATTTTGAAGCAAAAGGAATTGAGCAAAAATCTGCAGAAATTATGTGATTTTATTATATATATATATATCTTTTTTTCCCACTTGTTAATGTTACTTTATATCTGATGACATTAAATAGCAGAAATAAATAAAACAGTAATTGTACAAATGTTTGGCTGCTCTACCAAGTCAGGCCTAGTAAGAACTCTCCTTTAGCAGATGTCACACCTTGCAAATGTTTTTTGTGGCTTTTAATTCTTCTTTTGCTTTTTGAAGAAGTAAAAGGTGTGGAATCCATTCTTCTGTCTACCTGTGCAGTGTTTCCTGGGTCACGGACTGCCACTCAACCCCAAAGCATAAGAGATCCACCCCTACGTTTAACAGTTGTCAAGATGTTCTCTTCATCAAATGCTGATCTAATTTTTGTTTTTCTTTCCTTCCATGCAGATTGTTTTCATTCAGTAACACTGCACAGCAGAATGTCTCTGCTGCTCCTGTATCAACGAATCCTTCCTACAGGTCCTTTGCTGTCATGTGGGGGTTTTGCTTTGCCTTTCTGAGCAGAATACGAGCAGTTCTGTCTGAGAGTTTACTTAGTCTTCCAGATCTTGCCTTGACCTTCACAGTTCCCCTTAGCTAGCTTTTTGGGTCAGTCGGATTCGACAGTTGGAGAGAATGTAGTTGTGTTTGAGGGGCGCAGACTCAGATTTTTGGCCTCCTGCTCGTGTTTCAGACCATTCAGTTTATCAAACGTTTGTTGTTTTTGGACACAACTCAAGCGGAACAGATTCCTGCAACAACCAATGAAAACTGAGATGGTGAAAAAGTAAATAAACAAAGAAAAATGGTAAAAAAAAAATCACTCATGTGTGGAGTGAAGCTTTTTAATGAGCTGAGTTTAAGGCCCAATCGAGTTTATGTACATTTAAAACTCTAAAAATCCCAACATCTCATTTTTAAATCCATGATCCTCTTAAACATGTTTACCTGCTGCTTCTTTACTGCCTCAGTGATAACAGCAGAGAAAACAGCAGCAGCAGCTCCACGTTTGTTTATTTGCATCTCCTAGGAACCTCCTAGAGTTCAGTTCGGGTCAGTTCTGTTCGGGGCAGCAGGAGAGTGGTGCATGATCTCCAGTATTTCAGAGCCCAATAAAATCTGCAAGAAACAGTCGTACAGTGTGAGATGCGCAGTGTTTTATAATCTGTTGAGACCTTAAAAGTCGTGTAGTGAACCCAAGGCTGGAGAGGAACCCATGGTTGTTCAATGTTAGCACAAGGCTTGAAGAGTCCGAGACTTTGTTATGCTCTGTAACTGTCATCAACTCACAGTTCCCATTAACATTTAACACACGTTACAATGTTACACTCTCAATAATATTAACATTTGCAGAAAAAGTTTGCTGCAGAGAGTTTGCTACTTTTCATTTAGGAAAAATCCACAAATTATCCACATAATTAGGCACTTACCTGTACTTATTAATCCTTTTATCAAAACCATCTTCCAAATGTGTGGACAATTAAAGACTGGAGCTCGTCTGCACATTCGGTCAGCCTCCTTCTACTCTTTTCATCAATGGAAAGGGCCCATTGTACCACAACTGATCATTAAACTCTACATCGTTCCTGAATGTGTAAGGCAGTCCAATCCTGCTTAGCAACTGCTGTTGTCCACCTTGGTCAATCCCTCATGCAGCATATGGATATAAGATGTGCCTGGAGTCCTTTGAAAGTGGAAGCTGATAAAGTAGAGTGGCTTTTCTAAAAACTTTCAAAGCAAGCATAGTTTGGCCCTGTGTTTAGCCCTAAATGTCCAGACCCAGCCATTCTGTTTGTGGTTGAGGTGGATGCCTTGGAGTGTGGCATGGGAGCTATACTGTCCCAGGTTGTGGGCAGTCCTCCCAGGACTTGTGGCCATTATTCAAGGACACGAACGGAAACTGAGCATAATGATGACATAAGAAATGGGGAACCGTTTGTCATGAAAGCCGCATTTGAAGTGGAAGCACTGGTTAGAGGGGGCCAAGCATTTCTGGTTCTAAAATCCACAAGAACCTAGAATCTATCAGCGAGGTCAAACACCTGAGCCGTCTACCATCGGCACAGGGAGTAAAATGTGAAGAGTTTATTTCAGAGTTTCAGATTTCAAACTCACACTTCTGTACTGACATGTGTGTGAACTGTGAAAGGAGGAAACTGTTCGAGGAGGAAGGAACTGGGTTTTTATTCTTCTGTGAAAGCGTGACAGCGACTAGACGGCAGTTCCTTTTCGGTTTCTCATCAAAACTAAAGCCAGACAGAGCTACTACTGCACTCCGTACAGACAGCAGACCATGAAGCTTCTCCTTTTAATGAGTCTTCTGATCTACAGCTCCATACAAACAGCTCAGACTGGTGAGTAGACCAGATCACACTGTGGACATTTTCATTATGATCAGACCAGGCTGGCCTGCAAATTCACTGAGACATTTACCCCGTGCCTGAACAAGACCAAGGGATGTCTGAGACCCTCAGGCAGCTTGTTCCAGCTTTGGGCAGCATAAGAGCTAAATGCTGTCTCACTGTGCTCGGTTCTAGTTTCCAGACTTTGCTAGCCTACCAGTCTCGACCTGGCAGGCCTGTTAGGTTTGTATTCTTCCAGTAGATCAGAGATTCTGGTGTTAAGAGAAGGAGGAACTAACTGGGAGCCAATGTGAGGCTCTTTATACTGAAGTAATACACTCAGTTTTCTTTGCCTTGCTAAGCCGTGCGTTTTGAATGTGCTGTAGCTGTGGATGTTTTATTTTTTGGGTGGGATCCACTGAGCAGCCCACTGTAGTAGTGTAATCTGCTGGATAAAAGGACATAACCTTCTCTAAATCCTGTTTCTAGAGTGTGTTTTTCCTCTAGTTATACATTTGAGAAGAAGTAATAATTAGAGATCATAGAAAACACAAACAGTGCCAAAATCAAAACCCTGTTAAATTGTTCTTTAACCGTTAATAGATTGAGTTAATAGATGAGACTACTGGAACTCGGGAAGTGGAAGAAGATGCTGAGTAAGAACATGACCATGCAAGAACACCAAAGAATGGATGTCTCGGTAGTGAAAACACAGGACTGCTGTTCTTAAATTTTTTGTCTTTCAAGGTTTTTTTTTATTATTTTTCCCCAATTATGTCGTCTCCAGTTCCACCCACTAGTTAGGACTCCCCCAATCACACGATGCCACCAACGCTAGAAGGGTGAAGGCTAACACAGCCACAGAGACCTGTGAAACCAGCCACCGCTTCTCTTCGAACTGCTGCTCATGCAACATCAGCGTTCAGGGGCTATCCTACCCACCCAGAGAGAGCAAGGACAACTGTGCTCTTTAGGACTCCCTGCCACGGACAGCTATAGCATCACCAGGGATCGAACTCATGATCTCCTGATGATAGTGGGGTGTTACGACCCCACGTTTTGTCTCGGGTGCCGTGGGATCAGTAACGTGGCATTAAAATACTGAACTGGTGGGAACGGATTGGAAGCTTGAGGAACAGACCAATATAGAGCTTTTAAAGCCATTTTATCAAAGCAAACCTCAATAAAACCAGAGTGCTGTGATACCCAGCACCACACTGGAAGAATCAAACTGGACGTCACCAAAGAAAAGAACAAGACTAAACTGAACCACACCAGCCTAGTATTAGCCTAGTATTTAGTTCATCTAAAAAACGAAACAAAGCCAACTACTCTACATCTGCCTAGCCGGTCACTAAAAGTACATATGGCAGTGCCCTTGACCCAGGGAGCTAGACAGAGTAGACCTCTAAGTGGTGCGAATGTATAGGCGCGCCCCTTTTACCCGTTTGACACCCCAGGTGATCTCATGTGAAGCAAAGTTAGAAGTATGCAGGTAACATACCAACTAAAGCACTTCCCCAACACAAGAGACAAAGTCTAGCAAACTAAGTTAAAAGAAGCACCAATAAAACAGCTAAAACAAAAGCACATCCCAGCACAAGAGATTAAACAACTAAAACAGCACACGGGATCAGTCCTCGATATCTTCTGCCATCTTGAAGGCCTCTTTTAAAACATAGGCTCCTCCCCCAACTGCACCAGCCAGGCCTCTGATTGGTTCTCCTCACATGACTGGTTCCAGAGCAGGTACCTGTGAAGTCCTGAGGCACGAACACAAAACGAAACAAAATGTAGGTTTACCCGTAACAGAAGTGTCCATTTAGAGGTTAAGGTTTGGGACAGACACCTCCCAATAGAAGGTACCTTAAAAATAATGATTTGGCATATTTAGCTTATTGCTATCTCTATTAATGCCTTGACTTTAAATAGTTGATCATTTGTGTAAATATCTCACTCTCTCGCCGCCTCTGTAAAAATCTGAAACTTTCCTTGTGTTTTAAATAGTGTTTCTGCTGCAAGGCCTCAAGTTTGAACTAATTCAGTAGGTTGTCTACCGAATCTTTTACACAGGTGGAAGAGCCGGAGGTGTTGGGTGGTAGACGTCCTCAGGTACAGCAGTAGGTTGCCGACACTAGCTAGACAAAATGAAAAGGGAGCGGTTTAAACCACCCAGTGACCACAACTAAAGCGTCCTGCTGCTGCGCTCAGACAGTGACACGTTTCTATTCAGCTCTATGATGAAAGACAGACTGACGTAACAGCTATTCTGGGAAGCAGACAGTTCAGCTCTGTTCAGAAATGAGGCCGTTCAGATATTTAGCCTGAGAAAGTCTGTTTAGCGGATGAGAGCTTTACTGCTCCTCCTGGTGTCCCCTGCTGTTCTCCACTGAACTCCACTGATGATGACTGTCAAGAAGCAGATGAAGCAGATGAACCCCAGTCAGCTGAGGCAATCGGTCTTCCTTCACTGTTTAGCCCCTTTTCACAGTAGCCAAAAGAGGCAGTGCTGCTTTGAAAGGTCCCTCAGTTGCATTGCTGATGGAACATATTTACATGAAAGAAATTGGATTTTCATCCTTGTAGTAGGTGAGCAGACAGGTCAATCTTCATAAAAGTCTTTTTCCTTTGTTTAAATGCATTTTTTTTACTGTATCAGTTGTACCAAATTGTTGGACATGAAGAAACTGCAGCTGATCATTTCATCTCAGCTCAGCCGTCTTTGTGAAAAGGTGTGGGTAGTTTTTATAGCAGGGGGCCCCCCCCCCAACCAACTCCACTTTCACCCATCACTGCTCACTGGCAGCTTAACAAATTTTAATACATTACGTTTTTTAAACATAATTATTGGGACACATATTTAATATGATTATAATATTTAGAAATATGTGGACACCCCTCCTAATTACTGCATCTTCCCCGCCCAGTGCTAAAATCAATGGCATAGCCTTGCAATCTCGATAGGCAATCACTGGCGGTAGAATGGGTCGTACGGAAGAGCTCAGTGGTCCTCTCTGTTTGTGAAATTTTCACTCTACTAAATCCTCTGGTCAACTCTAAGTGCTATTATTGTGAAATAAAAGTGTGTCAGAGCAACAACAGCTCAGTCACGTAGAGACAGACCACACAAACTCAGACTGCGGCCGCTGAGTGCTGAATCACCGTTGGGCTTAAGAATGGCCTCTGCTGTGTTGCTTGACTCACTAAAGGGTTTCAAAATGCCTTGACACAACACCAGCACAAGAACTGTCCACTGGAAGCTTCTTCAAATGGGTTTCCATGGCTGGGCAGCTGCAAACAAGCCTAAGATCAAAATGCACAGTGGCAACTGGAGTGGAGTCTTGCTGCCACCAGAGCTGTGGAAACAGGTTCTTTGGAGTGATTAATCACACTTCACTATATTGCAGTCTGATGGCTGAGTCTGGGTCTGGTGAATGCCAGAACAACGCTACCTACCGCAATGCATAGTGCCAACAGTAAAGTTTGGTGGAGGAGGGATAATGGTCTGTGGCTGTTTTTCGGGGTTGGGCCCCTTAATTCCAGTGAAGGGTGATGTTAATGCAAAACAATGATGACAATGATGATGATTGACAGCTCACTCCACCTAGAGAGAGAGAGAGAGAAATCCGGATGCCCCCTGGACGCCTCCCGGTGGGGGTGTATCAGGCACGGCCTACCGGGACAAGACCCCGGGGTCGTCCTAGGACCCGCTGGAGGGTCTCCAAGTTGGCCTGGGAGCGGCTTGGGGTCCCCGGGAATGAGCTGGAGGAAGTTGCGGAAACAGAAAAAATTAAAACAGAATACGATGATTTGCAAATCCTTTTCAATCTATATTCAATTGAATACACTACAAAGATCAAACGGATAAACTTTATTGTTTTTTACAAATATTCATTCATTTTGAATTTGATGCCTGTAACACCTTCCAAAGAAGTTGGGACAGGGGCAACAAAAGACTGGGAAAGTTGAGGAATGCTCAAAAAACACCTGTTTGGAACATTCCACAGGTGAGCAGGTTAATTGGAAACAGGTGAGTGTCATGATTGGGTATAAAGGGAGCATCCCTGAAAGGCTCAGTCGTTCACAAGCAAGGACGGGCGAGGTTCACCACTTTGTGAACAACTGCATGAGCAAATAGTCCAACAGTTTAAGAACAACGTTTCTCAACGTGCAACTGCAGGGAATTTAGGGATTTCATCATCTACAGTCCATAATATCATCAAAAGATTCAGAGAATCTGGAGAAATCTCTGCAAGTAAGCGGCAAGACAGAAAACCAACATTGAATGCCCGTGACCTTCGATCCCTCAGGCGGCACTGCATTAAAAACCCACATCATTCTGTAACGGATATTCCCACATGGGGCCCAGCCCTAACAGTCTAATGGATGAGGAATAAAATACTGGAAATGCCATGGAGTAAATAAACATAGGTTTCACTTTACGTACAGCTGACAAATACAACAACAAGCTCTTATAATAGGGTTATAATATCATGTCTCTCAGTGACAATCTGTACCCACAGTGACAAATAAATTCATCCTGTAAAGCTAAATGTATGAATGTCTGACTCTTTAAGCTCAGTTACTCTAAAGAAGTGTGGGTGATATAGTTACTCACACATAGTTACTCACATCTATGACCTCATAATAACTCATTTTATTATATTATTAGTTACTGCATAGTCCTTAGAATTTGAGCATTTTAAGGAAACAGAAGTTAAACAGAAGTAATACCTGAAGGACCAGCCCTGAGCTGAGATATAATGGAAATGCCATGTAAGTGAATAAACTTATATCTCTCACTTACAAGCTCTTATAAGTTCTATGGGTCTGTAATAACACATACCAATCTACACCCTAATGATAAATAAATGCTGTGAGTGTTTATGAATAGACAGGTTTGTTAGTAATAATGCGCTCTGCAAGCTGGCACTGTCTCCTTTGGCACTGACAATATAACATGTTATGAACACTCATGAAGTATCATGCTAACAGTTTGCCATGCTTAATAAATATGGCTCTAAAACGTAATTCAATTTTATAAATATTTATAACCATGTTTATAACACCTTATTTGTGCATTATAGCATGTTGTGAATGTGTTTATAGAAGCTCATACACATGGTATTCATGGAAAGTGTTGCAAAATGATCTTCAACTTGATGTTTATTGGCGCTTTCAGTGCGATGTGTTCTAGTATAGCTGTGCTCTGCTACAGGATGCCACACTGCAGCGTTTGGTAGCCTTACATCCAACCACTGGTGCGCATTTCAACAAAATGCAGGCCCAAACTTTCAGTGACTCACTAATGAGTAGTGCGACACTCTATTATCATATGCCCTAAAAATTCTTATTCAAACAAATTTTATTCAATTATTTTTATAGTTTACATTAAATTACATTCACACTGCCATCATCAGATTTTGACTAGCACACCTTGAGGGCTTATGAAGTTGGGATGCTCTGGAAAATCAAAGTAAATCAAGTCTTCTTAACAAAATCTATCTTTTATTTGCAAATGATACGTTTTCTTAAGAAATTTCTGCGTTTAGTCCAGAACAGAAGGCAGTGTTGTAGACTGCAGTGTAAATATACAGAGTGTAATGTGTGACCTGCAGGTTTATTCTAATAGCTGATTTATTCCTGTTTCTGAGATGATCATATTTTAATTCTGCTCATGTTTGTTTTGACAGGAATATTCAGTCGGAGTGAAACAGAGGGGAGATTCGTCATCCTGGCCTGTGGAAATGAGGGTAACGTGACCTGGGAAAAAGGCACTGATGAAAGAAGATCTACCATCCTCACAGCTAAAGATGGAGAAATCACCCAGAGACTCAGGCCTGATCCAGAAAACAGATACAGTGTATTAACTGATTTATCACTGGTGATAAGGAGCCTTTCTCTCTCTGACTCTGGGATTTATTACTGTAACGCTGCTCCTGCAGTGAATCTGACTGTGAATCCTGCTCCACCAGCAGGTGAGTCACATTTATAACTGTGTTATACACAAATCACACTGACGGCCTTCTAATCAGTAATTTGTAGAACCCCGTGTGGGTGATTGTAGCATAAAATAATGTAAGAAATGTTAAACGTAACTGGTTTTGTTTTAACGTAACATCTGTTTTGTTTTGGGACCAGAAGATCTCAGACACAGCTGTCGTTCTGGAACATGCTTGTGTTTTGATCACTGAGTGGATGAGTGGAAGAAAAATAATTACATCATATACTGTAATTATGGAAATGAAGACTGTTGTAAAATAAATAAATAAATAAATAATAATGATTAAAAACACAGGGTACATGACGTGAATCCACTGTTAGTAATAAAGGTACAGTGGAGGTACATCAAGTTACAAACAGTGTAAATGTTCCCTCAAAGGTTCTACAGGGGTTCTAACGTCTGTTTGTGAGCCTTAAATCAGTTCCTCCAGGTGAAAAGTTGGTATTTGTTCCTTTTCATAACCGAATGTTTTAAAACAGAGCAGTAGAGTAAAAGCCTGGAGGCGAGGCAGGGGGTATGGAGTCAGTACAGCTTAGAACAGATCATTTCAGTGGATTATGGTTCAGTTATGTTCCCTGACTAAAGGGACTGAGATGGAGCCTTGAGGGTCCCACCCCAGTGACCGTTTAGTACCTTTATTTCTGAGAGAGTAGAATTAAAAATATGACTGTAACAGAATTTGATGGAGCTGTGTTCCCTATCTAAAGATCCTGAAGATGCACCCTTAAAGGTACTGCCCCAGTGATAGTTTAGTGAGGGTATATATTAAACAACATTAACCAGTGAATTTAATAAAACTGAAAATCTGACTTTTTTTAATAATGAATAATTAATTATTACATAAAAGATAAAGATAGTATGAAAAGTCTGCACTGTCAGCTGCTGAATGAGAGCTGCTTACCTAAGATAAGATGACATATGTAGGGGTGATATAGTAGAGGGGTGATATAGTGTAGGGGTGATATAGTGTAGAGGTGATATAGTGGAGGCACTGGTTCAGTACAGCAGCAGAGATAAATAAGTGGACATGAAGTGCCATTGCAGTGATTGTCTAATTGGAGTTTAAGTGTCTTCCAGCTTCAGGGAAGAAGCCGTTCCTCAGTCTGGTTGTTTTACTCTTAATGCTCCGCAACCTCCTACCTGAGGGGAGCGGGACAAAACAGTGTATATACTGGATGGGTGGGGTCCTTCATGATGCCAGTGGCCCTTTTCCTGCATCTGGAGGTATAAATGTCAATGGTGGTAGGAAGGCTGACTCCAACAATCCTCTGTGCAGCCTTCACAACCCTCCGCAGAGCTTTCCTCTCCGCCACAGAGCAGCTTCCGTGCCACACAGTGATGCTGGAGCAATGTTGGCAATGTTGTTTGCCCCTTCTGAAATCCACAATCATCTCCTTTGTCTTCTTCATGTTGATGCATAGATTGTTCTCACTGCACCAACTCTCCAGGTGTTCCACCTCCTGCCTATAGCCAGACTCATCACTATTTGTGATGCATCCAACCACTGCCATATAGTCTGCACACTTTACAATGTGACAGCCTGGATGGACGGCTGAGCAGAGTCATAAGTGAGTAGTGTAGAGCCCCGAGGGGAGCCGGTACTGAGGATGATGGTGGAGAGGAGATGTTGTGAATCCTCACAGGCCTGTTAGTCAAGAAGTCCAGGACCCAATTACAGAGAGAGGTGCTCAGTCCAAGTGTATGGAGTTTGTAAGCCAGGGTTTGGGGCATCATGGTGTTAAAGGCAGATGTGAAATCCACAAAGAGCATATGCAGTTAAGAATCCTTACTCTCCAGGTGGGTGAGGGCAGCGTGGACCACAGAAGAGATTTCCGATACGCGTACTGGTGTGGATCCCCAGTGACGTCAATGTTGGACTACTGTGGAGCTCTTAGGGACTGGGATGATGGTGGCGGTCTTCAGGCAGGTGGGGACAACTGCCTGGGTTAAAGAGGAGTTGAAGATCTCTGTCAGCACCTCAGAGAGTTGGTCTGCACAGCACTTGAGCACACGCCCCAGAATGTTATCTGGGCCAGCAGCTTTGCGGGGATTAATCTTCTTAAGGATCCTCCTCACCCCAGTTTGGGTCACACTGAGGGGCTTTTCTCCAGGTGGTGGAGTGAGTCAGGTGCTGGGGGGTGTGTTTGGGCCCTCAAAGCGGGCATAGAGCTTATTGAGAGCGTCGGGCAGTGAGAGGTCCCTAGTGCACTGTGCATCTATGGTGTTGTAGTCTGTGATGCAATTGATGCCCTTCCACATGCTCTGTGGACCCTGGGAAGAAAAATGACCCTGGATCTTCTGAGCGTATGCAGCTTTGGCCTTCTTTACGCCTGCCATCAGCTCACGCCTGCCGTCGTGCTCACCTTCAGACCTGAAGGCAGCATCGCTGACTTTCAGAGGAGATCGGACCTCTGCATTCAGCCAGGGTATCTGGTTCGGGTAGCACGTCACAGTCCTGGTGGTGGTGACATCCTCAGCACACTTGCTGATGTATCCGAGGACAGCAGATGTATAATCCTCTAGATCCAGCTCCCCATCCTGCACAGCAGCAGCCCTGAACACCTGCCAGTCTGTGCACTCGAAGCAGTCATGCAGCAGAGAGTCACCATCACTGGACCACACAGTAATGGTCTTCTGTGTGGGTCAGGAGCGTCTCAGCGGGGGATGATAGGCAGGGACCAGCATGATGGAGATGTGATTGGAGAGGCTAAGGTGGGGGTGGGG
The DNA here is from genome assembly GCF_015220715.1 of Pygocentrus nattereri. Lineage (NCBI taxonomy): Eukaryota > Metazoa > Chordata > Actinopteri > Characiformes > Serrasalmidae > Pygocentrus > Pygocentrus nattereri. Next base: position 5,817,585 of record NC_051221.1, read on the forward strand.
CACGACTCTGTATGCGTCTCGTATTTTTGTAAATACATGGTCCAGTGTGTTATTTCCCCTGTTGTTATGGTGACGTGCTGATAAAACTTTGGCAGAGTGTTTTCCAGATCTTCGTGGTTAAAAATGACACAGTTTGTGCACCAACCTTTGTTTACATACACGCATACATAAGCCACCCCCATGGGCTTTCCCCGATAGCTGGTTGCGGTCCACACGGAAGAGCAGCCAGCTGGCGATCTGGAAGGCTGAGTCTAGCATGCTGTTATTTAGCCATGTTTCCGTAAGACAAAGTACAGAACAGTTCCTCATCTCTCTGGAAACACTCGTCCTCAGTCACAGAAGGTCCAACTTGTTGTCCATTGAGCGGACATTGGCCAGGAACAGCCATCGCTTCCTCTTGCCCCTCTTCTGGGTCAGTTCCAAAGTAAACCACAATACACCGAAGGCAATCATATCCAAGCAGGGAAAAGCAAAGCAGGCTAAAATACCATCTAGGCAGGTCATGTGATACATACATACAGGTGAACATCATCAGTATTCAGGAGAACTTTAGCGGTGATTGGCCTTTCAGGAAACTTTCAGATGTTTTTAAATACATATTCTCTAATATATGGTTTTGCTTTTCTCCTCCAGCCAGCACAGCTTCACCTACAACAACAGGTAACAGTGCAATTACAGAACACGCTCCCCTCAGAGCCGCTGCCGTCACCTGATTGTGTGCTTAAGTAACCAAGTAGAACAGTTTCTACTAGTTTTCTTCTATTTTCTATTTCTAAAACACAAATCCTACATCTGTGTTAGATGGTGTGAGTTTTCTTCTGTAAAGAGTACTAAAGCATTAGTGTCATGCAGATAAGCAGGTATATGGTATATATCCTCCCCTGAGTGACTGATTTCCTGAATATAAACCTAGATAAGTTGGGACAATTGCTCTGACTTTAGCTTAGCTGTGGTGTGGAGCTTAACCCAGGTTAAGTGTTGACTTGCTGGCTCATCTGAAAGATGTCACTGTATCTCAGGTTTAACTGGAGTTTACCTCACACCTGCTAAAGACAGTTTTATAGAGGCTTAAGGCAAGATTATCTTACCTAGGCCCATAAACCTTCTGTAAAGGTGCTTTGTGTTTTAATTAAATGCCATATTGATTGAATTAAACACACCCTGAGGTACCGTACTTAACTAGAGGAAGCGTTAATGACTACAGTCTTGATCAGGCTTTCCAGACTGTATTGTTTAGAGAAACTAGAGATATTGACTTAAAAGGGAAACTGTGGGATGTGGAGCTCGTACCAGTTGACTGTGGAGATCAACAGGAGAGAAAGCGATGTTGCTGCCCTCTCTGGGTTGATTCACAGCCTGTTGGTGAGGTAAGCAAAGTGGCTCATTAAGAGGCAGAAGGTCAGGTCAGTGCAGCAGTGCATTCGTGGCTTCATGTTGATGCTGAGCTCTGCGGGTGTAGTGGGTCTTTTGGGTGGCGTCCACAGGTAAAATTTCCCCATTGTGGGAAAAAACAAACAAAGGCCACTTTATAATAATAATTAATAACAAATGGATATGAAACATGAAGCATAAGTAACAATCAACGTGTCTTAATATGAAACTTTCAGATGTTTTTAAATACATATTCTCTAATATATGGTTTTGCTTTTCTCCTCCAGCCAGCACAGCTTCACCTACAACAACAGGTAACAGTGCAATTACAGAACACGCTCCCCTCAGAGCCGCTGCCGTCACCTCACCCTTTCTGTTTAAGCCCTGAGGTGACCAGTTTAGCCGAAATTGTATTAAACTGAGGCTAAACTGCTGCTAAACTAATGACTGAGCAATATCCCCAACGTCACTCACAGAACAAAACTTTGCATCTTCATTTTTGTCGTTTGTCATTAGATCAATAAGAACAAAAACTTCACCTTCGTCCAGTCATGAGCCAAATAATCAGTGAGAGCTAAAGGCTGCGTGACTATAGATGTTTACTAGTAGACTACTCATTTCTGCACCATGCAGAATATTTAAATTTTTTTCTGAAGGGCAAAAAAGGTGCAACAAGATACAAAGTGGGTTTACTCAAAGTTTTTTAAAGGCATTGAAAATTAGATTCATTCAAGAACCCTGAATTTTACCCACATGTTAACATGAAGCAAATTTGGAAAACCGTGAAGGACAAACTAATGATTAAACTGAATGTTTATAACCAATCACCAGAGCCCGTAAAGTATAAGAATAAAAGAACACTTTAGTCACCTTGTATTAAAAACCCAATAAAATTATAGACAAACAGTTGTTAGCTAATCGTGTACAATATAACTGATTGAAGGTCCACTTTTAAACACCTGTGAGAAGTGGAAATTTTTAAAAAAGCCTGAATTAGTGATATATCCTAGTATTAAAGCCTAAAAAAGCTAGATAAACATTTAACAAGTATTGAAATGAAAGAACTTTTGTGGCCTCAATATAGAACCCCAAATTTTGTCTAAGATATTTTGAAATCATTAACGTGGCATTAAAATGTTGAAACGTTTTCGAAACTCTAGCTGATATGAATAATCTAGTGAAATATTGTTAGGTAGGGTTGGCAATGTAGTTACCCTATGTAAGCACATCCCTATCACAACAGCACTAGAGCATGCGGAAAATCCTCAAATCTGCACAGCACAGAATCTCTCGTTTTTAGATCGTATATTCGAGATCAAGAAATTCAGACCACGTCTTTTGTGACTGTAGGTTTCTTTAGCGCTATTGCTGTGCTGGTCGGAGTGCTGCTGATAATGTTGGCTCTGTTCGTACAGAGATGCTGTTTCAAAAGGAAAGGTGAGTGACCATCTTTATCAAATGACAGGCTACATTCCAACACGTTCAACATAGCAGCAATCGCTTTCATTCAATACATCATCCTGTACTGAACTGTCTGTCTTACTGTTCTCAGCTGCCAGAGCCACCAAGACTGATAATGTCTATGAAATCGTAAATGATGAGGCAGCAACCACACAGCCTGGTGAGCCTTAACAGTGTAACTCATGCAGTCAAACACTTTAGCTGGTATACAAGACCTGTTAAATATCTGAGGAGATCTACCTTTTAAAACAGATGAGCATGTTTTCTTCAAGCTGAAAGAAAAACATTTCTGCAACGTTTACTGACAGTGCTATGTGGGGGATGAAAGAAAGGGCCATCCACTTTATCTCCTTGTTCTGTTCATCAGCACATAAACCATTTAGGTGTTTAAACCACCTTTGGGGGGGCAAAAGGTTTCATTATCTGCTTTTAATAGTGTTGTAGTCAAAACAACCTCCATCTACTCCAACCATATGCCTAGCTGAGATCAAATCAATTCAAATTTCATGACAAACAAAAGTCTAAGTGCAGATATTATTTCATTCAAGACCAATCTGAGTACAAACACTATTCAGATCAAGCCTAATCTGAGTACAAATACTATTCAGGTCAAGACCAATCTGAGTACAAATGCTATTCAGATCAAGACCAATCTGAGTACAAATGCTATTCAGATCAAGACCAATCTGAGTACAAATGCTATTCAGATCAAGACCAATCTGAGTACAAACACTATTCAGATCAAGACCAATCTGAGTACAAATACTATTCAGGTCAAGACCAATCTGAGTACAAACGCTATTCAGATCAAGACCAATCTGAATACAAACGCTATTCAGATCAAGACCAATCTGAGTACAAACGCTATTCAGATCAAGACCAATCTGAGTACAAACACTATTCAGATCAAGACCAATCTGAGTACAAACACTATTCAGATCAAGACCAATCTGAGTACAAACACTATTCAGATCAAGACCAATCTGAGTACAAATACTATTCAGATCAAGACCAATCTGAGTACAAACGCTATTCAGATCAAGACCAATCTGAGTACAAACGCTATTCAGATCAAGACCAATCTGAGTACAAATACTATTCAGATCAAGACCAATCTGAGTACAAATACTATTCAGATCAAGACCAATCTGAGTACAAATACTATTCAGATCAAGACCAATCTGAGTACAAACACTATTCAGATCAAGACCAATCTGAGTACAAACACTATTCAGATCAAGACCAATCTGAGTACAAATACTATTCAGATCAAGACCAATCTGAGTACAAACACTATTCAGATCAAGACCAATCTGAGTACAAATACTATTCAGATCAAGACCAATCTGAGTACAAATACTATTCAGGTCAAGACCAATCTGAGTACAAATGCTATTCAGATCAAGACCAATCTGAGTACAAACACTATTCAGATCAAGACCAATCTGAGTACAAATGCTATTCAGATCAAGACCAATCTGAGTACAAATACTATTCAGGTCAAGACCAATCTGAGTACAAACACTATTCAGATCAAGCCTAATCTGAGTACAAATACTATTCAGGTCAAGACCAATCTGAGTACAAATGCTATTCAGATCAAGACCAATCTGAGTACAAACACTATTCAGATCAAGACCAATCTGAGTACAAACACTATTCAGATCAAGACCAATCTGAGTACAAATACTATTCAGATCAAGACCAATCTGAGTACAAACACTATTCAGATCAAGACCAATCTGAGTACAAATACTATTCAGATCAAGACCAATCTGAGTACAAACGCTATTCAGATCAAGACCAATCTGAGTACAAACGCTATTCAGATCAAGACCAATCTGAGTACAAATACTATTCAGATCAAGACCAATCTGAGTACAAATAATATTCAGATCAAGACCAATCTGAGTACAAATACTATTCAGATCAAGACCAATCTGAGTACAAACACTATTCAGATCAAGACCAATCTGAGTACAAACACTATTCAGATCAAGACCAATCTGAGTACAAATACTATTCAGATCAAGACCAATCTGAGTACAAATACTATTCAGGTCAAGACCAATCTGAGTACAAATGCTATTCAGATCAAGACCAATCTGAGTACAAACACTATTCAGATCAAGACCAATCTGAGTACAAACACTATTCAGATCAAGACCAATCTGAGTACAAATACTATTCAGGTCAAGACCAATCTGAGTACAAACACTATTCAGATCAAGCCTAATCTGAGTACAAATACTATTCAGATCAAGACCAATCTGAGTACAAATACTATTCAGATCAAGACCAATCTGAGTACAAATACTATTCAGATCAAGACCAATCTGAGTACAAATACTACTCAAAACACAGCAAGGTGTCCGTAGACTTTTTACAGGCAGTCTATGTACAAACGTGGTTTTGATTATAAACTGGATTTCTCTTCTCTTTCACAGCATCTTCTCCTCCAAAGGAATATGAAGCCATTTATGTGCTGGCAGGTGATCCGGAGGTCATAAAACTGGGTAAAGTTTTCAGACGTTTCTGTTGTTTATCTGAAGCTACAGCGCTGATTAAAATCTTCTGCTTCAGCTTCTTTATTTAAGATCATGCAACACTCAGCTAAACATCTCAGACTGGTTCCTGACCACAATGTCCAGGGCTGTACTTTAACATCATGTCTGCATGTCTACATGCTTTATACCATCATACTTGTTCTTTGTTTATCAGGCTTGAAGAACCAAAGTGCAGCTTCCCCTTTAAAACCACAAGCTCAGTCCACTGAGAACAACCCGGTAAATAACCTGCAACACGGCTCACTTTCATACATCATCACTTCTTATCTACTGTATTAATGACAAATAACAGCAAACTAATGAACCTCTGACTGTGTAAGAGTTCTGCTCTTTCTGTTCTCTTTCTGTCTTCATGATGTTCTCAGACCTCTGATACGTCAGTGGGCGTATATAAAGCCCAGTTTACGGTCTAAACTTCAGTGATGTCACTGTAGTTACAGTAGATTTTTGTCTCATCCCTCAGAGTGAGCCGCTCTATTCCAGCATCCAGCTTCCCCGGCCTCTGTAAGGCCTAGCTCTGGTGAGTGGTTGGAGATGCCTAGGATGTGACATTATATCAGGTCAGAAGTTAAGAAGATAGCACAAAACATATTTATTCACCAAAGAAGCTATGAATCATAATATAACATTGATATTACCCTTAATGTTTAAAGACCACTCCCACTAGTATATTCACTATACACACTATATGGCCAAAAGTATGTGGACAGCTGACCGTCACACCTGTATGAGCCTGTTGGCCAACCCTTTCTTCATGGAGTTGACCTATGTTTGTATCTATAACAGCCGTCGTTCTTCTGGGAAGCTTTCCACAAGAGAATGGTGTGTATCTGGGAATTTGTGCCCATTCAGTCAAAAGAGCATTTGTGAGGTCAGACACTGATGTTCTGGCTGACAATCAACGTTCCAGTTCATCCCAAAAGTGTTCAGTGGGGTTGAGGTCAGGCCTCGGTGAGGGCCACTGGAGTTCCTCCCCACCAAACTCATCAAACCATGTGTTTATGGATCTGCTTTGTGCACAGGCACTGAGTCATGCTGGAACTGGAACGGGTCTTCCCCAAACTGTGGGAATGCCATGAAAACCCATTTTATGAAGCTCCTGCTTCCTGCTTTTTTTAAAATAAAAAAAAAACGGTTCTTTCAATGCATAAACGAGTTGGTTAAATTGGTTCTTCTCTGTGACTAAGCCTTTACCCAATCTTTAAAATGTAAACATCCATCCATCCATCCATTTTCCAAGCCGCTTCTCCGTCAGGGTCGCGGGGGGGTGCTGGAGCCTATTCCAGCAGTCTTCGGGCGGAAGGCAGGATACACCCTGGACAGGTCGCCAGTCCATCACAGGGCAGACAGACAGACACAGACAGTCACGGCAGTGTAGCATGTCCAACTGGCCTGACTGCATGTCTTTGGACTGTGGGAGGAAACCGGAGAACCCGGAGGAAACCCACGCAGACACGGGGAGGACATGCAAACTCCACACAGAGAGGACCCCGGTCGAACCCAGGCCCTCCTTGCTGTGAGGCGACAGCGCTACCCACCACGCCACTGTGCCGCCAAAATGTAAACAAATAAATTAAAAAAATGCCATGAAATAGTTTCTCACTTTCAATTTCTCATAGACTTCTAGTGTATTTGTGACTGTGTGTATGTATTTATATGTATATGGTGTGCCTGAGTGTTCATGCCCATTGTCTATTTATTCAGTCGTATGTGAATGTTTGACATGTTGAAATGATATATTGTTGATTTTGTGAGTGAAAATATGTTAACACATCTACAGAGAGTACGTTCATATGGGGTTCTAAAGCAAATGTTATTTCTACGTATTTGCTGAGCTTAACTTCTGCACCAGCCAACCTTTGCTTTATTTTTTCCAACATTCATTTCAAGCAAGTAGCAGTACATTAAAACGTGTGTTCTCTGTGGAGAGTGTATTAACTTGCTCCTCTGCTGTGGCTGTGGTTGAGGGTCTGTGGTGAGCTTTTCTCTCTCATTGAGAACCTGTGGTAGATCTGAGTGACCTGCTGAACAAAGTGGAGCATATCAGCTCATGCTGGTATTTATGTTAAAAAAACGTTCAAGAAGACAAGCTCGGTCATCTATGTCCATATTATCGTTCCCATGAAAGTCCAGACTGGTTGTGGCCAATCCTGTAATGTTTAGTGACCAACCAGAAAATAAGCGATTAAGTAGGAAAATGAGCTAGCTGGCACAAAAGCCTGTCAGAATGGCTTCATTTCTAAAGCATTAATGTCCTGCTACTGGTTTTCTGGATCTGGATTAAACCTAGTCTTATTTAGACAGAATGGACACAGTTTGCAGTCGTGCTGTTCTACCACATCCAGAATGTAGAGTGGCATCGTGCTGAAATGGCTATGAATGTCCCTGAAAAAGATGTGCTGTCCATTTCAATACAGATTTTAATGCAGCCTTGTCCACTTGGCCTCATTATTTATTTTTTAAAAGAACTTTGTTAGATGAACTTTGAAGGGTTGAGTGACCGACTGAATGACGGTGTGGGAGATAAAACAGAGTAAAAACACCCTGAATATGTCAGAACTACACACGAGCTCTGAATGAATGAACTCCTTCTGTCGATTCTTCTCTTTTCGCCTTTAAACAGGACGTCACCGCTCAAAATAACGTCATGACTTCAGCGCTTTGTCTAGACCCACATTTCATAAATCATTTCTACGTAAATGACATAAATCCATGTCGTCCTGTGTTGTTAAATGCTGGCGTATCGACTTTAATCAGAAGCCTGTTGTGAGGGGCGGAGCTGCTGCTCTACGCTCAGCCCTCCTCCTTTATCCGGGCTTGGGACGGCACAGTGACCTTATAGAGACACTTTGGCAGAGCTACTTAGTTTTTCTGTCTTCTTTTTTTTTTTTTTTTACTGTGGGTAGGAGTTCACATCTCCATTAATCTGGAATCATATATAACATATATATATATATAAGTTATGTATACAGACATCACTTAACATAGATCTTCATAATGGAGCACAAACCATGAACTCATCACCACTGCACAGGTCCTGACCTACGTTTGAGCCACAACACCTGCTGGTTTGCTTATTCAGGCTCTTAGATTCACTTGCTCTTCATTTCTTGGCCACTTCTAATCTTTTATTAAATGCAGCAAAGACTAAACCCAATTTGATTTTCCTCAATTTCCCAACTTCTTTTTATCCTAGCTAAATATTTATATTTAGCTAATTTATATTTATAAATATATATAATTTATAAATATATATAAATATATTTATAATAGCTAATATTTCCCTGTCTTGTTTAAACATTACAGTGGCGTTTCAGGCGTACAGTGGCGTGTCTAGGTATTTTCTGTAGTCCGGTGCTGAAACAGACCAAGTACCTAAACAGTGATTCAGTATTCAAATGGTACTTTGACGCTTAGCAGAGTAGCCCAGTACCCATGCACGCCCCCAAATTAGGTCCAAAAAAGGGAATCGGGAACTCCGGGCACAGTGGGCAGTGGGCAGTCTACCTCTAGATAGATACGTTTGCTAACAGCTTGGTTTTCCTTCCTTTGCTTGCTTTAGTTAAGTTCACTCACAGTCGCGTATCTTTATAAAATGCTCAAATACAACGGTTTTCATTTTCAAATCTTCTGTCAATATATGATCTCTGCATGTTGAAAAGCTGAAAAAAGTGCATTACTTTTAAAGATGTTACTAAAGGGGACTTCCAATGATTTTCCAGTGACTGCCAAACCGGATAACTGAGATGATTCAGAGCGGTTTGGTGTGAATTGGTTCACATGTCTTTACAGTGGTGGTGATGGGAACCAGGCATCGCCATGACTACAACACAGATATAGACTTATATTTGCTAAATATATTTTAGCCCAAAACCATCTCAAAACTATCCTAGAACAATTTGCTGTGCATCAGGCAGTGAATGCATAACCATTTCCTGTAGTAAGTTTCTGTGAGGGAGCTTTTAGAGGGGGACGTCTGGTTCCCATCACCACCACTGTGAACAGCTCTGACTGGGTAAGTTTCTCTAGAACAGAGAGTTTCACACCAAACCGCTCGGAACCGCTAAGATCTGGACCCCAAGAAAATAAACCCTGGACTTCACTGCCTTCATTTCTTCAGGATCAATAAAGTATCTAACCTCTGTGTACATAAATATATTTTTATTAGGGACTTGCTGAATTGTTGTAATCCATTCATGATGAAATCCAGCTGTTAAAGTCATTCATGGTGAAATCCAGCTCTTAAGGTGACTTATGTTGAAATCCAGCTGGTAAGGTGATTTATGTTGTAATCCAGCTCTTAAGGTGATTTATGTTGTAATCCAGCTGCTGAGGTGATTTAAGGTGAAATCCAGCTGTTAAGGTGACTTATGTTGAAATCCAGCTGTTAAGGTGATTTATGTTGTAATCCAGCTGTTAAGGTGATTTATTTTTACTATGTTACTGCTCACTATCTTCAGTGGACGTACATAAAGCAGCTTGTTCGATTTAAACTCAAACCTGTGATTAAAATCTACTTTTTGAGACAACTGTGAACTTTATTTGTACATTCAGTTTAAGAAATTCTCCTCTGCAAGTAACATTAGCAGTAGGCCAACTCGTTTGTTAGCTTAGATGGCTCTTTTTATCTGTAGCGTATATTTTAAGAGTCATTTCCAGATTTCTTTGTGACTAATGAGTGTTAACCTCGAGGCATCACAGAAAAACAAACTCCCAGGAAACTGAAATAACTGCAGAACTGAACACCAGTTGAAAAGTGTAGATGCTGTTAGCTTCAGCTCAGCGAGAGCTTCTTCAGCTTCGAGAAACTTCAACGACTCCTAAAAACACAACGTAACACCTTATTCAGTTTAACTGGAGCGGTTAAGGTTTCTAAGGTTTAATTGGAAGTTAAAGGTTTCTATTGAACATTACGGCGTCTGAGTGTCTGAATGTTGAGGAAATAAACCGCACTGACCGGTTTAATCAGGAGGACATTACAGTCAGGGGACCTCGCCGTTTCCTCCAGCTTTCCTCTGGCGGTGAAGCGCTTTCTAGTGATGAAGCTGAAGACCAGCGTCTGTTTAGAAAGACCGTCAACATAAAACCAGGATCTCCTCACAGATACAGAGTGAACATCACTGACAGGTGATATTAGTTTATTTGAAGATAAAAATAAAACCAGCATATTCTCATTTTAGTCTGAACTCAATCATTTGTTCCACATTTCAGCCCAGATTGCTTTTTGATGGAGTCATAATGCAGGTCAGCCAATCAGAACAGAGCTCATTTTCATGTATCAGTCTTAAAGGCACAGTAACATGAACAGCCTGTTTAATTCTAAAGGATAAAGAGGAAAATGCTCATGTGAAAGTTGATTATGACTACTTTTGGTACAAAGATCCCCCATAAAACCCACAAATCCTTTCCACTGGACTCAGGAGAAAAAAGAAAAATACAAGAAAATTGTTGAATATGGGCCGTTTTAAAGTGCACTGTTTACATTGGTCTACGTCGCCCCCTTCTGACAGCAGTGACTCACTGCATTGAGAACAACCCAATTAGAAACACCAGAACAGACTAATTTTCTCTGTCGCTCACCTCAGTGACAACCACTTGTGAAAATCTGGATTGCAGCGTCTTCTACCTGCAGCTGCTTTTCAGATTTCTCGCCTGGGTCAACATTACTACGCTGCACTACTCTCTGAAGCTCCCGTTAGTTTCCAGCTCCATATTTCATCACTTTTTTCAACTACAAAGCCAACTACAACTCGATGTCTGTGAACGTGGCCTTTTTTCTGGTTATCAGGACATGAACATATCAGTCGTGATCTGATTCACGCTGATGATTCCCTGTAGACTGAGTGCTGAGCTTCCACAGAGTGAGGTAATAATACATGGCCAGAATCCTTGGACAATATATTCATTCAGCATTAAACGATGCCACTGTTTTACATAATCACTGCTTTACTTTATTACAATAGTAATATCACATTCTAGAGACGTGGATAGTTGGTCACCCAGATGTGATTCAGGAGACCCAATGATGATCCTCCTAATATTCCTTAGGAGAGACAGCACCAGACAAAAAGGAGAAATGAGAGTTCAGCGTTATGACCTTCAAATCTGAGCACAGTGTGTAATTCTACAGAGCTGTTTACTAAAACCTGATGAGGCGTATGAAGTTACTGGCCACTTTTTCTCAGGAGAAACATCTGAGGAGCAGGAGATGCTTTAGCTAAAGTCTCATTTGTCTTTCCATCTGATTTCACTGAGAATTTTCTCTTTTTGGAATTTTCTTTCTTCTGAACATGGAAGCTCCACTATAAATAAACGTAGACTAAATTCAAGCTTCCAAACTTCTTTCTATGAATGTCACGTTTGTACGCATCTATAAACACATTTAGGACATGTTATAATGCATTCATAAGGAACTATAAACGTGTTTATGAATATTGTTCAAAATTGGAATACACATTATAGACATGCTTATTATGCCTTATCAGGTCGAAGATCATCAAAGAGGAGAAGAGGAAGGCGGGTTAGAAGGCAGCGAGAGAGAAGGAAAGGCAGGAGTGTGGAGGTCAGAGTAGGGACTCAGAACATAGGGACAATGACTGGTAAAGGCAGACAGCTTGCAGACATGATGGAGAGAAGGAAGGTAGATATTCTGTGTGTCCAGGAGATCAGATGGAATGGAAGCAAGGCCAGGAACATTGGAGGTGGATTCAAACTGTTCTGTCATGGTGTAGAGAGGAAGAGAAATGGAGTAGGGATAATCCTAAAGGAGCAGCTTGGAAAAAGTGTTCTGGATGTAAAGAGAGTATCAGACAGGATCATGAGCCTGAAGTTGGAGGTTGATGGTGTAATTTTGAATGTGGTCAGTTCATATGCACCACAGGTTGGTTGTCAGTTAGAGGAGAAAGAGGAATTTTGGAGTAAGATGGATGAAGTGGTAGATGGTGTCCCTAGAGAGGAGAGATTAGTGATTGGTGCAGACTTCAATGGACATGTTGGTGAAGGGAACAGAGGGGATGAAGAGGTGCTGGGTATGTATGGTGTGAAAGATAGAAATGCGGAAGGTCAGATGGTTGTAGATTTTGCAAAGAGAATGGAAATGGCTGTGGTGAACACGTATTTTAAGAGGGAAGAACACAGGGTGACATACAAGAGTGGAGGGAGGTGCACACAGGTGGATTATAACCTTAGCAGGAGATGCCACCTAAAGGAGATTGGAGATTGTAAAGTGGTACCAGGGGAAAGTGTAGCAAGGCAGCATAGGGTGGTTGTCTGTAGAATGAGATTAGAAACAAAGAAGAGGAAGAGAGTGAAGACAGAGCCAAAGATTAGATGGTGGAAGCTGAAGGAGGAGGATGGTTGCAGGCAGTTCAGGGAAAAATTACAGGGAAAAATAGGCCCTTGGGGGCAGTGAGGAGCTACCTGAGGACTGGGAAACTACAGCTAAGGTGGTGAGAGAAACTGGCAAGAATGAAGAAAAGTGTTGAGTAGATGGAAGGAGTACATTGAAGAACTAATGAATGAGGAAAACGAGAGATAGAGGAGGACAACGGGGGGAGAGATAGTGGATCAGGAAGTGCAGAGAATTAGTAAGATGGAAGTGAGGGCAGCTTTAAAAAGGATGAAGAATGGAAAGGCAGTTGGTCCAGATGACATACCTGTGGAGGTATGGAGATGTTTAGGAGAGAAGGCAGTAGACTTTTTAACCAGGTTGTTTAACAAAATCCTGGAGAGTGAGAGGATGCCTGATGGGTGGAGAAGCAGTTTACTGGTCCCCATTTTTAAGAACAAGGGTGATGTGCAGAGCTGCAGTAACTACAGAGGTATAAAGTTGATGAGCCACACCATGAAGGTATGGGAAAGAGTTGTTGAAGCAAGGCTAAGGTGAGAGGTCCAGATCAGTGAGCAGCAGTTTGGTTTCATGCCCAGAAAGAGAACCACAGATGGAATTTTTGCATTGAGAGTGTTGGTAGAGAAGTACAGAGAAGGTCAGAAGGAGCTGCCTTGTGTCTTTGTGGATCTAGAGAAGGCATATGATAGGGTGCTAAGACAGGAACTGTGGTACTGTATGAGGAAGTCAGGTGTAGCTGAAAAGTATGTTAGGGTGGTGCAGGACATGTATGAGGATAGTGAGACAGTGGTGAGGTGTGCAGTTGGAGTGACAAATAGTTTCAAGGTGAAGGTGGGGTTACATCAGGGATCAGCTTTGAGCCCCTTCTTGTTTGCAATGGTGATGGAAAGGTTGACCGATGAGGCCAGCAAGAGAGGCCAGGTTGAGATGGTTTGGACATGTGTTGAGGAGGAATAGTGGATATATTGGTCAAAGAATGTTGGAGATGGAGCTGCCGGGTAGAAGGAGAAGAGGTGGACCTCAGAGAAGGTTTATGGATGTAGTGAAGGTGGACATGGAGATGGTTGGTGTGAAAGTAGAGGAGGCAATGGATAGGGCAAGATGGAGGCAGATGATCTGCTGGGGCGACCCCTAAAGGGAGCAGCCGAAAGAAGAAGAAGAAGAAGAGGAAGAAGAAAGACTTCATCTGACTATCATTCAATAGTCATTTCTGATCATACACCTCATACTATAAATATACAATTTTCTAATTGGCATTCTTCCCCCCCTATTTGGCGATTCAATTCACTATTACTGTCGAACAATGAATTCAATACATTCATTTCTGCTTCAATAGATGATTTAATTGCCAATAATAAAAGAGACTCTGTCTCTCCTTCTATTGTATGGGAAGTGCGAGTGACATTGAAAATGATTAAATTGTGAAGAAAACTGGGTAAAAATAATAAAAAAAACAAAACAAAGATCTCCTAAACTGGTTGTAAACATAATGAGGTTTGAATGAAGATTTAAAGGCACAGTGTCTCAACTGATGTGTGTCTATGGTTGAATTGTTTATAAGGAGAGAAGAGCTCGCTGTAAAAAAGCACTGTGTATTTCTCTCTCTCTGTCTGTCACCACAGGAAGGTATGAAATGACCCACAAACAAACACACGCATGCAGACACCCCCTAAACCACGAGTGATCTCATGCTTCTCATCCTCATGCTATAAAATCTCACTATAGCTGTAAGAGCCTCTCTGTTCAGCCTGAATTGTTCACTGCTGTCTGTGTGACTTGTTCAGTGTTCTGTGATGTATTTCTGTGTCCATAGTGCCTTAAATATGAGGCAAAACCGACTCTGCATCACTTCTTTTTCTGCATCATCCCCTTTTCATCGCATGCAGTCACTAACGCACGTTAACTTGAGTCTAATCCTGAATATTATGGGGATTATAACAATTATAACAGGAGCTAGCCTTCAGTTCAGGCATAAACTGTTACAGTGCAGACACAATGAGGTTCACGTTGACGTTTAGTAAGTTTTAAAGGAATTTGATACAACTCATTAAAACTTCATCTTCAGATTAACTGGAAACTGCAGCTCAGTTAAAATCGTATTAGCTAGTAACGCAACAGCTAAACTTGCTATCTTTCCTTTTAAATGCAGGTTTTACTGCATGTTGCTGTTTGTACTGAGTCCCACGTCAGACTATAAATAAAAGGTGTTTGTTAATTACAGCGTTAAGGCGGTGGTTCTAATGTGTTTCTCTGGCTGAAATGTCACACGTCTTGAGTGACACGTCATCGCACTGCATAAACTATGTATAGCTGTGAGAGAACTAGAGGAACTGTTCTGTTTCTCACGATGTGGCTATTTCTGTCTTAGCCTTACATTTTATGTGAAAGTATCTCAGTCTAGTTCACTCTCTGTCCGAGCGTGATGGAGCATGTTGGGTTCCTCTGTCTCCTGCTGTGTGGATACCTACACATGATCAACAGCGGTGAGTAGTGAAGTTCCAGTAGCTGCATTTTGTTGATAAACTTAAAGGAGGAGGTAAAAATGTACTGAAAATCGAGAAAACACAATGCAAAATTGGGACATTGTGCATCATGGAGAACGGGCATCTTTTAATTGTGATCTCGTACAACTGAGACTCTTCGTGTGCTGCCATGGAGGCTCTGCTCAATATAATTTGGAGCTTTTGAATTCCGTCTCAGGTGTTTTTCCTCATGCACAAGACACTGAGCAGGCTAAGGGAGTTTCTCTAGAAGAACTCTGTACAATAATGAAATCATGTGTATTTTTATGATTCCGTTCTTTTAAGAAATTCATTTTCCAGCGATCTTTGCTTGCGTTATAACAGAGTTTACAATATAGTTTGCTTTATGCTATCATACCTGAGACACACAAATTCCTGAAGTTCTGAAATGTCTTGGTTGTACTTTTACATGAAGTGTTTGAAGTGGACAGTTGTTCAAATGCATCTTTCTGCACGTCTTCTACTACTTCACTGGTCCACTACTTCACTGGTCCACTACTTCACTGGTCCACTAGTTTACTGGTCCTCTACTTCACTGGTCCGCTACTTCACTGGTCCGCTACTTCACTGGTCCACTATTTCACTGCTCCACTACTTCACTGGTCCTCTATCTCACTGGTCCACTACTTCACTGGTCCACTATTTCACTGGTCCACTACTTCACTGGTCCACTACTTCACTGGTCCACTACTTCACTGGTCCACTATTTCACTGCTCTACTACTTCACTGCTCCACTACTTCACTGGTCCACTATTTCACTGCTCCACTACTTCACTGGTCCACTATTTCACTGGTCCTCTACTTCACTGGTCCACTATTTCACTGCTCTACTACTTCACAGCTCCACTATTTCACTGGTCCACTACTTCACTGGTCCACTATTTCACTGCTCCACTACTTCACTGCTCCACTACTTCACTGGTCCACTACTTCACTGGTCCACTACTTCACTGGTCCACTACTTCACTGCTCTACTACTTCACTGCTCTACTACTTCACTGCTCTACTACTTCACTGATCCACTACTTCACTGATCCACTACTTCACTGGTCCACTATTTCACTGGTCCAGTACTTCACTGGTCCACTACTTCACTGGTCCAGTACTTCACTGCTCCACTACTTCACTGGTCCACTATTTCACTGCTCCACTACTTCACTGGTCCACTACTTCACTGGTCCACTACTTCACTGGTCCACTATTTCACTGCTCTACTACTTCACTGCTCCGCTACTTCACTGGTCCGCTACTTCACTGGTCCGCTACTTCACTGGTCCTCTACTTCACTGGTCCGCTACTTCACTGGTCCACTACTTCACTGGTCCACTAGTTCATTGGTCCTCTACTTCACTGGTCCACTACTTTACTGGTCCGCTACTTCACTGGTCCGCTACTTCACTGGTCCACTAGTTCATTGGTCCACTACTTTACTGGTCCGCTACTTTACTGGTCCGCTACTTCACTGGTCCACTACTTCACTGGTCCTCTACTTCACTGGTCCTCTACTTCACTGCTCCACTACTTCACTGGTCCGCTACTTCACTGGTCCACTACTTCACTGGTCCACTAGTTCATTGGTCCACTACTTTACTGGTCCGCTACTTTACTGGTCCGCTACTTCACTGGTCCACTACTTCACTGGTCCACTAGTTCATTGGTCCACTACTTTACTGGTCCGCTACTTTACTGGTCCGCTACTTCACTGGTCCACTACTTCACTGGTCCTCTACTTCAGTGGTCCTCTACTTCACTGCTCCACTACTTCACTGGTCCGCTACTTCACTGGTCCTCTACTTCACTGGTCCGCTACTTCACTGGTCCTCTACTTCACTGGTCCTCTACTTCACTGGTCCTCTACTTCACTGGTCCGCTACTTCACTGGTCCACTAGTTCATTGGTCCTCTACTTCACTGGTCCACTACTTCACTGGTCCTCTACTTCACTGGTCCGCTACTTCACTGGTCCGCTACTTCACTGGTCCACTAGTTCATTGGTCCACTACTTTACTGGTCCGCTACTTCACTGGTCCACTACTTCACTGGTCCACTACTTCACTGGTCCTCTACTTCAGTGGTCCTCTACTTCACTGCTCCACTACTTCACTGGTCCACTACTTCACTGGTCCACTACTTCACTGGTCCACTACTTCACTGGTCCTCTACTTCACTGGTCCGCTACTTCACTGGTCCGCTACTTTACTGGTCCGCTACTTCACTGGTCCACTATTTCACTGCTCCACTAGTTCACTGCTCCACTAGTTCACTGCTCTACTACTTCACTGCTCCACTACTTCACTGGTCCTCTACTTCAGTGGTCTGCTACTTCACTGGTCCACTACTTCACTGGTCCTCTACTTCACTGGTCCGCTACTTCACTGGTCCACTAGTTCATTGGTCCTCTACTTCACTGGTCCACTACTTCACTGGTCCACTACTTCACTGGTCCTCTACTTCACTGGTCCGCTACTTCACTGGTCCACTAGTTCATTGGTCCACTACTTTACTGGTCCGCTACTTCACTGGTCCGCTACTTCACTGGTCCACTACTTCACTGGTCCGCTACTTTACTGGTCCGCTACTTTACTGGTCCGCTACTTCACTGGTCCACTACTTCACTGGTCCTCTACTTCAGTGGTCCTCTACTTCACTGCTCCACTACTTCACTGGTCCGCTACTTCACTGGTCCACTACTTCACTGGTCCACTAGTTCATTGGTCCTCTACTTCACTGGTCCACTACTTTACTGGTCCGCTACTTCACTGGTCCGCTACTTCACTGGTCCGCTACTTCACTGGTCCACTAGTTCATTGGTCCACTACTTTACTGGTCCGCTACTTTACTGGTCCGCTACTTCACTGGTCCACTACTTCACTGGTCCTCTACTTCACTGGTCCGCTACTTCACTGGTCCACTAGTTCATTGGTCCACTACTTCACTGGTCCTCTACTTCACTGGTCCGCTACTTCACTGGTCCTCTACTTCACTGGTCCGCTACTTCACTGGTCCACTACTTCACTGGTCCTCTACTTCACTGGTCCTCTACTTCACTGGTCCGCTACTTCACTGGTCCACTAGTTCATTGGTCCTCTACTTCACTGGTCCACTACTTCACTGGTCCTCTACTTCACTGGTCCGCTACTTCACTGGTCCGCTACTTCACTGGTCCACTAGTTCACTGGTCCACTACTTTACTGGTCCGCTACTTCACTGGTCCACTACTTCACTGGTCCACTACTTCACTGGTCCTCTACTTCAGTGGTCCTCTACTTCACTGCTCCACTACTTCACTGGTCCACTACTTCACTGGTCCTCTACTTCACTGGTCCGCTACTTCACTGGTCCGCTACTTCACTGGTCCGCTACTTCACTGGTCTGCTACTTCACTGGTCCGCTACTTCACTGGTCCACTATTTCACTGCTCCACTAGTTCACTGCTCCACTAGTTCACTGCTCTACTACTTCACTGCTCCACTACTTCACTGGTCCTCTACTTCAGTGGTCTGCTACTTCACTGGTCCACTACTTCACTGGTCCTCTACTTCACTGGTCCGCTACTTCACTGGTCCACTAGTTCATTGGTCCTCTACTTCACTGGTCCACTACTTCACTGGTCCACTACTTCACTGGTCCTCTACTTCACTGGTCCGCTACTTCACTGGTCCACTAGTTCATTGGTCCGCTACTTTACTGGTCCGCTACTTCACTGGTCCGCTACTTCACTGGTCCACTACTTCACTGGTCCACTACTTCACTGGTCCACTACTTCACTGGTCCTCTACTTCAGTGGTCCGCTACTTCACTGCTCCACTACTTCACTGGTCCACTATTTCACTGGTCCTCTACTTCACTGGTCCGCTACTTCACTGGTCCGCTACTTCACTGGTCCGCTACTTCACTGGTCCACTAGTTCATTGGTCCACTACTTTACTGGTCCGCTACTTCACTGCTCCACTAGTTCACTGCTCTACTACTTGACTGGTCCTCTACTTCAGTGGTCCGCTACTTCACTGCTCCACTACTTCACTGGTCCTCTATTTCACTGGTCCACTAGTTCATTGGTCCGTGTAATGATGTACGGCATCCCTACACATTACCATCTAAGTAACCTGTGTGTGCATACTTACCTGTTGCAATTGGGCACTGTTCATACTTACCTGTGGGGTTCTAAAAGAATACCTATGGGTTAGCTCTGCTTATACTTACCTGGGTGAGTTCATCCTCTGTAGAAGGGGAGGGGGCTGGTGGACCTACATGAAAGGGGACAATGTGCATTATTAATTGTGCTGGGGTTATAATGTACTGCTGAGGTTTTATTGGACATTGGCAATATGTTTGATTTTACCTTTGCCCACGTTTGTTGGTTATTGTACTTTTTGTGTATATACTGATTATGTAACTTACCTGTTATCAAACATGGTATGTTCAAGGGCGGTGCTTAGCATATAAATACCTACCTGATATGGAGGTTTGGAGAGAGGTGGGATGGCTGACTCTGAGCTAGACTGTGGTAGACAGTCTATCCATTGTTTGTGGCTTTCATGACTTTGTAGTCATTTAGTCTTAATCCTCTGATGAGAGGTTATTTGTTTTTTGTTTGTTTATTATTTTTTTTGTCTTGCATGCTTGTAAATACTTGCACTGTTGTGGTAGAAATAAATTCACACTCTAAAGGATCCTCTACTTTCCTGCAATTTTTATATTCGGCTCATCCTGTGCCCAAGGCTAATCGCCCAACACTACCCATAAAGTGTATTTTGTGGATACCGATCCGGTAGACATGACCCGCACTTTATCACAAATGGTGGCAGCGTTTTTTTTTTTTTTCTTTCTTTTAAACCCACAAGGGCGTGAATGGCAGTGAGTTGGTCACCTGTATCGGTTGTAAGGAGACAATGGCTCCCAAGAAACCTCCAGTCACCCACACGCAGCCGGACACCGGCGCTGAGGAAGAGGAAGAACCGTCCTCAGCACAGGGACTAGACCGGAGTGAGGGAGAGATTGCTAACCTTCAGCGAATGCTCCAACACTTCATGGATATTCAGCAGCGGAAAGACGACGAGTGGCGGAGAGAAGCTTCGAGGCAGGATCAGAGGTGGCGCTCACTACAACACCAGTTTGGGCTTCTGCAGGAGGAAGTTCAGAATGGTCGGAGGGGCGTGCCGCAGGATCGGGAGGAGCAGCAAACATCAACTACTACAACAGCAGCAGCGCGAACTAGGATATACAGACCCGTTGCGGTAGCGGAGTCGGTGAGTGGGACAGAGGGAGAGCACGCTAGGACTGCGCCGGTGGCGTGGCCGAGGCTCCCGCAGCTTAAGGATACGGATGATATTGAACACTATTTTGTAATGTTCGAGCGGCTAGCACTAGCAGCTAGGTGGCCGAGATCGGACTGGGCTTTCCAGCTTGTCCCTTTGCTTGAGGGAAAAGCTAGGGCGGCGTATGTCGCTATGGACACTGCGGACATTTATGACTTTGACTCTGTTAAAGACGTTATTTTAAAGAAGTATGAGATCAATCCAGAGACCTACAGGCAGCGTTTCCGAACGGATAGAGTGTTGAGAGGCGAAACGCCTAAAGAACTTTACACATGATTGTCTGGATTATACGACAGATGGATGCATCCAGCTGGCAAATCAAAGGAGGAGATCGGGCAAACAGTTGTCCTAGAGCAGTTCCTGAACGTGATCAATCCAGAATTACGGAGCTGGATCATGGAACGCAGCCCAACTTCACCCGAGCAGGCGGTCGACATGGCCGAGGCTTTCGTCTCAGCGCGGCGAGCGGAGAGGGACTTTCATCTTGGGAAGCCAGACTCCATAAATCATTCCAGTAAGTCTACGAGGCGTGATTTTTGCAGTGGTGTGACTCAAAATAGGTCTAACGCACAGTGGCGCAATAACTCTAAAAACCCTACTGAAATGCTTAAAATAAGATGTTTTAGCTGTAATCAAATGGGGCATAAGAGTAGCGAATGCCAGAACCCACCTACTAGCTCTAACCAGCTTTGTTACTTACCTAGGACTGACAACCCATTTATTTCCACTGATAGTTGTTAGGAAACCACAATACCAGTTAAAATAGGGGGCAAACAGTTCAGAGCTCTACTTGATACCGGGGCGAGTCGGACTTTGGTTACACAGGCATGTCTCGAGCACCTTCAGTACAGTCTGATAGGACAGCTAAAAGTCAGGTGTATTCACGGGGATGAGCAGGTGTACCCGACTACTGACATTACTATTTCTATCAGAGGCCAATCTTACCTGGTTAATGTTGGTGTGGTTCCACGTGCTCCATACGCTGTAGTATTGTGCAGGGATATCCCGGTTTTAATCGATCTGTTAAACAAAGAACAGACAAGTTCAGCTGAAGTTATGGTGGTTACTAGGCACCAGGCTAAGAGTGCAGCTAGGGACGCAGCCAAACTCTTCAGCGAACTGCCGTATGCACTAGACGCTGGGCGGAAAAAATCTAAGATTGAAAGGAGGAAACAGAAAGTGAAAGGAACCAGAGTGTGTGAGGAATTAGAGCACCCGGCCATAGAGGTTAGCTTACCCTCCAACTTTGAGCAACTGCAGAGAGAGGATGATACACTGAAGCCTCTTTATGCTAAGAGCGTTCCATACACACATAGCGGCGAGGAAGGTTGCCATGTAGTGATTAAGGACAATAAATTGTACAGAGTCTCAGAGCAGGGGGAACAACTCGTACTTCCACTAGGGCTCCGTGAGGAAGTCCTGAGGCTGGGTCATTCAGATCCCTGGGCTGGCCATTTTGGCCAAGCAAAGACATTCAGCCGTGTAGCATACCGATTTTACTGGCCAGGTCAGTATGCGGATGTGGTTAAGTTTTGCAGAAATTGCCCAGATTGTCAGCTCACTTCAGCGCAAAAAAAATCAGACAGGGTACCGATGGTTAATATGCCTATTATTGACGTCCCTTTTTCTCGCATCGCTATGGATGTAGTGGGGCCGTTACCGAGAACTAAAAATGGCAATCGTTTCATTTTAGTTATAGTGGACTATGCCACAAGGTACCCGGAGGCGTTTGCACTTAAAAAGGTTAAGACCCGTCAAATAGTTAATGCCCTTATCCAGCTTATCTCGAGGGTAGGCGTACCAAGAGAGATCTTAACTGATCAGGGCACTAACTTTACTTCGAAGCAGATCAAACAGGTGTACAACTTATTAGGCATTAGGGCTATACATACCACTGCTTGGCACCCTCAGACTGATGGATTGACCGAACGTTTTAACAAAACCCTGAAACAGACTCTGCGTAAGCTCACCAACAGCAATGGGACGGATTGGGACACGTGGCTGCCCTACGTTCTGTTTGGATATCGAGAGGTTCCGCAAGCTTCGACTTGTTTTTCCCCATTTGAGCTGCTTTACGGACGGCAGGTGAGAGGCCCTCTGGACGTCCTAAAGGAAGCCTGGGAGGGGGAGAACAGAGAGCAGAAGCTGAACATTTTATCTTTTGTTTTAAAAACAAGAGAGAAGCTCGCTGAGCTGACGGAGGCAGTCCGTGCTAACATGGAGCAGGCGCAGACACTACAGAAGCACTGGTATGACAAGGCAGCGAGACACAGGACACTACAGATTGGACAAAAGGCGCTTGTTCTCCTTCCTACCAGTGACACCGGGCTTTTGGCCAAATGGCAGGGTCCCTATGTAGTGAACAGACAGATTGGTGACACTACATATGAACTGCATACCCCAGACCGAAAAAAGAAGTTTATGTGGTTCCATATTAACATGCTACGGCCCTGGAACGAACCTGAGTTTGCGAGCTCTGATCAGCTGTGGATTAGAGCTGTGGAAGACGAGCAGGAAATGCCGGAACAGTACTTCCCCACAGAACGAAACGAGGCAGTTCTCCCAGCGATTTCTCACTTGGAGGAGCCAAAGCTGAGGGAGTTACTTCAAGTAATTCCTGCAGGGCTCTTCTCAGAGGAACCGGGACGGACAGCGGTGATTCAGCACGACATCAGGCTCACTAAAGAGGAGCCAATTCGTCAGACCACCTGCCGGGTACCAGCGCGGCTAGTCCCTCAACTACAGAAGGAGGTGGAGGAGATGCTGCGAACGGGCGTCATTGAGCCTTCAGACAGCGACTGGTGTAGCCCTGTCGTTCTTGTCCCAACGAAGGACGGTGGACTTCGTTTTTGTGTGGACTTTTCGAAGTTGAATGCTGTGTCAGCATTCGATCCATATCCAATGCCACGAGCAGATGAACTGATTGAGCGCTTGGGTAAGGCCAAGGTTCTCTCAACACTTGATCTGTGTAAAGGATACTGGCAGGTGCCACTTGGCCCATCTTCTAGGAAGGTGACTGCTTTCCGTACTCCATCTGGGCTGTACCATTTTCGGACTATGCCGTTTGGATTGCACGGGGCAGCTGCGACCTTTCAAAGGCTGATGGACAAAGTTCTCCGAGGCACTGAAGGCTTTGCAGCGGCATACATAGACGATGTCGTCATCTTCAGTTCGACGTGGGAGGAACACCTGAGGCATCTGGACATTGTTCTGGGTAAGATCGTCGAGGCTGGCCTTACAGCAAACCCAAGCAAGTGTCATCTTGCTCGTGCAGAGGTCTCCTACCTAGGTTACGTCCTGGGTGGTGGTCACGTGCGACCTCAGGTGGACAAGGTAGCAGCTGTGAGAGCGACACCGCAGCCTACTACAAAGCGGAGAGTGCGCTCATTTCTGGGTTTAGTTGGTTGGTACCGCAGGTACATCCCCAACTTTGCGGAGAGAGCAGCTCCGCTAATCGACCTGACAAAAAAGGACATGCCACAGAGGGTCAGGTGGACGGAGAATTGTGATAATGCTTTTATGGACCTTAAAAATGCACTGTGTGACGATCCAGTTTTAGCTAGCCCTGACTTTGATAAGCCTTTCGTCATTCAGACAGATGCGTCAGGACTTGGGTTGGGCGCTGTGTTGTTACAGGGTGAGGGGGAGGATCATAAGCCTGTCCTGTACATTAGTAGGAAACTGTTCCCAAGGGAGGTAAAGTACTCCACAATCGAGAAGGAGGCTCTTGCCATCAAGTGGGCCCTTGACTCCCTAAGGTACTATCTTCTTGAAAATGACTTTGTTTTAGAAACTGATCATAGGGCTCTCCAATGGATTAGGAGGATGAAAGACTCTAATGCCAGAATCACCAGGTGGTATCTGTCTCTTCAGCCCTTCCGTTTTGATATTGTTTACAGGAGAGGTTCCCAGAATGTGACAGCAGATTTTTTATCTCGTCATTGGGATGGTATGGACCTTGTCGAGGGGGGTGTGTAATGATGTACGGCATCCCTACACATTACCATCTAAGTAACCTGTGTGTGCATACTTACCTGTTGCAATTGGGCACTCTTCATACTTACCTGTGGGGTTCTAAAAGAGTACCTATGGGTTAGCTCTGCTTATACTTACCTGGGTGAGTTCATCCTCTGTAGAAGGGGAGGGGGCTGGTGGACCTACATGAACGGGGACAATGTGCATTATTAATTGTGCTGGGGTTATAATGTACTGCTGAGGTTTTATTGGACATTGGGAATATGTTTGATTTTACCTTTGCCCACGTTTGTTGGTTATTGTACTTTTTGTGTATATACTGATTATGTAACTTACCTGTTATCAAACATGGTATGTTCAAGGGCGGTGCTTAGCATATAAATACCTACCTGATATGGAGGTTTGGAGAGAGGTTGGATGGCTGACTCTGAGCTAGACTGTGGTAGACAGTCTATCCATTGTTTGTGGCTTTCATGACTTTGTAGTCATTTAGTCTTAATCCTCTGATGAGAGGTTATTTGTTTTTTGTTTGTTTATTATTTTTTTTGTCTTGCGTGCTTGTAAATACTTGCACTGTTGTGGTAGAAATAAATTCACACTCTAAAGGATCCTCTACTTTCCTGCAATTTTTACATTCGGCTCATCCTGTGCCCAAGGCTAATCGCCCAACACTACCCATAAAGTGTATTTTGTGGATACCGATCCGGTAGACATGACCCGCACTTTTTCACAGTCCGCTACTTCACTGGTCCGCTACTTCACTGGTCCACTATTTCACTGGTCCGCTATTTCACTGGTCCGCTACTTCACTGGTCCGCTACTTCACTGGTCCGCTACTTCACTGGTCCGCTACTTCACTGCTCTACTACTTCACTGGTCCACTACTTCACTGGTCCGCTACTTCACTGGTCCGCTACTTCACTGGTCCACTATTTCACTGATCCACTACTTCACTGGTCCACTACTTCACTGGTCCACTACTTCACTGGTCCACTATTTCACTGCTCCACTACTTCACTGGTCCACTACTTCACTGGTCCACTACTTCACTGGTCCACTACTTCACTGGTCCACTATTTCACTGGTCCACTATTTCACTGGTCCACTACTTCACTGGTCCACTACTTCACTGGTCCACTACTTCACTGATCCACTACTTCACTGATCCACTACTTCACTGGTCCACTACTTCACTCCTCCACTATTTCACTGCTCCACTACTTCACTGGTCCACTATTTCACTCCTCCACTACTTCACTGGTCCACTACTTCACTCCTCCACTACTTCACTGCTCCACTACTTCACTGCTCCACTACTTCACTGGTCCACTACTTCACTGGTCCACTACTTCACTGGTCCAGTATTTCACTGGTCCGCTACTTCACTGCTCCACTACTTCACTGGTCCAGTATTTCACTGCTCCACTACTTCACTGCTCCACTACTTCACTGGTCCACTACTTCACTGGTCCACTATTTCACTGGTCCACTATTTCACTGGTCCACTATTTCACTGGTCCACTACTTCACTGGTCCACTACTTCACTGGTCCACTACTTCACTGGTCCACTACTTCACTGGTCCACTACTTCACTGCTCCACTACTTCACTGCTCCACTACTTCACTGATCCACTATTTCACTGGTCCACTACTTCACTGGTCCACTACTTCACTGGTCCACTACTTCACTCCTCCACTACTTCACTGGTCCACTACTTCACTCCTCCACTACTTCACTGCTCCACTACTTCACTGCTCCACTACTTCACTGGTCCACTACTTCACTGGTCCACTACTTCACTGCTCCACTACTTCACTGCTCCACTACTTCACTGCTCCACTACTTCACTGATCCATTGCTTCACTGGTCCTCTACTTCACTGGTTGTGACTACAACACAAATACAGAAATTGTATTTACTATCCAGAACCACCAGAGAACCTACACAAGTTTTATATAGAAGAGTGATGAAATAGCCATAAATCTGGTCTCTTTGGGGACTAAGTTCAATTCAATTCAATTCAATTCAATTCAATTCAATTCAATTCAAAGTTGCCTTTAATTTCCCTGCATGTACATCTAAATCATGACTGGATTAAAAAAATATATTGACAACAAAATACGGCGAAAGCTAAAACTGTCTCAGACACCACAAATGGAGCATTTCGCATCAGAACACTTGAATATCTAATTCTGCAGAACTCCTGATGAACTGGTGGACGTCCCCTTTCAGCCATATATACAGTACAGACCTTTTGAAACCCCAGTGTGTTATGAAAAGAACAGAAAACCCTTTAGTGGATGTTTAAATGTTGTTATGGTGACTGAAGATCAGTGATCACACGTTATTACAGCCCCACAGATCCGTCGTTTACACTGATCTGTACTGACAGTCTATTTATCTGTACTAATGAACATGTAATGTGCTGAGGGTGGTGGCAGCAAGCTGTCCAGCCTGCACCGCCAGCTGCCAGCAGAGGGCGATGGCGGCACGGGGCCAAAACTTCAGAGAACACCTGTGCGCAGCGTTAACTCCACGGACCGCCAGCCCTGGATTGATATGGGCATTAAATTTTCATATCGGTCAGATCCTTCACGCAGCACAACTAGCGGTCACGTTTAAGTGTTTGTCGTTTTTGCTGTTGGCTGGGATTTAATATTCTTTAATATAATATCTAAAATATTAAATAACTAATGTTTTGTGTTTCAGTGAATATTTAATAAATATATAATTCACCCTGTTTCTCATTACTGCAACGTCTCTGCTCCGCAATACTGATGTGTATATATGGGGTTTTCTTTTTTTTTAATTAGAAAAAGTCTAAAACTCTTTAAAATCAATTAAATCATTCAGGTTTATCTTCAGTTATTCAACCACTGTTTGTGGTAATAAGGAGAAAACGTTACATTTTAACTGTGATTTTTCCAAGTTTCTAGTTTTTGTCATGTTCGTGAAAGAAAACATTTTGGAGGTGAAACTGCTTTATAAAGACTGTAGAATAGAATCAGGGAGGAGATACGAATGCTTTACTAATGGGTGATGAGAGGAGAAGACAGAGGCCTGATGGACTGAGAGAAAACAGTGATGAAGTGATGAGAGGAGAAGTCAGAGGCCTGATGGACTGAGAGAAAACAGTGATGAAGTGATGAGAGGAGAAGTCAGAGGCCTGATGGACTGAGAGAAAAGTAGAGGAGGCAGTGGATAGGGCAAGATGGAGGCAGATGATCCGCTGTGGCGACCCCTAAAGGGAGCAGCCGAAAGAAGAAGATTATGCCTCATCAATTGTTAAGATAATGCATTAGAAGTGCTGTTCATAATAAACTATAAGAGCTCATTAGCTGTATTTTTATGCTCTAAGTAAAGTGAAGCGTCCTGTACTAATGCCTCCTCCAGTGTTAAGAGTGAGGCTTCACTGGTTCTATGTCAAGCGCTAGAACCCTTCACTCTGTAATGTCACACTACAGTACAGTGATGCTGATTTCTGCTGCCGTTCTATTGGATATGCAGTGTTAAGTCAGAGTCAAGGCGTGTTGAGTCAAAGCGTGCGAGGCCGTGTTTAAAAATGACTGAAACGGGGCCTGAATGAGTTTTCAGTCATCTGAAAGATTACAGATGCTGATTTTTGTCTTCTTCTGTTCTCCAGGGAGCTGTAGTGATACTGACAGAGCAGAAGTGGGTCAAATCTGAGCTGTTTCGGTTTAAAATGAAAGAGGTGACCTGAGATTAACCCCTGTGGTTAGTGCTTTCAGTCTTTCACACTTTCACATCTGCACCTATTTGTCCTTTCTCAGTTCTAACACACCAGAGTCGGCTCTTAAAGTCAATGAACACATCCATGCACAAGCACACAGCTGGACAAAGCAACGTTCCTCCAGGGCCTTGGAGCAGCACTCAGGAGAGGAGCTTAACAAGGGTTGAAGATTAAACCCGGCACTTAGCTAAACCACTTAATTAGCTCTATCACTTACTTCCCGCTTTGGAAAATTCTGATTGTAGTGACCTTGGGTTGTGATTTATAACTAGTTTATAAACATTAAGAACCAGCAGACTGGCAGGGACGTATCTGGTTATCGGTAAATTACCAACATATTTTTCCATTTGCACGATGTCAGGCATGTCCACCCTTTTATCTGATTTACATGCCATTCACGTCGCAATCCCACAAAAATCTTTTTGAAGTCTTCAGTAGGAAAGTAAAAACTAAAAGACAGCAGCAAATCCATACAGCACTATTGCTGTGCTTCCAGTGGCACCTTAAAGCAGCACTATGTAAACTGAAAGCAGTATCTTTGCTTAGTGAGGAGACTAAAAACAGGCTAAAATATGGGGAGCGGTCATAGGCAGGCGGTCAGGAGTTTTTCACACCACGGCGTATGTATTTATATGTTACAGTCACATCCATAGGCTCAAAAAGAAGGTTCAGCTTGATGGTGAACCATCACGCCTACTTAGATCACAAGGCCCTGCTACTATTAGTACCTAGATTTATTTTTATCAGGGGCAGGACCTTCTCATACACAGCCCCCCAGCTTTGGAGTAATCTTCAGTGTTCGGGACTCAGACACAGCCTCAGTCTTTAAGTCTAGGCTAAAAACCCACTAGTTTTCCCTGGTAAATAAAAGATGCAGATCTGGGGGTTCATGGTCATAGAGTATTATGGTAAAGTGGGAGTGTTGGTGCTGTCATCCCGCTGCTCTCACTCACTCAGGTTTGTTGACGGTGGAGCAGAGGGGCTCTGACATCTCAGGGAGCCTCATGGCTCTGTTGCCTTTCTGGTTTCTCCCTTTAGCTAGACCTGCTGGAGTCTCTGCTGCTGTTAACCCTGAAATCTGTGATCAGTCACTTATTACAGAACTACCTGTGTGTGTGTTTTCCTTTCTTTGCCGAGTTGACCAGCTGCCCATCCTGTGCGTATGATGCTGTTGCCCCTTCTGCCTTAATCAGGCGCCATTGCTCTTTGGCAGTTTTTCCTTGCCACTGTCTCCATTGGCGATGCTCATCGGTGCTCGGACCCAGAATTTTCTGTAAAGCTGCTTTGTGACAACACCTGTTGCAAAAAGCGCTATAGGAATAAACTTCGACTTGACTTGACTTGACATGTTTAGGCCTCTAATGAAAATCAGTGTTACACTGATGAGGATGACAGTAGTAGACAATTCACTCACATCCTCAAAAGACACGTCCTTCATCGAGTTTTTCTTTTTCAATCATCAGGTTCGTCTGCTCAGGGAAGGGTGTCAAAGCACAAATCATGCTCCAAAAGGTTCTTATCCATATTGAGTGCAGTTACACATTTCCACCAGAGATGTCCCCAGATCTTACATAGTACAGCTCCAGTGGCAAATATTTGAATGTGGCATGACATCTAATCATTTCATGAACTGTTTTATTTATGCTTTGAATCATGAAGATCTGCAGTTTGTGTGTCACTAAATGAGAATGCAGAAATATTTACTTTTAAAAGTATCCTTAATCCTTAGTTTCTTAATCCTTTGAGTAATCAGCTTTTAGCATTCATATGGGAATTCGTAGTGTTGTTAGTGCCAAGCAAGCATTGTTGTGTAACATTTAATTCCAGATGTAGCTTGAACACAGAAATTGTGCTTTCACAAATCTGCAGGTTACTCACTTACACCTCCTCTGCCCCAAAATGTGACAGATACTGGCTTTTGAACTTTATGCTGGCAACAATCTGGATGTTCCTTCACTTCTTTAGCACAGAGAACACAACGTTCATTATTTCCATGAACACTGTCTGACTCATCAGACCACAGAACATGCTTGTACTGCGCACCAGTCCTTTTCAGATGTGCTTGAGCCCAGAGAAGTCGGCAGTGTTTTTAAATGGCACCCGCTGTGAACAGTACAGTCCTGCATTTTTGAATGCGGCATTGAACAGTGCTTATGACAACGGTTTGTCAAAGTACTATATTCATCAATAAACACGGCAGTTTTTAATGCAGTGCTTCTTGAGGAGTCAAAGGTCACAGTCATTCAGTTGTGGTTCTTGGTCTTGCTTTTGATGTACAGAGATTTCTCCATGTTCTCTGAATCTTTGGATGATATTGTGCACTGTAGAGGGTGAAATACCTCAACTCTTTCAAACACTCATTGAGAAACATTATCAACAGTTGGATTATGCACTAGGTCTTTACTGGATGCTCCTTTTATACCCAAGCAGTTTCCAAGTGAGTGTAATTTTAAGACAGATTACGGTTGATAAGATAACAAAATATTATTTTTTTTTCTTTGTGCTGTTCTCATTCAAATACAGGTCAAAGTACTGCCATTCTACTCCACTTTGAGGTAGGCAGCAAACCCACAAAACCAACCCCACAGCCCTACATCGAATAGCACATGCAACACTTGTACACATGAATAAATTAAAATCTCTCCTACTGCAAACACGGCTCCTCATAAGAGCCCCTTGCACGGCCATTGTGCACGCCCACGCACCCACAGCAATGCAGTCCAGTAGTGGGACACTACAATACTGTGTAGGTAGGTGAGAATTACCCCAACATTAGTATTTTTAAACAGAAAGAGCTCAATGTTGCTTTCCTGTTTGCATGTCTTGTGATAGACAGGCAAACAGTCTGTTTTGAAGGGTGTTACAGTCCAGAGTGTTTTAAGAATGAGGCACAGCCAATCAGAACAGAGCTCATTTACATATATCAGTCTTAAAAGCAGTCTATTTACTCCTGAGGAATAAAGAGAGGCTGTTAAACCTCCATGACTGATGTTTTGGTATATTAAATCAGTGAAAACGTCGTTCGTGGACCTTCAGCTGATTTGAAACATCACACTTCTGTGGTGACGTGCGTGTGAACTGTGAAAAGAGGAAGCTGTTCGCGGCGGAAAGAACAGGGCATTTATTCTCCTGTGGAGTCGTGACAGTGAGCAGAGGTGGCCCCATTAGCACATCTAAACCAAAGCCAGACAGAGCTCTCACTGCTGAACATGAAGCTTCTCCTTTTAATGAGCCTCCTGATCTACAGCTCCATACAAACAGCTCAGACCGGTGAGTAGACCACCTCACGCTGTGGACACTTCATTGTCCTTTTTTAGTTTTACTCGTATTCGGTGGGCCTCTACGCTTACTTTCACTTTCTTTGGACCAGTAATACATATACTTGATGCTTTTAACAAATATGAGCAAAACGGAATATATTTCTACATAATTAAAGACCTCAGAAATATATTAAAGGTAGGAATAATAATCTCTACTGGCTGCATCTGCTTCCATCTGTTGCCACAAACAGTCACTATGAATCACTTCCCTGTAGTTAGAAAAAGAACAAGAACAGCTGAGTAGCACAACATATTTACAATGTACATCACATTGGAAACCAAGGAAACAGATTTCAAATAAAGTTTGGTGTTGAGTCGGGGTCCGAGGGGTCCGAGGGGTCGGAGGGGTCCGACATCGTCTATAAAGAATAAATACAGAATTTTAGAACTCGATTTATATAAATAAGCATTTTACAGTGATTTTTCTCAAACGCACAGCTTTTCATTCACGAGGCTGTGCAGGATTTACATACAAACATCAACACTAACACTTTATAACACTTTATAACACTTTATAACACTTTATAACACTTTTTAATTACAGATCGTATTCACGTCGTCAGAGTGGCCTTGCTGTGCTGTTCTCTGTCTGAGTGCTTTGTTTGCTTTGTTGTTCCCTCCTGTTAATCTGCACTGGGCTAATGAGCAAAAGTCAGTTTAATCATGTAGGCCGTTTTTCTCAGTCAACAAACTGCCACGTACACACACACACACACACACACACACACACACACACACACACACACACAGCCAGCGGAGAGAGCTTATCTGCTCAGAATCACACTAATATTAGAGTAAATACAAACCGCATTAACGCAGTAAGTCCTGATTTTATGTATGTGAATGTGTTTAATTGGCTATTCTGCCCTCTTCTTGAGGAAGACCAGCTTTAACCCTTCTATGGTGTTGGTGTGTGTGTTACTCAGTGGTCTCGTGGATCCACCACATTATTGTTTTTTAAATCAATAGCAATTTATGTAAAAAATACCAGATGTTTAAAATATCACAAGTGTCCAGTGTAGGGTTCTCCTTTAGCAGCTGTAGCCAGTCAGCAGCCTGTCCCTTGTTGTCCACCCACACACACACACACACACACACACACATACAAAACCAACAGGCCATGTAGGAGGAGAACAGAGTGAAGGACACAGCACCTCCACACTTTTACTCCCCGTGGGTTCAGCCCAACACCACATGCGTAGTATAAATGTGTGGGGGGTGGAAAACGTGAAGACCCTGAAAACGAAAATGTTCTTCACAGAAAATGAGCAAAGACCAAGAATCTGAGGTTGAAATAAAAATAAATCAAATACTTTTTTCTTTGGTGAACATTGAAAGTGGGTCCCACAGACCTGAACACCACATAAGGGTTCACTGTAGTTGTCATTCAGTACCTGGTTTATGTAATCAGTA
Organism: Pygocentrus nattereri; assembly: GCF_015220715.1. Taxonomy (NCBI): domain Eukaryota; kingdom Metazoa; phylum Chordata; class Actinopteri; order Characiformes; family Serrasalmidae; genus Pygocentrus; species Pygocentrus nattereri. The sequence goes on from NC_051221.1 coordinate 5,850,633, forward strand.
CTTCATTATGTTAATTCAGGAGCTGCTGATGAATCTGTGTGATGGCTGGAGGTGGAACTAAACTTTACCCTTCACACTGGCTCACAAGATCTCAGATACTTCTTTCAAAATAAGAGACCTTTTCACTGTATTTATATGAGAAAAATCTCCTATATCTTTGTTAGCGCTGTAAAGGATGAAGGTTTGGATCAATGTTCACGTTTTGGCTTCAGAAGGTTGGAATCCAACCTATCAGAAGGTTTTTTTGCTTTGAGCTGAACTCAAATGAGATCTTTTACTCGAATATCGACCACAAGTCCACTTCTCTCAGATACAGCCATTCCTTCTGTCTGTACTTCAGTGAGGTTTAAACCAGCTTAGTGACCCCAAAGCACATCTTGTACCTGAGCTACGAGTCTCTCCTCCCCATCCCCACCGCACGGCTTCTTCTTAAAATACGTGTCTCACTGCTCGTCTGTTAAGTGAATATTAGATGAATTATTACTGTCACTGTAACTCGGCATTCCTTCAAACTACCACAAAGTAAATTCTATCCAGCAGAGTTTTGAAAGTGTAGTGTGAAGCTAATTTTACTCTGTTCACTCTCTCATTTCTCATTAAAACGTGCAGAAATGTGTTCTCTGTAGAGGATATGAACTTATTTACACTCAGAAAATAAACACAAACATATTATCTGACCAGGGCCACAGACTTTCTCATATGACTGCATGTGCCATCAAAGTACAATCTACATGTAGGAAATACTGTTAATTATTTAATGAATACAACAGAGACTAATGTTTCTTCATTGGAATATCAGTAATGATGTATAATATTCCCAAATTCCTGCTTTCGAGTGTAGAACATGCGGATGATTGTAAATATAGACAGTTTAATAAAAGTTGTAGGACTGTCTAAGAAGTTCTTCTTTCTGAGATGATCATATTTTAATTCTGCTCATGTTTGTTTTGACAGGAATACACAGTCAGAGTGGAACAGAGGGGAGAGACGTCATCCTGGCCTGTGGAAATGAGGGTAAAGTGACCTGGGAAAAAGGCACTGATGAAAGAAGATCTACCATCCTCACAGCTGAAGATGGAGAAATCACCCAGAGACTCAGGCCTGATCCAGAAAACAGATACAGTGTATTACCTGATTTATCACTGGTGATAAGGAGCGTTTCTCTCTCTGACTCTGGGATTTATTACTGTAACGCTGCTCCTGCAGTGAATCTGACTGTGAATCCTGCTCCACCAACAGGTGAGTCACATTTATAACTGATAGACCTCTGTGACACTTTATATCTACAAAGAGCGTTATTATTATTATTATTATTATTATTATTATTATTATTAAAATGGATTTGTTCAAAGCCAATCTTTAAATTGTAACTCTAAGGAAGTGAAGGCCATTTCACATTTACGCAACACTCATAACTGAATAATATCTCAACCTTTTTGATGTTGTTTCTATGCAGTTATTGAATAATGAGTTTTATATTTAGGGCATGTTCAGGAACATAAGAGGTTAAACACCAGAAGTGCTGGACTTTAAGATTTTTAATTATTAATTAATTTGCAGCTATGAATTGAAAAATAGCACAAACTATTTTACTGTTGAGTAGAATCAACATGAGGCTTTACATAAAGAATCTCACCAAGAAATATTTAAATACAATCTGATATTTCACTGTTGTTGGAATAAAACCTTGTATCTCCAACATGGTAACTTTACAGCAGAAGGAAAAACATACTTGACTTTTAATGGAAGTCAATGGAAACAGAATTGTGGTCGTTTCTTTTAGTCCATTCAATATGAACTTTACATACAATGTAAAGGAAAACTTTCACACTATGTCAAAAACTGAAAAACATTAAAAATGGAGATACGAGGTTTTCTTCCGACATCAGCAAAATACTACATAGAACAGTAACAATTTACAATACTGGTCCACAAATAAGCAGATATTAATACTAAAACTGAAGCTTTCATCACAGCAAAGTCATGCACAGATTTATACTTAACACATCAGGAAATAATGAAGCGTATATGTCAATAAAGAACTGAATAAAACAACCGTTAATAAAGGCAGTCATTAAATATGAACATAATTATAACTCTTTTAATTAATACCAGGACTTAATATATTAATTAAGACTAATGTCCGATGGAGATGATGTAGGTCAACACAAACTGTAGGTTAATAATCAATATGTGTGAACATTGCAGGATTAATTCATTATTAGAAATTTCAGTTCATTACCATTCATTACAGAACATATCATAACCCACCAATAGTCGTTGTATTTATATATTATGTACCTTGTCTAAGTTCAGCATTAATTCATTATTAATATTGGTTGGTGTAGTGCACTACATCTCTGACTTCCATGCTGTAGGATGGGGTTCAATCCCTGCCAGAAACCTGTTGATCAAATCATTAAAGAACTAAATACGAACTCAGTAATATACTATAAAAGAAGGCCGAACAGGCTTTGCTCAAACTTCGACAACAGCAATTTGAATTTGGGAATAAAACTGGAAGATTTTTAGCAGATCAATTAAAACATGGAAACCGAGAAATCAATTAACAATTATCTCAGATCCCTCTGGTAGGATCATTCAGGACCCCCTAGATATCAATGATGTATTTAGTTCATTTTACTCTAATCTCTATAGCTCTGATGAGAAAGCCTCAACGGAAGAACCTGAAGCATTCCTGAGCAGCATCTCCCGACCTACATCACCTACATCTGTCTCAGAATCAACAGACAGACCTCTTTCCTCTGAAGAAATCACCAAAGCCCTCTTTCTAATGCCTCATCATAAATATCCAGGGCCTGATGGCTGCCGAGCAGAACCTTACAAATAGTTCTGGCCTCTTATTTCACCGCTCTTTTTAAAAGTAATCTCAGAAATGTTCAAAAATACATCCATACCCTGTCATATGAATACGGCTCTTATCACACTTATCTTAAAACCAAATAAAACATCCACCGACTGCTCCAGCTGCCGTCCCATTTCACTGATCAATTCAGACATAAAGATCATAAGTAAAGCTTCATCAGTCAGATTGGAATCAGTCATACCTGCTCTCATAAGCACAGATCAAACCGGGTTCATCAAAGGGAGACAGTCCTCAGAGAACACATGCAGGTTATTCAGTCTAATTCATATGTATAACAGTGAAAAATCTCCATATATATATATCACCATGTATAACAGCATCTCTGAATGCTGAAAAGGGTAGAGCGGTCCTTTCTCTTTGCTTCTCTTAAACGCTTTGGATTTGGTCCAGACTTTACCAACTGGATAAAACACTATACAACTCACCTTCTGCCTCAGTCTCAACTAACAGACATACATCCAGCTGCAAAGAGGATGTCGACAAGGATGTGGCCAAGGAATATGACAAGATAAATAAATAAATTTAAAAATCCCCGCCTGGGTAAACACCCACACTATACCAATAAGAGTCCTTGGGGAAGACTCCTAACACCTCCTTCACCTGCCTGTGTAAAACGATCGAATTGTAAGTCGCTCTGGATAAGAGTGTCAGCCAAATGCCGTAAATGTAAATGTTGATGTGCCCCCTCAAGTAACATCATGATGTAAATATGCACTCATAAATCATCAGTTCATTCATTCAGACAGCATGAAACTGTACAAGTAGTAAATCATTAATGAGTGAAATGACTGAGAAACACCACCCAGAGAAAAGATGATGTAGGTTAAGTAACAGTAAGCGTTCCATGTCAAATTAGCCCTGCTGAAACACCGGGAACAGAGGAGTCTGCTCAGCGCCGTTTTAGTGAACGCGTTTGAAATGATGACAGACGGGTTTCTGTTTGTTAAGCCATACATGAGATTTATCATTACATGTTTAACTTGCTGGACACCATTGATTTTCCTGCAGATGAGTGTATTAGTTATTAGCCTATAATGTTTGTTGACCTACATCATCTCCAGACAGACATTATGCATCATAGAAAGAGTCACGGTATTAATTAACACAAGGCGTTAGATATATGCTAATGTTTATTAATAATTACCTTTATTAATGAGTAGTTATATCTGACACAGTTCTTCATTAATGTATTAATTGGGATGAAAGCATTAGTCATTTGTGGACCAGTATTGTAAAGTGTCACCCATAAAATAGTAATAATGAGGAGTGAGTAGAAATAAAGTGAAAAGGTCCATTAGATCATTATGAGCTGGAGGTGTTGGAGCAGTTTATGAAAGTGTGTTTGCTCTGACCACTAACTGCAAAAATAAAACAGGCTCAGGGCAGTTTAACCCACCAGATGACCACAGCTGACGTTTCCTGCTGCCGCTCTCAGACAGCAACACGTTTCTCTTCACTGAGCTGAATACAGACAGACTGATATAACAGACATTCTGTGACGGCAGGCAGTTCAGTTCTTGGTTTGGTTTTGGTTCTATGGAAACATTTGTTCTAAAATGTTCAAAAAGCAGAACGATTAAACCCCCAACACCTCCACTCAGTGAGTCTTAGTGTCCTATTTAAATGAAAGAAAGTGCTAAGAAGTGCTGCCTGAGGTCAACGGTGTCTAAAACAAGCTTTCTTATAGGGTCCAAATCATTTTTTGTTTGTTTGTTTGTTTGTTTTTAATAAGAGCTTTATGTGGTACGTAAACAAACTTTACATTTCAAAATAAACTACTAAAGAAACAAATGTGGACCTGTGAACACACACACACACACACACACACACACACACACACACACACACACACACAAAACAGGATACAGGCCATTTGAACAAAATCAGCTGTAGCCATGCTTTTGTGTGGTCATCTGCACAAGTCTGGGTCAAATTTGTTGTGTAATTTTAAACAGCTGTGAAATTACTCAGGTTTGGGACAAGAATCACGCCCAAAACGTCTCCTTCACATTAAACCTCCTGTAAAAATACTCCATCTGTTCCGATTCCCATGACAAGAACTTTGCATCCCACCACCACATCTCCTCCTTCTCTCCCACGACGGCTTTTTCCAACACGTTAAACTAACAGAAACTGCACGAAAATTGGCAGAAAAATTCCATATTTATGTGTCTTCAATGCCGGTGTTCCCTTATTTTCACATAGTAGATCATCAAAGCAAGTCATTTGACCAGGGGTGCTAAAACCTAAGCATACAGCTGAACGAGCCGCCCTGCAGTATTTTTCTATGCAGAAAAGAGTGAAGTCACCTAAACCTATACTAAAGTAAACACAGCGCTGCAGGTACTTTTAAAATAGCACCTTAAATATCTTAGAAGTTTATTAGAAAGTTAGTTATTTTTCTCCTCAGTTCCTTCCAGTCATTAACTTTTAATTCCTAATTCTCCATTTTGGGCTTAATTGGATTCTGTTGTGCTGGTTCAGCTCTTGAGCTGCTTTATTGTTGATCACTCCGCTAATTTCAGAGCTTTAGGACTTTAATAAAGGCCAAAAAAGGTCTGAAACGAGAAGAAGAGAGTCTAACAGACCTCATTTTCTGTGCTCAAACTCGGGCCGTGTTTGGATCTGATACCTCGGCGTTAGTCTTTGCTGGACTACAGTCAGGGTGAGCGCAGGTTCCTGTACACCTCATATCAAATGATCATGAGGTGAGTGTGGTTTGCTAGAGCAGATAAAAAAAGCACAGAAGCCTGCAGTACAGAGAGTTTCAGACTGCAGAGTGTGGGTTACAACAACTCTGTGGGCACTACAGCTGCTTTGCACTAATGTCTCTGCAGGCCACTGGCAGTTAAGTGGAGTAATAGACAAAATTCCACGCATCATCACTCATTTTCCACTCACAGTCCAATTTACTGATTTTTCCTTCCTTCCTTTCTTTAGTTGCGCTTTCTAAATGACATTAGTAAATCTAATTTTAGCCCAGCTCAGTGTCAGCAACAACATTTTCTAATAAATCATATATCTGGCCTAGTCATTTTTTTTCTCTGGGTTGTTTGTAAAATTGTATTTTCTAAAATAAAAGTCTCTGAGTCTCTGTGCATTTAAAATCTGATCGAGGAGATTAAAACCCAGGTAGAGCTTGTGTGCAGTACAGTAATCTGAGTGGCCTTCAGATGGTCCAGCAGTGGCAAACAGTCAGTGGGGTGCGGACCTTTTCAAACCAGCGGACCGATATGTGATCCCTGTCTGGGTCAGCAGAGGAGGATGGGTGGAGCTCCTGTTGATGATAAGGTAGAGAGTGTAGCTGCCTTTCTGGTGGATGAGGAACTTGTCTCTTTATTTTAGGTGGTGCAGGTGTTGAGGAAGCTCTGGTTAACAGTCCATCCTAGACTGGTGATTGTGATGGGGGTAGGAGGGTTGTTGGGTCCCTCAGGCAATAGTTGAGGGTAGCATTTTTCACTGAACCTGAGGTCTAGCAGAAAGAGCCTCGCCCCAGCTGAAACCAGCCGCTTCATAACTGGTGGGAGGGTCAGATGGGGTTAGAAGGTGGTGGAGATGGAGGAGGGCTTGGATTGTTCAGGTGATTTTGGCGTTTTCGGCCGCTGATACGGCTGATTGTCATCGTGGCTCCTAAAGAGGTTTTTTAGAACCGTTTAGCGACCTTTAAGTATTATGCTGTTGAATTAGAATCTCTACAAGGTTTACATGCAGAATCTCAATAATATGTAAATATATATATTATACATAATAGACAGAACAGTAAAAATGAAGACAGAAGATGTAAAACTGAGTGGAAACAAACTAGGGTGTGATGAAATATGAAAAGCTCTATTAGAATTATATTTATGAGCTGGAGGCGTTGGGGCAGTTCATGGTTTTGTATTCGTTCCTACCACTAACTGGAAAAATAAAACAGGCTCAGGGCAGTTTAACCCACCAGATGACCACAACTGACGTTTCCTGCTGCCGCTCTCAGACAGCAACACGTTTCTCTTCACTGAGCTGAATACAGACCGACTGATATAACAGACATTCTGTGACGGCAGGCAGTTCAGTTTCTGGTCTGAATCACTGAAGAAATGAAGCTGTTCAGATATTTAACATGAGAAAATTTCACTTTCGTTGCACTTTTAAACTATGAGGGATCTACATGTTTCCTTGGTCTGTATGTTCAATTCTTTGTAAAAGCTTTGGCTGTTATAAAAGGACCAAAAGCCTTTTTTTCATTTTGAGATCTTTGCTTGTGTAGCTGTGTGAACGTTGAACTCGTATTTTAACGTTTGTTAATGTCTGTTAATGTTTTTTGGCTGGTCTGAGCTCTTCCACTGCTCCTCCTGGTGTGACCTGCTGTTCTTCAGTGAGCTCCAGTCAAACTCGCAGAGCAAAAAGCAAAAATAATGAACTCCCAACAACTCCACTCAGTGAGTCTTAGCATCCTATTTAAAATGACAGAAGGAGTGCTGCCTGGGGTTAACAGTGTCTAAAACAAGCGTTCTTAAAGGGTCCATATCATGGAACAAATTCTCCTTTATTTAATTATTATTATTACTTTTATAAATAAGAGATGATGTAGTATGCACACATACCGCACAGCTGAATTTCTTTTTCATTTGCTATTAGAAACCAAAATATGCCTATATGCAGAAGTGAGTAAAGTAAGCTAAGCTTATACTAAAATAAACATAGTTCTACTAAAAACAATCATAGACACCGCTGAAATTGTCCAATATTCACTGATTGGCATTTAGTGTTTTCCTGATGGGTTGACATCCAGAGGGGAACTATCATGGCCCTCTATGCCCTCAAAGAGGCCCTAAGATATTCTGAGTTTTATATGAAAATTGAGCAGTTCTGGTTTTACCTGATCAAATTTTGACAATCAACATCTAAACAAATACAAATCTAACCAAATAAATCCTTTAAACCTGCCTATTCAACTTGTACTAGGATGTGAAGGGTTCAATTAAAGAAGCCCCTTTGCCATATCTGCTGTTGCTGGAAAGAATCCTGGTGATTGGTGGTCCAAGTAGAAATTTACAGAGGGCCATGCATTAGTAAATTGATGATGGGCTCATTTCAAATGACAGTAAACTGACTAATCATACCTTTCCTCTAAATGGGTGGGCTTTGTTAAGGCTAACTTTATGACGAGTTCCGTGTGGAGACGCACAGACTCTGGGGACGAAGCTAGCATAAAAAGCTAGCTAGCTTGTTGGTTGGTGACCATTGGTGACCATATTACATCAACCCAAGAGTAGCATTACGGCTAGTGAGGAGGACATTACTGTGAATTTATTATCCATGCTATTATTCACGTTTAATGAAAAGTTAATTAGTAAAAGTACGACCTGCACCAGAGCTTAATTTGGTGCAACTCCATCAATTACCCCGTGATACCTCTGGATGACAAGATTGACCAAGATGCAGAAGCTCTGCTAGGACTGCTTGCTGTTGGGTGTGGAGAGGGGGTCCCGGGACAGGGATGGATTTAGGAAGTTTATCCAAGTTAGTCCATCACCATCAGAACACTTCAGAAGCAATTGTTGAATAATTTAAAGCAAAGCTGCATGACCGTCAACCACGTCATCCAAAAGGACAAGAGGATGGACTTTGCCATGTTTTGACTTTGTTTGTAAGTAACACTCTGATCAAAGGGAAGGTTATTTAAAATCGGACAGGCTGCCACGCCCGCTGATTGTAGTGTTTGGGAAAATGGCTATTATGCGGAATTAGTGGTCATTTTTCAGATGCTGATGTGTCTGACACTCAAGGCTGCTCAGCTGTGTGTGCTGTCATGATGTGAAGGTGTCAAGTATAGAATGAGCAGGGAGGCTGTAAGTGTGAGCAGACTTTAATAACCAAAATAAAGTACAAAGTAACTAACGACAAGGCTTAAACAAAAAAACACAAAGCAGGGAAAGAACCACTACAGACAGAGTGATGAGTATACCAGACCAACACTGACTCAAACAAAGGGCTAGATAAAGGATGCAACAAATTGGGAACACCTGGGAGAGGGAGGAGACAGAGACTACAGACAGGTGAATACTAATGGGAAAGGGGGGAAATTATTTCAGCTTAGTTTCGCAAACTGGGTGGAGATACAAAATGAGTGGACGAGGAAAAACCAGCGGTTTTGTGTAAAACTGGTGTTTTCCTTTTTCTGATCTAAATCAGTGCCTTGCGGCTCTGAACTTGATTTGTTCCCTTGCTATTTTCTGGCCCAAGTTTAAAGTGAACTTTGAAATCTGTCAAAACTTTGACATTTAAGAAGCTATGTCCCCTAGGGGGATCTCCCCACCAGCGGCGGGGAGGCATTGGGCTAAGTTACGTTATGTGGCCCTCGGAGAAGCTCCAAATCGTTCAGAAGTGGGGTCTCATTTGTTGAGGAGCCAATGGATTAATGCACAAGATATCTACTCATTTATAGCGCTTCCAAATTGCAAAGACTTTGAAATCATCTTTTTTCAGGAGTTGCAGAGTTTTACTCATATATTTGAAGCTGGTGTTAAGTTCTGGACAGCCAAGGTGGCAGATGCTGATGTTGTTGACGAAGGTACTGTGAGATTCTACAGCCTGTGTTTAAACCTTTGGATCAGTTTGGACTGTGGTACGGAGTCCGCCGTTATAAAGTGAAGCTACACCATAATTCTGATGGCAGTCTTTATCAGATCCCAAATTCAATCTCGCTGGGGCCGTATAACGGCAGGATCTCATACCCTGGTCAGGTACAGAGGTGCTACATTTGCAGTTCCCAAGATCATCAAGTGAAAGACTGTGAGACCTTGAAGTGTTGGAAGTGCGGGGAGTTTGGGCATAGAGGTAAGGAGTGTAAGAATACAGAAATCTGTAATTTGTGCCAGGAACAAGGCCACACTTACTTTAAATGCCCAAGCTCCTATAGCATTAAAGCACGTGGACCGACACCGATGCCATCTACTGACATCAGCACGGCTCAAAATGGAGAACATCCGGAGGACACGACACCTCAAACCAGTGAGGTCAGAAAAAGAGCGACTTTCCAGTGTTCAGAAAAAAATGAAGGAGTAAGATCTTTTAGAACTATGTATATGATTATGATACCTCTGTATATAATTTTTTTGTTTTGTTTCTGTTTGGTCTTTCTTTATCCATCCATCCATCCATCCATTATCTTCCGCTTCTCCGGGGTTCGGGTCGCGGAGGCAGCATCCTAAGCAATGAGGCCCAGACCTCCCTTTCCCCAACCACTTCCACTAGCTCTCCAAGGGGGATTCCGAGGCGCTCCCAGGCCAGCTGGGCGATATAGTCACACCAGCGTGTCCTGGGTCTTCTCACCCTATCTCTAAGGGAGAGTCCAGACACCCTGCGGAGGAAACTAATTTCGGCCGCTTGTATTCACGATCTTATTCTTTCGGTCATTACCCAAAGCTCATGACCATAGGTGAGGGTGGGAATGTAGATCGACCAGTAAATCAAGAGCCTTGCTGTAAGGCTCTGCTCTTTCTTTACCACAACAGATCGGTAAAGAGCCCGCATCACTGCTGACCCAGCACCCATCTGCCTGTCAATCTCCCGCTCCCTTGTACCATCACTCGTGAACAAGCCTCCGAGACTCACTCGTGAACAAGACTCCTCCACTTGAGGCAAGAGCCTATCCCCGACCCAGAGAGGGCTCTCCACCATTTTCCGCCTGAGAACCATGGTCTCGGATTTAGAGGTACTGATTCTCATCCCGGCCACTTCACACTTCGCTGCAAACCGATCCAGCGAAAGCTGAAGTTCCCGGCCTGATGTCCCCAATAGGACCACATCATCTGCAAACAGCAGCGATGTGACCCTGAGGTCACCAAACTGGACACCCTCAATCCCCTGACTGCGCCTAGAAATTCTATCCATAAAAATTATGAATAGAATCGGTGACAAAGGGCAGCCCTGAAAGAGTCCAACTCTCACTGGGAACAAGTCTCACTTACTGCCGGCTACGCGAACCAAACTCTGGCTTTGTTTGTACAGGGCCTGAATGGCTCGTAGCAAAGAGCCATGTACCCCATACGCCCAAAGCACCTCCTACAGAGGTGCCCCACAACATCCACAGCCTTGAGGAACTCAGGGTGGATCTGATCCACCCCTGGCGCCTTGCCACCAAGGAGCTTCTTAACTACCTTAGCGACTTCGGCCTCAGTAATGGACAAGCCTATTCCCATGTCCCCAGACTCTGCCTCATGTCGGTGGGATTGAGAAGGTCCTCAAAGTTTTCCTTCCACCGCCCAATGATGTCTTCAGTCGAGGTCAGCAGCACACTATCTCCACTATATACAGTGCTAGTGGCACACTGCTTTCCCCTTCTGAGTTGCCTGACGGTTTGCCAGAATCTTTTCGGAACCAACTTAGTCACTTTCCAAGGCCTCACCAAACTCCTCCCATACACGGGTTTTTGCCTTGGCGACGACTGAAGCCGCAGATCGCTTGGCCTGACGATACCTGCCAGCTGCCTCTGGTGTCCCACAGGCCAACCAGACCTGATCCAACTCACCACCAGGTGGTGATCAGTTGACAGCTCAGCTCCTCTCTTTACCCGAGTGTCCAAAACACATGTCCGCAAGTCCGATGACACGACTACAAAGTCAATCATTGAACTGCGGCCTAGGGTGTCCTGGTGCCATGTGCACTAATGGACATCATTGTGTTCGAACATGGTGTTCGTGATGGACAAACTGTGGTTTGCACAGAAGTCCAAAAACTGAACACCATTCGGGTTCAGATCAGAGAGGCCATTCCTCCCAATCACACCCCTCCAGGTCTCACTGTCATTGCCCACGTGAGCATTAAAGTCCCCCAGTAGGACAATCGAGTCTCCAGGAGGAGCACTTTCAAGCACCCTTTCCAAGGACTCTAAGAAGGCTGTGTACTCTGAACTGCTGTTCGGTGCATAAGCACAGACAGCTGTCAGGACCCATTCCCCAACCCGAAGGCAAGAGAGGGAAGTTACCCTCTCGTCCACCGGAGAAAACCCCAACATACAGGCGCCGAGTCGAGGGGCTATGACAAAGCCCACACCTGTCCGCTGCCTCTCACCATGGGCAACTCCAGAAAAAAATAAAGTCCAGCTCCTCTCAAGGAGATTGGACCCAGAGCCCAAGCTGTGTGTTGAGATGAGCCCAACTATATCTAGCCAGTATCTCTCAACCTCGCTCACCAACTCAGGCTCATTCCCCGGCAGTGAGGTAACGTTCCAAGTTCCAAAAGCCAATTTCAGCAACCGAGGATCAGAACGCCAAGGCCCACGCCTTCGGACACTGCCCGATCCACAAAGCACCGAGCCCCTACTACCACCTCCCATTGGTTTATTCAAACTACTGTTTATTCAAACTACACCAAAACATCAGCAGTAAAATACAGGCATGTATAATAGACCTTAAAATATCACATGGACACCTGAAATATTCTAAATGTAAACGCTCCCAGGAGCTCAGTCTTTTAAGCCTACCTGTCTGCTTGAACTAGACACCCGACATCCTTTCTTTGCTGCAAGTTCATTAAAACTGGGGCTCAGTGTCTGAGCTGCATTAAAGTGACCTGCATTAAAGTTTGAAAATGCCTGTACTGTTTTACATGGTATGTAAATTTCATGATGAATGGACTAAAAGAAAGGCCCAAAATGACTTGGGAAAATGTCTGGTTCCATTGACTTACATTAAAAGTAGAGTAGGTTTTTTCCGTCTCCTGTAAAGTTACCATTTTGGAGATACAAGGTTTTATTCCGACAGCAGCCACATCTTGTCTTGTTTTAACAGTATCCAATTTCCATTTTGCTCCTTTTCAACAAATTCCAATCATAAGATTTTAGACTGTTATGAATATTGTTGTGAATAAATGAGGGCATATAGAGTCATTGATGCAAAACATCCCTTTTTTTCCCCTGTGGTCATTTCCAACCGAAACCTTTTATTGAGGTGATTCACATCTAAAAATGGAAAATATAGAAGAATTTATATTCACCTTAAAGATACACATATTCAATTATTATTATTATTATTATTATTATGATCAGCTAAAGTGGATTCATTTAAATCCATCTAACGCTAAGAAAGCGAGGGATGATTCACATTTATATTACTGTAACATTGTGGAGCGATGATGAAGTGGATGCATACGCTGAGATAAGTGAGATTTATTATGGGCAAATTCATACTCAGGGTCAAGACGGTCCAGGGTTAGGTAGCCAACACAGAGAGATTGGGGAACCGACCTGACAAAAGAACACCATAACAGACATCGGAAGTCAGAATAAACAAACACCAAACACTTCAAACAATACCAACAGCACAACAAAGACCAGCCACCTAACATGGGAAAACACAGGGCTTAAATACAACAGGGATGACGAGGGACAACAAGACACAGGTGGCAAACACAGGTGGTGACAATCAAGGGTGGAGTCTAGAAACAAGGGGGCAGGACAGGGAAGAATCAAAACAAAAAGCACATGGACAAGTAAACAACAGCACATGGCCAACTGGGAGGGGCCAATCGTGACAATTGCTCTCATTACTCTGATAGTTTAAAAAGAACTCAACCTTTATGTTTTTTTTCCATGCATTTACTGAATAATATATATTGTATTTAGGGCATGCTGAGGTTAAACACCAGCAATTAAGTACTTTAAGATTTGTTTAATGGTTGATTAATTTACACACATATAAAATATTGTCAAAAAAGCATTAAAAGTATTTTACTCTTGAGCTGAATTACTATGAGGCTTTACATAAAGAGGCTCACTGAGAAATATTTACATACAGACTGATATATAATATGTAGAACAGTAATAATGAGGAAAGAAGATAAAAGTAAAAGTGAGTTTATTTTATAGCATAAAATAATGTGAAAAGGTTCTTTAGAACCTGGAGGTGTTGGAGCAGTTTATGAAAGTGTGTTTGCTCTGACCACTAACTGCAAAAATAAAACAGACTCAGGGCAGTTTAACCCACCAGATGACCACAGCCGACGTTTCCTGCTGCCGCTCTCAGACAGCAACACATTTCTCTTCACTAAGCTGAATACACACGGACTGATATAACAGACATTCTGTGATGGCAGGCAGTTCAGTTCAGAACAATCACTTAAGAAATGAAGCAGTCCAGATATTTAACCTGTGAAAATAAAGGTTACTAAATGGTTCTTGGTTTGGTTTTGGTTCTGTGGAAAAGACCTAGCACTGCTCTGAAGAACCCTTTTAAGATCTTTACTTATGTTCCGTGCTCACTTGTTGCCATTCGTCAAACATGTATTCATTCATCTGTTCATTTGTTGAACAGATCTGAGCTCTTCCACTGCTCCTCCTGGTGTGACCTGCTGTTCTTCACTGAGCTCCAGTAAAACTCACAGGGCAAGAAGCAGAATGAATGAACTCCCAACACCTGCACTCAGTGAGTCTTAGTGTCCTATTTAAAATGAAAGAAAGTGCTAAGAAGTGCTGCCTGAGGTTAACAGTGTCTAAAACAAGCATTCTTAAAGGGTCCATATGATGGATGAGCAAATTTTCTTCATTTGATGTAGTATGTCAACAATATTTACATTTCAAAGGGACTATTTGTTTGTGCAGAAAAATGAAAAACACAACAAAGCAGGATACTGTCCATTTAAACAAAATTAGCTGTAGCCATGCTTTTGCACAGTCAGCCACAAAAGTTTGGGTCAAATTTGTTGTGTAATTTTAAACGGGAAAAAGACCCAATGCCAAAATTCCTCCTTCACATTCTACACCCTATAGAAATACTCCATCTGTACCGATTCCCATGACAATATCTTTGCATCCCACCACCACAGCTCCTCCTACTCTCCCACAACTGCTCTTTGAAGATCATCAAAAGCATGTCATTTGATCAGAGGTGCTTAAACAAGCATACAAGCATACAACAGAACACACTGCACTGCAATATTTTTGTATGTAGAAATGAGTAAAGTAACTAATGGAGCAAAACAAATAATAAAAGAAAGAAAAGAATTGATAATATTAATTGTAGCCCTTAGTTGTGTGAATTCTTCCAAAATTATTGTTCCTAATAAATAATTCATAAGAAATAATATGGCTTGTTACTTTGAGCTAAATTGTTCTTTTATATTTCTTTTTTCAAGAATAACTGTGGTTTCTACCACTTCTACTACTTTTATTTCTATTCAACTATATCAGTAAGTTACCTATTTTTTCCTTTTCATTAACGTTTAATTCCTTATTGATTTGATTCTCCTGAACTGCTTTACTGTTGATCACGTCTCTAAATTTGTTTTTACACCAAAAGAATTAAGTGACCCTTATTAATCTCACAACGGGGAAATTTCACCTCCACATTGAACCCATCCATGAAGTGAACCACATACACTCTAGTGGGCACACATACACACACACTAGGGGCAGTGAGCACACTTGCCCGGAGCGGTGGGCAGCCCAATCCGCAGTGCCCAGGGAGCAGTTGGGGGTTAGGTGTCTTGCTCAAGGACACCTCAGTCATGTGCTGTTGGCTCTGGGGATCGAACCTGCAACCTTCCAGTCACGAGGCTGGATCCCTAACCTCCAGCCCATGACTGCCCCCAGATCCAAAAAGAGAAGAACAGTGTCTAACAGACTTCATTTTATGTGGTCAAACTCAGGCAGTGTTTGGATCTGATATCTTTGTACTCAGTGTTAGTTTTGCTGGACTACTTTCAGTATATTATTATTATTATTATTGTTATTATTATTATAAGTTATTATTATTGCTTTTGTTAATAATGAATTACATTGTAAATTAATTATTCAATATTGGACATGCTTTGGATCAAAATAAGACTGAAAATATACTTTCACTGGAAGATTTACAATGTCACACTCCACTATATCATTATAAATAGTGTCAGGGCCAGGTAGACCTGAGTATCATCTGCTTAGCTCTGGTAGGTTATCCAATAATCTTGCAGTATTTGGGCAAGAGGCAGTATGTATAAGTTAAATAAGATAATTAATCAAAGTTGCTTCTAGTTGATTTTTAATTTTTTTTTTTTAATCTTTTTGATTTTCTAGTTGAGAGGATTTACAATTGCAGCTTTTTACTTGCCCAACATAAGTGAGGTGTTTTGTTATTTGAAGTATGTCCACTGTTATTGAGTGAAACATGTTCTTGGTAGCATGTCAAGACTACAAGTGAAGGATTTGAGATGACTCACTGTATTGATTAAAATTTCATCACTGATCGCACTAAACTGGGACATTTTAACAACATCATCTGGTGATAGAGAGGACATGGACTCTTGATATAGATGTATTACTTCTTCAAAGATAGGTTGCGTGATTACAACATAGTGTGCAAAGATAGACAATCATTTTTCTCCAGCCTTATTAACAATAATATTAACAACAGCAGAATTCTCTTCACCATGGTTGACAAACTAAGTCACCTACATATGGACCCAGAATTAGTATCACATGAGAAATGCAATGAGTTTACATTTTTTAACACTAAAATCCAGAGTGTCAGGCAAGCTAGATAGTTTGTCAACCATGGTGGAAGACTATTCTGCTGTTGTTAATATTATTGTTAATAAGGCTGGAGAAAAATGACTGTCTAGCTTTGCACATTGTT
The DNA here is from genome assembly GCF_015220715.1 of Pygocentrus nattereri. Lineage (NCBI taxonomy): Eukaryota > Metazoa > Chordata > Actinopteri > Characiformes > Serrasalmidae > Pygocentrus > Pygocentrus nattereri. The sequence goes on from NC_051221.1 coordinate 5,867,118, forward strand.
ATGTTGTAATCACGCAGCCTATCTTTGAAGATTTCTATATGGATCTGAAGCTTGGTTTTACAACCAATTGAGCAGCATGAACTGCAGTAGCATTCCTCCATCATGCTTTCTGTTGGCATGACATGGTTCATTCAGCTTTAACTGATATGTGGAGACCCTTTGAGACCACATCCAGACTGTGGCCATGACAGTTTGCCAATCCAAAAAAATCCAATACAACACAGAGTTTCTTGGCATAACTTTTGTTTCATTTGCCTATTTACACGTTAAAATCACAAGCAATGATTGAATGATCAAAATCAGTGGAAACTAAAGATAACATACATGTAAATTCATGAACGTAAAATTGTGCTTCAGGGGTCTGTAGACAATTACTAGTAATATTTTTGCACCCCTTTCAGAACCACACAAAGATACTCAAAGGATGTTAAATCACACAATGATAATTACTTGCTTTGGAAAGATTCTTCAAAAAGAGCAGCTATGCCTCCACCTTTACTGACAGCAAGAAAGACATTTATAAAACTAAAGCTTGGTGGAGCCAACTTGACTAACACAGTTTCAGCACTACATTCATGGAACCATGTTTCTGTTAAAAGCATAAAATCAAGCCCATGGGCTGTATTCAAAGCTGCAACGTTTTATAACAATAAAAGCTTTTCCATAGAACCAAAACCAAAACAAGAACTGTTTAATGACAGTTAAAAAAGCACTGTTGAAGTAGAATCTCAATGAAGGTTTACATAAATCCCAATAAGAAATATATACATATAGAGTGATCTAAAATATATGGAACAGTAATAATGAAGGCAGATGTAAAACTGAATGGAAAGAAATGCAGGTGTATGTAGCATATAATACAAATATAATACTCCTTTAGAATTATATTTATGAGTCAAATAGAATCGGAAAAGGAGTCAAGTTCAGCGCATCACATCAACTATAATGTGTGTCAAAACAGAAACGTGATTCTCTTTCATTTCACTTGTTTCTGATCATTATCCACAAGAAAGGGAGGAGATAAACATAAAGAGAACCAGCCCAACAGGAAAGGTATGAGTAAATAAAGTAAGACCACAGTCTCTTTAGGAATGATGGTCACCCACAGACCAGTGTGGTTTGCAAAACAATAACATTTGACTAATTTAGCTGCTGATATTTGGGTACACCACTTGAAGGCTTCACAAGGGCCTTATTATGCATGCATGAGCACTGAATAGCATCTTCATGCTAGAGTAAGCAAAAACTGACTATATCTTAACAAATTATGGCATTAATAGCAAAACATCATGTAATGTATTAATAAAGTAAACGTCATTATTGATAAA